>NC_090437.1:363775582-364078612 GCF_031143425.1 Pleurodeles waltl | reverse complement strand
GGGTCCCCTTTTATACTTTGGTAATGGTTACCACCTGCTCTGAGTTAGTGGTAAATGGGACATGCAAACTGGGCTTTTTGCGACTAGTCGCAATTTGCGAGTTGCAATTGCATATGGGTTGCGACTCGCAAATTGCGACTTGCAATTTGCGGGTTGCAAAATGGGGTCACATCGGATGCGACTCGCAAACGGGTCCCATCGCTTTTTGCGAGTCGGAAATGGGCTTTTTGCATCCCATTTCCGATTTTGCACTGTCGCAAATTGCGATTCGGCCCGTTTGCGAGTCGCAAACGTTTGCTACATCTGGCCCAAAGCACCAAGGCTTTTTAAATTGTGTAGGTTGAGAAGAAGAGGAAGAATTTGTTTTCTCCCCACCCCCTGAAGAGTGTTTAAGATTTGAAGTGGGATCTTTGGTTTTACCCATATCCCCATGCTTATCTTGAGATTTCTCCCCATCTTTCTTCTTGCCATCCTTGTCACCCCCTGTATGAACTTTTCTGTTCACCCTTGTTCTGACCCATTTGTCTGCCTTATTTCCCAATTCTTGTGGAGAGGTCAGATCAGAGTCTACCAGGTACTGGTGTAGCAAATCAGACACACAATTATTAGGTATATGCTCTCTCAGGATTAAGTTATACAGGCTTTCCTAGTCAGTAACTTTACTTCACTGAATGGTCAACAAAGTCTACCCAGTCTAGTGAAGACTCCTTTTTGGTTTCTCTGAACTTCATCCTGTACTGTTCAGTGGTTAAGCCATAACCATCTAGGAGTGCATTCTTAAGAACTATGAAATCATTGGCCTCACTTTCTTTTACAGTAAGGAGCCTATCCCTACCCTTTCCACTGAAAGATAGCCATAGGATAGCAGCCCACTGCCTTTGAGGGACATCCTGTACAACACAGGCCCTCTCAAGTGCAGCAAACCACTTGTTAATGTCATCCCCCTCCTTGTAAGGGGGAACTATCTTGTGCAGATTCCTGGAATCATGCTCTTTTGCAGGATGACTATTTGGAATACTGCTGCTGCCACCATGGGTTTCTAAACCCAATTTCTGTCTTTCTCTTTCTATTTCTAAAGACTGCCTATCTAAATCCAGCTGTTGCTTCTTGAGCTTCAGCCTGGATTGTTCCACTCTCAATCAATTGAGCTCCCTTTCTAACACTCTGTCATCAGGGTGGGTGGGTAGGGCATGTCTTGAAACAGAAGAATGGTGAGAATGAACAGAAGGAGACCTGGCCCTAACAGATGGCACACTAACATTCTGGCCTACAGAGGTGATACTTCTACTGTGATGAGAAACAACACTATTACTGTGATGTGAGTTCACATCAGAACCAGCTATGCTAGGTGGCTTGCAAGGGGGCAGGTTGGAAAGCTTCCCTCCCACCTCTTTTGCTAGGGGTGCCCCAGAATCAGAGTGGGAACCATCAGCTAATTTCTCACCTGAAGTGCCACCTAAGGTCTTATCTTGTTCAATGAGCATATTAACCAACAGTTGTCTTGAGGGATTCTTCCCTACCCCTAAACCTCTATCTACACAGAGACTCCTTGCTTCCTTCCAGCTAAGGTTGTCATAAGTTATGTTGGACAGATCAAGAGTTTGGCCTGTACCAGACATTTTAGACAGTGTTTAAGGGATAGAAAAAGTGAGAAAAAAGTTTTTCAGAACTTTTGGAAAGACAGAGAAAAAACTTTTAAAGAACTTTTTAGAAAGTTTAGAAGTACTTTTCAGCACTTAGAAAAGAAGTGAGAGAAGAAAAGCAAAACTTTTTGGTTAGGTGTACATACACTGAACTTGTTTTGTATATTTTTCTCTTGTGAAAAGTACAATGACAAAAGTGGTAAGTAGTTGCAAAGTACTTATCCCACCGCTGCACAACCAATGTAGGAGGCTGGACTGTCTTGTAGTGAGTACCAAGGGGTACTTACACCTTGCACCAGGCCCAGGTATCCCTTATTAGTGTAGAGGGGTGTCTAGCAGCCTAGGCTGATAGAAAAGGTAGCTTAGCAGAGCAGCTTAGGCTGAACTAGGAGACGAGTGAAGCTCCTACAGTACCACTAGAGTCATATGCACAATATCATAAGAAAACACAATACACAGATATACTAAAAATAAAGGTACTTTATTTTTATGACAATATGCCAAAGTATCTCAGTGAGTACCCTCAGTATGAGGATAGCAAATATACACAAGATATATGTACACAATACCAAAATATGCAGTAATAGCAATAGAAAACAGTGCGTACAATGTATAGTCACAATAGAATGCAATGGGGGCACATAGGGATAGGGGCAACACAAACCATATACTCTAGAAGTGGAATGCGAACCACGAATGGACCCCAAACCTATGTGACCTTGTAGAGGGTCGCTGGGACTGTAAGAAAACAGTGAGGGTTAGAAAAATAGCCCACCCCAAGACCCTGAAAAGTGGGTGCAAAGTGCACCTAAGTTCCCCAAAGAGCACAGAAGTCGTGATAGGGGAATTCTGCAGGAAATACCAACACCAGCAATGCAACAATGATGGATTTCCATATGAGAGTACCTGTGGAACAAGGGGACCAAGTCCAAAAGTCACGATCAAGTCAGGAGTGGGCAGATGCCCAGGAAATGCCAGCTGTGGATGCAAAGAAGCTGCCACTGGATGGTAGAAGCTGAGGATTCTTCACGAACGACAAGGGCTAGAAACTTCCCCTTTGGAGGATGGATGTCCCACGTCGTGAAGAGTCATGCAGAAGTGTTTTCCCGCAGAAAGACTGCAAACAAGCCTTGCTAGCTGCAAAGCTTGCAGTTAGGGTTTTTGGATGCTGCTGTGGCCCACGAGGGACCAGGATGTCACCAATTGCGTCAGGGGACAGAGGGGGCGCCCAGCAAGATGAGGAGCCCTCTCAGAAGCAGGCAGCACCCGCAGAAGTGCCGGAACAGGCACTACAAAGTGGAGTTAAATGGTGCTCACCCGAAGTTGCACAAGAGAGTCCCACGCCGCCGGAGGACAACTCAGGAGGTCGTGCAATGCAGGTTAGAGTGCCGTGGACCCAGGCTTGCCTGTGCACAAAGGAAATCTTCGTGGAGTGCACAGGAGCCGGAGTAGCTGCAAAACATGCAGTTCCCAGCAATGCAGTCTGGCATGGGGAGGCAAGGACTTACCTCCACCAAACTTGGACTGAAGAGTCGCTGGACTGTGGGAGTCACTTGGACAGAGTTGCTGAGGGACCTCGCTCGTCGTGCTGAGAGGAGACCCAGAGGACCGGTGAAGCAGTTCTTTGGTGCCTGCGGTTGCAGGGGGAAGATTCCGTCGACCCACGGGAGATTTCTTTGGAGCTTCTAGTGCAGAGAGGAGGCAGACTACCCCCACAGCATGCACCACCAGGAAAACAGTCGAGAAGGCGGCTGGATCAGCGTTACAGTGTCGCAGTAGTCGTCGTTGCTACTTTGTCGCAGTTTTGCAGGCTTCCAGCGCGGTCAGCAGTCGATTCCTTGGCAGAAGGTGAAGAGAGAGATGCAGAGGAACTCTGATGAGCTCTTGCATTCGTTATCTAAGGAATTCCCCAAAGCAGAGACCCTAAATAACCAGAAAAGGAGGTTTGGCTACCTAGGAGAGAGGATAGGCTAGCAACACCTGAAGGAGCCTATCAGAAGGAGTCTCTGACGTCACCTACTGGCCTTGGCCACTCAGAGCAGTCCAGTGTGCCAGCAGCACCTCTGTTTCCAAGATGGCAGAGGTCTGGAGCTCACTGGAGGAGCGCTGGGCACCTCCCAGGGGAGGTGCAGGTCAGGGGAGTGGTCACTCCCCTTTCCTTTGTCCAGTTTCGCACCAGGGCAGGGCTGAGGGATCCCTGAACCGGTGTAGACTGGCTTACGCAGAGATGGGCACCATCTGTGCCCATCAAAGCATTTCCAGAGGCTGGGGGAGGCTACTCCTCCCCAGCCCTAACACCTTATTCCAAAGGGAGAGGGTGTAACACCCTCTCTCTGAGGAAGTCCTTTGTTCTGCCTTCCTGGGCCAAGAATGGCTGGACACCAGGAGGGCAGAAACCTGTTTGAGGGGTTGGCAGCAGCAGCAGCTGCAGTGAAACCCCGGGAAAGGCAGTTTGGCAGTACCCGGGTCTGTGCTAGAGACCCGGGGAATCATGAGATTGTCTCCCCAATACCAGGATGGCATTGGTGGGGCAATTCCATGATCTTAGACATGTTACATGGCCATATTCGGAGTTACCATTGTGAAGCTATACATAGGTAGTGACCTATGTATAGTGCACGCGTGTAATGGTGTCCCCGCACTCACAAAGTCCGGGGAATTGGCCCTGAACAATGTGGGGGCACCTTGGCTAGTGCCAGGGTGCCCTCACACTAAGGGGCATATTTATACTCCGTTTGCGCCGAATGTGCGTCAAAAATTTTGACCCACTTTCAGCGCAAACGTTGCCCCATATTTAAACCCTGACGCCCGATCCGGCGCACCAGGAAAATGTCGCTATGTGCGCCAGTTTTTGGAAGCGGCACCCCGCCCTGCGTTAATGACATGCAGGGTAGGCGTTCCCGTCCAAAAACAGACGCACATAGCGGTGTGTGGTATTAATGCTCCAGGGCAAAAATCACTCCCGCGCGGCAGGCGGCGCAAAAAAATGGCGCAAAGCACGAATAGCGTGAAATTTTAACGCCTGGGTCAGGGCAGGCGTTAAAATGGGGCAAACACACCTGTACTTAATCAGAACACACAGAACAAACAACAGAGCAGCAGAGCAGCAGAGCAGCAACAGGGAGACATGGAGGTGCTTTTTCTTCAACGTGCACGTAGACGCAGAGCCCTGCAGCAACAACAGCAGCCACAACAACAACAGCAGGGACCCCAAAGACAGCGCAGAAGGCAGGAGAGGATATTCCGCCTAAGAACAACCCTGCATGGCCTCAGGGAACGAGACATCATCCAGAGGTACCGGTTGAACTGGCAGGCCATTCAGCAGCTGCTGACAAATATTGAACAGCAATTGGCCCCCACTTTAGTGACTCCACGCACTATCCCAACCAAAACAAAGCTGCTTGCTGTACTTCACCTGCTGGCAAGTGGCTCGTTTCAGACAACTGGTGCCCTGGTTGGTGGAATCTCACAACCATCTTTCTCCGCATTCCTGCCTAAAGTACTGGATGCCATCATTGGACTGACACCCCGCCACATCTGCTTCCCTAACACAGTGCAGAAGCAGCAGGAAACAAAACAGGGGTTCTACGCCATCAGTGGCTTTCCGCACGTCCTTGGTGCAATCGACTGCACACACGTACGCCTTGTGCCACCTGCTGCGAGTGAACACCTCTACCGCAACAGGAAGCACACACATTCCATCAACGTGCAGGCCATAGTCGATCACCAAGAACTGATCAGCAACATTGTGGCTAAATATCCTGGGAGTGTACATGACGCATTCATCTTCCGTCACTGCACCATCAACCAACACTTCCAGGATGGACGGTATTGCAATGGACTACTTGTTGGTAAGGACAAAAATCTACTTATATACTCACTGCACAGAAACCCTCTAGGATAAACAACACATACACCACAATAGCAACACCTAGACAGGAACACACTGAGGTACTCACATCACTAGCCATGTGTCACAAGTCACCATTGAACCTCTCACACATTTGAATTTACTCCACAGCTTAGTGTGAAGACATTCATGACTGTGGTTGCCTAAATGTCACCTTGCAAATTGGAAGTCTCACAATAACCTGTACACTAATACAATGCATAACTTTTAAGGGATGGGATGGCCTGGGTATGTTCATATGAACGTTTCTAATACCCTTTCATGTTTCAACTCGGCATGGAACTATCATCACACCCCCAGTGAGGACACACGGACATCTGTGTCACAAGTCACAATGCAAGGGAGGGCACACTGTACGTGAGAAACCAATACATCCTGCTGACAAACAGTTAGACAACAAACACTTGCTCAGCCAAGGAAAAAAAACAATGCCAAAGTTTCCACCAACAACCATAGGTTGTCACATTAGTACACAAAATAGTCACAGACAACACAACACAACTACTGCCATCAAAGATACGTACAACAGTGCCTCCTACATATAATTGATACCATTCTGTGTTTCTCTTTCAGCTGATCAGGGGTATGGCATCCAGCCTTGGCTAATGACACCATATGGGAACCCAAATACTGCTGCTGAGCGGGCATACAATGACGCCCACAAGAGGACACGCAGCATTGTGGAGAGGACCTTTGGGATCCTAAAGTCAAGGTTCTGCTGCCTTGACATCACTGGCGGAAGCCTACTATACTCCCCAGAGATGGTCTGCAAGATCATACTCACTTGTGCCATATTACACAATATTTGTGTAAAAAGGAACATTCCCCTCCTTGAACCGGACCCAGACATGCCTGAGGATGATGATGAGGAGGATGCTGGCCTGCAACAGGAGGGGGAACAACCTAACACCGCAGCAGGAGTGCGTAGGCGCCAACAGCTTGTGAACAATTTTTTTACTTAAGTTATTATAATCACTTGTATTCCACACTTGTAAATAAACACAGATAACAAACACCACATCATGCTTTGGCCTATTCATTTCTGACCACCTTTAGTTTGAAATAGCTGAAGATGAATGTCGTCTCATTGATCAAGAATGCCATTAAAATTCATCACACCAAAAATAAACATCACAACTGTATGCACAGAGGGTAGGATGTGACATGTTACATTACCATACACAGAGCCCAACAAGAGTACAAATGTGACAATTACACATGCCGGATCCAAACAACTGAAACAGTCTCTCATCCAGCCCAAAATTGGAGATCATTTGAAAGTCACATCACACGTGTTCAGAGACAGGGTGGGACCATCCATGTGTACGTGAAAATGTCATCAATGGCTTCTCTCAAGTGTATGATGTGAGCAATACACAATTGCAACAACATCAGCTGCCACTAACTCAGGAGGAGACCTTGAAGTTACAGTGACAACATACACACAGACAGGTCATACTGGATCCACATTCCCACACACATGTACACATATGTCATACAACCAACCTAATATTTGAAAGTAGACCATCACAGTTGTGTCCCAGTTTGAACCTAGCAGGAAGATTGTAACATGACACTAAACCAGTTTATGCAGAAAGGGACACAGACAAGCAAAAAAATCTTCGCATTATCACATCGTGAACGCTGAGAGTCTTGCAAACTTAGTCATATGAAAATGGTATGCAACTTAGCTCCAAATCATCATTACTGCAAACGTCAAATGGGCTAATGAGATGAATGAATGGTCAACAGTCATTCATACCATATGGCCTTACATTCGCCCGCTGCTGCAGGTTTGCCATGATATGATAAAAATACTCCATGGATACAGTAGCTATTCTGGATGGTCAAATCCTAGGGTGCTGGGGGCCTAACTCCACCTCTACCACCCCCAAAACATACAAGAATCATGTACTTGTGAACTAAACACATGCATAAGGCACAAGTGTGGCCTCCATGTCACAAGTCCTACACAAATATGAAACACAAAATCATAATGGGACATGGTCAGCCCCATAAAAACTGAAAGTGACTCTCCCACTCCCTGTTAGGACTACAGATAAAAGCATCCCCATCATAAAGGTGGGCACATTTTGGAGACGGAATACATAATGGTATCAAAAACATCATTTCAAAATAGCCATCAGCAATTACACCAAATATGTTGTCAAATATGGTCAATACATTAGTTAACGTATCCCAAACATCACAGTGTGAAGGCCGTCTATACATAAAAGTACGGACATTTGTCATATACAAACACAAATGTGTCTCACATCGCACCGTTTGACCATGACAAATCACCTTTCCAAAGCTAAACACATGAAGACATTTGGATAAATTTGCTCCATATTCTACGCATACAGCATGGCCGTCATAATTTGTTCACGTACATGAGTGCACACAATGCAGAGTCAGATACAAATGTATCCAAAAGTGTCTTGATATTTCGCCTTCAAAATATTATTTACATCCGCAATAATTTTGACTCTGCATCATGTGCACTACTGTACGTGTAAATAAAAACACGCCCATGATGTATGCGTGGTGAAATTGACGCTACATGCACAATATATTGGTCATTTCATGTACAGTATTAATTATTAATATTCATATCATATTTTTTCACTCCGCATCATGTGCACCACTGTACGTGTAAAAAAAACGACGCCCATGATGTATGCGTGGTGAAATTGACGCTACATGCACAATATCTTGGTCATTTCATGTACAGTATTAATTATTAATATTCATAACATATTTTTTCACTCCGCATCATGTGCACCACTGTACGTGTAAAAAAAACGACGCCCATGATGTATGCGTGGTGAAATTGACGCTACATGCACAATATATTGGTCATTTCATGTACAGTATTAATTATTAATATTCATATCATATTTTTTCACTCCGCATCATGTGCACCACTGTACGTGTAAAAAAAACGACGCCCATGATGTATGCGTGGTGAAATTGACGCTACATGCACAATATGTTGGTCATATCATGTACAGTATTAATTATTAATATTCATAACATATTTTTTCACTCCGCATCATGTGCACCACTGTACGTGTAAAAAAAAACGACGCCCATGATGTATGCGTGGTGAAATTGACGCTACATGCACAATATATTGGTCATTTCATGTACAGTATTAATTATTAATATTCATATCATATTTTTTCACTCCGCATCATGTGCACCACTGTACCTGTAAAAAAAACGACGCCCATGATGTATGCGTGGTGAAATTGACGCTACATGCACAATATGTTGGTCATTTCATGTACAGTGTTAATTATTAATATTCATAACATATTTTTTCACTCCGCATCATGTGCTCCACTGTACGTGTAAAAAAAACGACGCCCATGATGTATGCGTGGTGAAATTGACGCTACATGCACAATATATTGGTCATTTCATGTACAGTATTAATTATTAATATTCATATCATATTTTTTCACTCCGCATCATGTGCACTGTAATGCGTCATAAAAAATTGACGCACAACTGTGTATGCATGAAAATATGACGCATAACGGGAAAATAAAAACGGCGGCCATTTTATGCAGGAAGTGATGTAATAGGATATCCTGTTTACAAAATCTGTACTGGGAGGTAACTTTCACTTTCACTTTACAGTTTCAGTTTTCTCTAGACTGTGTGGTTGTGTGAAAGGTGTTGTCGTGTGTTTTACTGCTCTAGTGTCCTGTGTGCCTTGTATTTTGTCTTAGTGTCAATCTATTATTGTTGTATCACATTGTCTCAGTCTGTTTAGTGTTATTTTGTCTATACCTGTGATAGTTTGTATTGTCTGTGGGAGTCTGTTGTGGGTAGCATAGTTTGGGGGGTTAGTTGGGCTATTTTTCTACTTCTCCTTTTTCTTTCACACCTCTACCTTTCCCCATTTCCCCCTTTATATTTTATATTTTGTTGGTACATTCTTATCCCTCTCAATATGTCAGGTAGGCCTCGCCTGTCCAGGATGGGGGAAGACGAATTGGGGGGGTTCATATGGCTCGTAAGCCATTTCCTCCCACTAATGCTGGAAGCTGGGGGCCGTGTGATACAGGGGTATCACACGGAGGCCAGGAAAATCCGGTGGGAGAAGGTGCGCCATCACCTGGTCCGGGTCTATGGGAGTCTCAGGAATGTACACCAACTCAAGCACCGCTGGGCAGATCTGATCACCAGGGAACAGGACCTGCTGGACCACCTGGGACTCCAGATTGGTGGCCATGTTGGTGAGTAAAAAACAATTACATGGGAATGACAGAAATCGGTGTGTGAACATGTGATGATTGTTAGTGAATCTGCAAAATAAGTAGCTGAGTGTGTGTAATGCCAGGGAAACCTAGGCCCATGGTTATACACATTAATCCCCATTCTTGCAACACATGTACACGCAATGACAGCTTTATAAATTCAACATCTATTTGTATTATGCTAAGTCGCCCCCTCTCTGCGTCCCAAAATGTTTCAAATGCTGCGCTACAAAGGTATACATATGTGTCCTAATGTGTATTTGTTGCAGAATGTGTATGAAGACCTATGCTACCAGTCCGATGGATCATTTTTGCAACACATACCAGATGCCTGTAGCTGCATGTAATGTAGTGTTGCCTTTGTGTCAGAAAAGCAACACGTGAACGGCTCCATTTGTACTCCACTGGTCATAATGGCCAGTGAGTACGTCATGTAGAAACAACATACCTACATATGCAGACGCCATAGCTAGACAGAAAATTGGAAACACATGATGATGCTATACATGTGTGTTGCCGTCACGTCACATGAAGTTAGTCATGTTGTTCACACATATGTCACATGTGTGTCTGTTTGCTGTCTGTTGACCCTGTCCAAATAGCCTGTTTAATTGTGAGTGGTCATGCAGTCCTCATGGAACCAGTTTTGGAATGTCTCTCGGGGATGCACATGCTGAGATGTATGGATAACATTATTGTTGGGGCATACTAATGGAGGATTAACTTGGACGACACCTGACTGTCCTGACCACTGCATGAGTGTAGTAGGGTGTGACACTGGAGCAGGAGACTCATCCAATGTTAATGTTGAATACAAAGTGATCCATGCAGGATGAGCATGTGTGAAAGTCTATCATTACCATGTCATTTTCACACAGTGTCATTGTAACAGAAATCTTTTGTCCGTTCACCCAGTCTGAGTATAATCTTTGTTTCATGCTTTACAGGTGGACCAGCCCCGTACACCGTGGGAGAGGTGGCCCATTTTGACGACCCCGATACCTACAGTAGGTGTCGCCTGAGTGCCGCCTGAGTGCTATTTACATTGTTTGGTAATGACGCATGATGGATTACTGTGTGTTCAAGAGAATTCATGATTTGATGTGCTGGCCGTTCATTGGCTTTGTTCTTTTAGTGTGATATCAAATTAGAATTATGTTTCTGCAAAGCAATACGTAGTCATCTCTCAGATTGAGGGGCTGTAGCCCATTCAATTATGGCGGCAATTGGGAATGGTATGACTCATTTCGAATAGACTGGTTAATGTTAGACTTGGTCAGGGACTTGCCATGAACTGAGTCTGCATATCAGACTGACAGTCTCCCAGATAGCTTAGGCACATGGCATTGAAGACAAGTGCTTCTTCCTAGTTGAGGATGGACTGTGTACACTGTAGGTTGGATCTTCCATGGGCATGTACTTCCACAAGGTGAACTCGAAGTGTGTGTGACTTGAGTGCAATGCCCTAGGTGTTCAGTTGAATCATGTGAATGGGTGTACTACCTCCCCTGTGTGTGTTGTTAAACATGCCTCACTAATAGTATGTTATGTTGGGCTAAGTCATAACATTTTGACATGTGTGGACCTGGGATGTGACAAGGTTGGGCTGACTTCAACGTGTTGCTAGCCCTTCATAGGTGTTGTGTGTGAAGGCACATAATTGTTGAACTTTCTGTACACTCCTGGGTGTGCATTGAACATGGGATTGTTGGTTGTTCTTCCCACACCACCCACAAAGACTGGGATGTTAATGTGAAACAGGGTACCTAGGACTGTAGCAACCAGTATGTTACACGTACTTAACACCTTTTGTGACTTGAGTTAGTACCTTGGGCCAGAGTGAGAAAAATGTCTACACGTTGCAAATGGCATAAATATCTGTGTGGGATTTGCAAACGTCTGTTTCCTAATCCAAAATGTCTTTGGTGGTCATGTACATATGAGTAAAATGCTTTTCAAAATTGATATAATGAAGGGTTTTACCAGACCTACTTGCAAATCACAGTGGTAGGCAATCCCATTTGCAACCGAGTACGTGGTTGCAAAGTGAGTAGCTGTTATCATCCACTTGAAGTGGATGGTAACCTCCTTGCTGACTGGAAGGGGTCCTCATTGTAAAGCTTCAGCCTTTGTGAGTGGACTAAAAAAATCCTGCGCAAAAAAGCCAGTGGTCTAAGGGACCAATAATTACCGTGAAAATTTCCAAGTACAATTGTTGTGATTTAAAAGTAATTGCAGCTCATTTTTCTTTCCGGTAAACGGCCTACACTTGGGGAGAAATAACTTGCTTAATTTAAAAACAGTCACGTCTATGGAGTTCTGCTGGTCCCAGCAGGCCACCATCCCCGTGAGTGCCCATGTTGCTAAGGTGGGGCAACTTGGAACCCACATCATTGATGTTCATGAGGTGGGTTTTAGGGACCCCATTGCGACTCGCAGACGGTGTCAGAGACACCGTTCTGCTTTGCAATTTGCTAGTTGATTTTCCTAAATTCCTACATCTGACACCTAGTGTGGACACATTATTCTGGGCCAGGGGTTCAATCTTAGCACACAACTAATTTAAAATGCTATTGAGTGAGGAGTGTGAGTGTAATCACATAGAATGACATATGTACTGAAGTCAGTATGCGGAAGAGCTGGTGCCATAATGTCAAATGCCTTAGGTATGATTTGGATGAGTAGTTTAGGGTGATGTCATCCATCATGTAGAGACATGGATATGCTAGGTGTGATATGACCTTAGGGATGCATGATTCACATGTACTTCCTCTGAGCATTTCCGTGAACTATGTTGTAACAATTGCTGCATACAATATATTTCTAGTAATGGACAAATGAGCCATTGTGGGATTCAACCCACTGTAAATTCAATGCTCAATATTTCCCTTTTCTCTTCACAGCTGCAAACCTGAGTGCCGCAGAGCGCAACCATTTTGAGCACAGGGCAATGAGGTACAGGCACATCCTGCAGGTGCAGTGTGGGTATCGGAGGATGGCCCGCAGATACAATTCCGATCGGGCCTCCGGGGCGTGGTATGCCACACCACAGGCTCCACCAACGGTGCCACCTACAACCACCAGGTCTGCCCAAGGGGACCCAGCGACGGACCAGCCATCTTCCTCAAGACCTGGACCCAGCCGTGTGTTGGGAGCAGGGCTGTCCCGTGGCCACTCCACTCCAGCGACAATCTCCACCTCCACCGGCACGCAGACCAGCAGTGACCCTCCAATTGACCCTGCAGCCTTCCAGGCATTGTCTAGGAAACTGGACAGGTTAATTCAAAAGGTGGACAACCTGACGGAGGACATGGCGGAGGTTAAAAAGAAGGTGCGCTCCATCCGGCGCACACTTCAGAGGGCAAATCTTTAGTTATTTTGCCCTCCTGAACTTTTACCCCTCCCCTCTCCCCTCTTTCCTCTTTTCATACTGTTAGTTGGGTTTGGGGGGTTAGTTATAGGATAAGTATAGGTAATTAGCTTAGTTAGTGTTAGGTTAGAGGGTGGGGGGTCCTTATACTTTCTATCTAATATTTTTGTGTGGGTGGGTGGGTGGGGGGCAATGTTGGGATTCCTGTTTAATAAAAAAAAATATATATATATATAAAAAATAAAAAATACAAAAAAATATATGTTTGTTTAGGATAGTTTAGTATGTGTGTAGGTTAGTAAGTGTTGTCCTGCATGTGTCTTGTCTCTTAATGGTGGGTGGGGGGTTGATGTTTAGATCGTTTCGTTACATGTGTAGAGTAAGTTTAGCTTAGGTTAGTTAGGGACAGTTGTGGGTTAGTAGTAGTCAGGTTAGATTAGTGTAGGTTTACCTTTCCCTTAGTTGCCTCTTTTATTACTACTTTTAAATAAAACATTTGTTAACCCTTTACCTGATGCGTTAGGTGCTACCTTTTCATGGCCTTGACATCAGTGTAGCAGAAATGTTAAGTATGACATTTGTGTTCCATGCTCCCTATCCCCAGGCTTATGAGGTTTAACATGCCAGCTACCCGTGTGCTAACTTGGTAAGTATCCACCATGTTGGAGAGCCACCATTGGTAGTGTGCATTGATCATCAAGGTTTGGGGTTGGTATGTATCCTACTTCACAAAGAGTGCTTCCAGACTTGTTATTGTAGGTAAATAGATAGGTCGGACAGCATTGTGAAGTTCAGGGAGAGCTTTATAGATGATGATTTGTTCACACTCTTGTCTTGTTGCTATCATTGCTGACCTACATCATGTGTGTACTGATTCAGCATGACTTTCCTTCATGGAAGTATACGCCGTAAGGGTGATTGATGCAGTGTAATTTGTTTATCATTCCTTTCATTCTACAGCATAATTTCAAATTTTAGTATTGCATGATGCCTACATTTCTCAGCCACCATTAGTTGTGTAGAATAGCTATAGATGGTGCATCATTCTGTCCAACACAGCATGATTGTGTGTGCTTAGTCCCTTCATCAGTTATTTTCCTCAGTATAGTAAAGCTATGATGCAATCCTGGCCACTGCACAGATGATTCAGTATACATGAAATCAGGACAGTAGTATAGAGAATCGACATGGTTTCCACACAGCCACCTTGGAGTTATCTACTGCACAGTTGAATTTTGAAATGACACAGAGACACAATAGGTGTGCAAGTGATATTTATTTATAAGTGGTGTTGTGCAAAATGTCCATTCACCATGTTTGCTGACTCCTTTCTGGTGCATTATTACATGGTGATCCTACAGAAGGGGTGTGGATGATGCTCCTGACATGCTGGGGTGATGTCACAGACAGTGCAGAGGAACATGAAATGCCAAATGGTAGGAGAGAAACATTCACTGGCAAGGTGGACAAGTCAGACAGTGGATTGCCGAACAGTCATTGAGGTTAGTTGTAGTGAGACTGGCATGTGTCAAAACGTAGGACCTTGGTCAGAGTAGGGCATGGTGCAGGGACTAGGGCTTCCGGGTACTCTTGCGTGTGAATGTTATCTGTTCCATGTCTTCTTCTTCTGATGTGTGTGTTGCCTGGTGTGTCCTTGTTGTTGTTGGTTGTGAAGGGGCAACACACACCTCAGTGTTAGAAGACATGGAGGCAGACATCCCGGGGGCTGATCCCTGTTGAGTAAGGAAGGGCAGTACTGCAGCAAGGAGGGCCTGCTGGTTTTTCAGAATGGCAGCCACATCCCGATGGTAGGCAGCCAGGTCGGCCCTGAGGGGTTCTATGTTGCATTCGTGCACACGTTGAGTGGCTTGCAGTTTGAGTTGTTGTGTCAACTGGATGACAGCTGTGCCAATTTCCTTCAGTGTTTTTGAAATGTCCTCCAATAGAAAATTTCTGGCTTGCATTGCAGCTGCCTGATCAGCAGTTGACAACATGCACGAACGCACCCCCTCAAGGCTGGCTGCCATATTTTGCATCCCCACCCGCACCTCCTTGGCCAGCTCCTGCTGGACCCCAACAACAGTTCTTTCGAAGCTGGTGCCAGTGTCGTCAGAGTCCTCAGCTGTGTAGGAGCTGGCAGGTCTTACAATTGGGGTGGCGGGTGGTTCTACTGTGGTGGCTGCTTCTTCTGTGCTCCTCCTTGTGACTGAAGGTGGGGTTTGGAGGCTTTCAAGGACCATGTCAATGGTCTCTTGTGGGAGGTTGATGGTGTCGTCATCCATGTCATCAGGGAACTCATGGACAGGCAGATCAGCAGGAGATCCGTGTTCCTCTGCAATGAAACAGGGTACAATTAGTGTGTCTGTGTTGTGACAATTTTGCAGTAAGATACAAGCCTTTGGATGCCTTCACATTGTACTCTGTGTTTGTCTAGGTATCTGCTGTCCGTCATAGGGCATTGTTGTAGGCCTATGGCCCACCTGTGTGTCACATGTTTGATATGGATCTTTCAGACATGTCTGCCAGGTCGCCTCTAGGTGTTGCTTTGTAATTATTTAGGAATAGGTGTTTTTTTCTCCAACTCCTCACTCGGTGTTTCACTATTGTTATGGAGGGACATTTTGTAGGGTGGGCTCTCATTATCCAACATGTGATTCTTGGCTTTCTAGGCAGCAGGATAGCTAATGGTGTGGGGGACTAAGTTTGACCCACTTGAAAATAACAGACCCAGATATTCAATTTAGCTAAGACTAACTAGCAGTGCCTCTGGTCTCCCACATCAAAGGAATGTTTAGACATCCGAGCGCATGACATCTTTGGAAACTTCTCAGGGAAGTGGTGGTCACTCAGGTCCTACACATTTGTACACATTTGTATCTTTTCCGGTAGGTTCCCATACACAAATGACATAGACAGTATTAGTTTGATATGAAGTTTCATTGTACAACTGACTTGTAGGAATTTAGGTGTGAGCCCCATTTACACAAACAATACACACTGTTAGAATTGAAATAGTCCGCAGGAGAGTAATACATTAGTACACAGCTTTCATGGTGCCTAACTGTTTCTACTCTCCCCCTGCATGTTCTATGTATAGCACAGCTTGTTAAGTTTGGAGGTTGCCTGTCAGAATCACAGGGGAGACATCATCCCTCATATCAGAGGAATGGGCTAGGATCTGGTTGTGCATCAGCAGCAAGGCAGGCAGCATCTAGTTGTTATTTTCTGTTTGGAAACTCCCCCATGCGTGTCTTGGGACAAGGGAGTGAATGTAAAAGACATATGTCATGGTGATGACAAAGTTTTCCTAAGCAGGAATGCCAAACCTTGACCCCTACCACATCTATTAGCAACGTACCAGACGGTATCCTTGACTGGGGCACAGAGTGAATATGTTCTGGCAAACTCCAGTGCAGAAGTAGGCAAAACAGTGTGATTTGACTAATTGACAACACCTTAGGACTGACTATTTGCTACATTAACTGATAGGAAGGGCAATGAGAATCATTTAGTGCAAATTGCTCTGAGGCACTTAGATGTGAGCAAATGAGTATAAGTACATTCAGAGTAAGATGCACAAAGGCCTCCAGCCTGAGGCTAATGCGCAAAGTATACGTTTCACTTGCCACACTACACTTTGACTGACTGTGGGTGTTGTGACTTCCCTGCCAGCACACTTGCCTCTCAGGCCCTGCCCCATACACTTTTTATTCACATTGCATGATCTGTACATGTAACGTGGCATTACCTATGCATGTCAATGTTAGGATGTGGTATGGATGTAAACATTCTTGATGTTTTGAGATGATGTTGGGTGATGTGTTTTGAATTGGATTGGCCTGTTTATCGTATGAAGGTCCTATTTGTTTGTCCGACTTTGCAGGTGTGTTTCAGTGACCAGTTGCCTGTGTCCCCTCCTCAATGTTGTTGTCTGAGCAGTATGACATTAGTGATGTAGCCTTGTTAGCCAGGCACGTGAGGGACCCTGACGTATGCAGCATGTGTGTATCGTTAGTGCTGTGTGGCTCCTATTGCTGTTTACTTAGGCTTATGTATGTGTCAGTTATGGACATTCGGCATTTGAGTGTACTGGTACATTTGTCTTATTTCTAGGAGTAATTGCAGATGTCACCCTCACCCCCTAATTTAGGTATGTATGTTCCAGGGTGGGGTTTCTGCCATTTGGTACTATAGCTGCACAGAGATGAGAGGTGTTATTGTCAACTGTGTTTGCAGTTAAGTTACAGTTGTTGTATTTGCTACTGCATTACAGATAGGGACCTAGTTGATGTAGAATAGATTTTGCAATACAAGTGCCTGGATGTGGATTTGAGGTAGTGTCCTTCCCACCTGTCACTGCTTTCCCTTGGCTCTCTTGTTGTAATTACAGGATGTCCCCGTGGGACTGTTGTGGTTGCTGTATTTTGTCGTGCCCCAGCTTCGGTCAGTACTGGGCATGCCCCCCTGCCGTGCCCCTTTCCCCATGCCACTTCATATATGTGCTGACTTACATGCATTGTGTAGTAGGTATCCCCCCCCTGCTTACAGTCCCCATTATTGTATTAGGATTCCCCATGCGACTTACCCTGCATGTGCGTAGTGTCGTGGTAGTCTGCGCTGTCCAGTCCTTGAATCCCTGTGACGATCTCCTCCGGGATGACGGCTGCGACCATCTCCTCCATGTGGTCCAGGGCCTCCTGTTGTGCCGGACTCCCCCCTCCAGTCTGCATTGCTGCCTTCCTGTTCCTGGCCATTTTCTCTTTGGTCCTACGTTTGCAGTCATGCCAGCGTTTCTTACACTCGGTGACTGTCCGGCGTTCTTCAGCCACACTGTTAATCTTGTCCACAATTTGTTTCCAGATGGCCTCTCTCCTACTGAGTGGCAATTTGGAGATGATGAAAAGTTGGTGCTGGTGTTCCGTCACCTCTTTCACCAGGATTTCCTGCTCCTCTGCACTGAAGCGACACTTTCTTTTTTTTTTTTAAATGTCCTGGTTCCTGTATGCTTCCTCCTGGCTGGTTCCTGGTCTGCTCTCATCCTCCTGGGGTCTGTTGGGGCATCTAGGATCCATTTTGGGTCTCCTCTCCTGAAAGGGCAGTTTTCGCGCAAAAATGTGACGCAATTGCGTGAAAAAAAACGGCGTTTTCACGATTGCGCTGTCGTAAATCGACCCACAGGGATGTGCGTCGCATTTACGTTGGTTTCCTTTACGACAGACCGACGCTGTCTGCGTCACAAAATAATGACTCCCACCTGTTGGTTGCGCCGCCGTACGTCAAAGTATAAATTTGACGCCCGCATGGCGCATCCAAATGGCGTTAGACGGCGCAAATTTTTTTGACGCAATATTGCGTTAGCGCAATTTTGCGTCAAAAAGTATAAATATGGCCCTTAGTAACTTAGCACCCAACCTTTACCAGGTAAAGGTTAGACATATAGGTGACTTATAAGTTACTTAAGTGCAGTGTAAAATGGCTGTGAAATAACGTGGACGTTATTTCACTCAGGCTGCAGTGGCAGGCCTGTGTAAGAATTGTCAGAGCTCCCTATGGGTGGCAAAAGAAATGCTGCAGCCCATAGGGATCTCCTGGAAACCCAATACTCTGGGTACCTCAGTACCATATACTAGGGAATTATAAGGGTGTTCCAATATGCCAATGTAAATTGGTAAAATTGGTCACTAGCCTGTTATTGACAATTTGTACAGAGAGAGCATAACCACTGAGGCTCTGGTTAGCAGAGCCTCAGTTAGACAGTTAGGCATCACACAGGGAACACATACCTATAGGTCACAAACTTATGAGCACTGGGGTCCTGACTAGCAGGGTCCCAGTGACACATAACAAACATACTGAAAACATAGGGTTTTCACTATGAGCACTGGGCCCTGGCTAACAGGATCCCAGTGAGACAGTGAAAACACCCTGACATATACTCACAAACAGGCCAAAAGTGGGGGTAACAAGGCTAGAAAGAGGCTACTTTCTCACAGGGGGGTGGACACAGTGGGAGAAGGCAGGTGCCAGTGTACATGGATGTTGTCTGGGTGTCTGCAGGTCTGGTGAGTGTGCTGCAAGTGTCTTGCAATGTAGTCATGGTGAGTGCAGGTGTGGTGTCTGAAGTGCATGTCTGGATGTCAGATGATGTGGTGACTGCATGAATGGGGCCAGCAGCAGTGACTGAGGGTGCAGTGCGTGTGGGTGTTCATGGTGGGGTGACCGACAGGGTGGTGGGGGATGTCGAAACATTGGGGGTAGTGGATGTTGTTTTCTGTGCTTTTGTATGTTGGGTATGTGCATGTCTGTGGTGGGAAGTGTGGTGCTTGTGTTTGTCAGTGTGCTTCTTGTGTGTTGATCTGTGTACATGGCTGTATGTGTGCTTGGGATGGGTGAAGGGAGTGGGGTGCTGGAAGAGGTAGAGGTGGTGGGAGGGGAGACGGAAAGACCACGGACACTGGCTGCCATCAAAGGGGAGGCCAGAGCCTGAAAAGATCTCTGTAGGCCAGACATGGCGCTGTGAATGCCTTCCCGGTATGCATTGCATTGCTGCATCTGGGATGCTAGCCCCTGGATGGCATTCATGATGGTTGTCTGCCCTACAGAGATGGTCCCCAGGAGATCAATAGCCTCCTCCCTGAGGGCAGCAGGGCTGACTGGGGCAGGGGAAGAGGTCCCTGGGGCCAAGGAGACGCCCACACTCCTGGGTGAGCGGGCATAGGCAACTTGGTGGGGAGCAAGTGGAAGGGCGGTGATGGTATGGGGGCGGCGGAAGATGATAAAGAATGGGTGGGCCCAGCAGGGTCCACCACCACCAGGGAGCTGCCATCAGAGGAGGTATCAGAGTCACTACCTCCAGTGGTAGTTGCCTCCCCCAAGGTACTCCTCTCGCCCTCCTACCCACTGGTCCCCTTGGCGTAGGTCGACTCTGCCTCCTTGGAACCATGGGCTGCTGCATCCCCACTCGCCAGTGCCTCAGCTCCCTCGCCAGATTATGCTTATGTACACAAAGGACGCAAGAGCACAGGGGTGGGGAAACATAAAAAGGTAGAGCTATGTCAAATCCTGAATATATGTACAGTCTGGCTCCCACACACTCCCACCCAGGTCACTCACGTACCCTCAGCACAGACAGCATGACCCCAGAATACACCAAATAACCCTCATGAAACACGACCCTGATACACTGTGTAAAGTACACCCATGAGAGACCATGCCCAGCCAATGCACTTACAAGTACACAAGGCCACAATGAATACCAGATGACGGATACAGGACCCCTCATAGGCCATTAGAGGATGGCAAAATAAGCCCTTACACCATCCCAGGGACTTGGAGGGGGCAGGACTACAGGGACACACCTGTCTAAGTGCCAGGCACCACAATGCATACATCCCACAGCACCCAAATACGTCTATCAAAGTGGTATCACAACAGTGTTGGTACTCACCCCCTTGTGGCTGCTGTGTTGCCTTCAAGCACCCATCCAGATTTGAATAGGCCACCGCCAGTATGCTGGCCATTGGGGGGTCAGGGTCCAAACGGGCACCCCTTCCTCGTTGGGAGGCCTTGCCCAGCTGTGCCTCTCCGGTCTTCCTGGACCAGCACCTCAGTTCCTCCCACCGTTTCCTGCATTAGGTGCTCTTCCGGTTGCAGACCCCCAGGGTCCCCACTCCCTTGGTGATAGCTTGCCACAGGCCTTTCTTTTGATGGGTGCTGACCTGCATGGGACACACAGAGCAAAGAGACAGACACCGTATGTGTGCACCGAATACAAATGCCATGTCGTTCCATATGGAATGGCCATTGTTGACATGCATGTTTTCAACGCACAGCCAGAACGTGCCAGACAAACTACGGCTGGGCAGTCACACATCGAACACACATGCATACAGGCATCCGCCACACTCACACACATCTAAGGATGACAGATGCCAACTCACCTGCTCCTCTGGTCGCCCATACAACTTTGCATACAGGGGTAGGACCCCGTCCACCAGCTTCCCAAGCTCCTCCGTGAAGAAGGCGGGCCCCTTCCCCTGTAACCCGCGTCATCTCAGGGACCAGAGTCAGGACACAGCAGCACATGCAGTAGAGTACTACCCTTCTAGGGAATGAGGAGTCAAGTATCAAGGGTGTGATAAAATGGCGTAGGTAGCGCAGCGGTGTTCTCCGTCACTGCCGGCAGCGATCATGATTAGCCCAGGCTCCCCATTTACAACCAGGTAGTCCAATAATCAGGTGAAGTCACTTCCACTCTATCATACCTGGATGGCAGGAGGCTGCCATTTTACTACCACCACGTCTCCATAGCCTGGCCAGAGGCCTCATCCATGGACCCAATCTTTTCGTTGCTTGCTGACATAATTTTTTAATCCTCACATGTACCCATCTTTGGAAGTGTGTCCATACTGTGATGCCATTATGACAGAGTTAACTCAGCACACATTTGCCTGACGGTGTAGCTCATTATTCCTGTTTGTGTGTGCTACCTATGTGTCACATTTTTTAAAATAAAGTGACATCATGGGATGCAAGTGAAAGTTGACACTCAGAATGTTTTCTTTCCTCTCCCATAGGTACAGACCCATGTGGCAAGGGAGGGCCTCATCTGTATACAGACCCCTGATAGATCTGGAAACTATGAAGGAACGTCACATCATTATCACCTACAGACTCAATAGAGCTACAGTCCATGACCTCTGTGCATTAATGGATCCTGTTTTGAAACCGGCAAATTGAAATCAGCTTGCCATCCCTACATCTGTGCAAGTGCTATCTGTGCTCCATTTGTTGGCTACGGGCTCATTTCAGGTGACAACAGGCATGGGTGCAGGGGTCTCACAGCCATTGTTCAGCCAAATCCTGTCCAGCTTCCTGGATGCCTATGTTCAACACTGGCAAACATGGTCCAGTTTCCCCAAAGGGCTGAACTCCCTAGCATCAAATCTGGATTTTATGCCTTTGCCAATATCCCCCATGTGATAGGTGCCGTTGATGGAACCCACATAGATCTCATATCCCCAAGAGTGAACGAACAGGTGTGTAGGAATCGTAAGAACTATCACTCCATGAATGTACAATTGGTGTGTACTGCTGATCGGTACATATCACATGTTAATGCCAGGTTCCCAGGCTCAGTCCATGGTTCATTTGTCCTGAGAAACAGCAGTGTGGCCACACATGACAACTACAAAGGGAGAGAGGTTGTATCATAGGTGAGTGTGTTAGAACATTGCTGGCACCCAGGCTGTATGCATGTAAAGGCAGTTTGTTCAAGTCCTCTTTTGACCACTTTTGGAGGTGATTCTGGCTACCCCAACTTGCAATGGCTCCTGACACCAGTGAGGAATCCCAGGACAGATGCAGAGAGGAAGTATAATGAGGCCCATGGACGTACTAGGAGGGTGATTGAACGCACTATAGGTCTCCTGAAGGCTAGATTTTGTTTCCTCCATCTCTCTGGGGGATCCCTGTGCTGTGTCCCTGACAAGATGTGTAAGATAGTGGGGGCCTGCTGCATGCTGCACAACTTGGCTGTGAGGAAAGCTATCCCCCTTCTTGAAGAGGAGGGTGCTGTCCAACCAGCCCTGCAACCTCAGAGAGGGGATGAGAGTGATGGTGATGAAGAAGAGGGGGAAGATCTCAACTCCAGGACCAAGGTAATCCGCCTATACTTCCAGTGACTTTAAGGTACTGTTCAATGACGCTGATGTCTTCACTGCATACTTACATTCTGACTCATGTAATAAGTACTGTGGTGGCTTTTGTCAGTGACAATGCTAAATGATGACTGAAGTGGAATTTGCCAGGGAACCAAATATTAGGTACAGTGTGACATACTTCAGACACTTCAGTCCGTTGAGTCCCCTCCTACAATAAAGATGTGATTATGATATTAACTGGCTAATACATACACACTCACAATTCATATCTCATATTGACGAGGGAAGTACAATTTGGGTGCATAGTTGTATTTACTGAATGGCAAAATATACATAAGTGTTGGAACAGTGAATGAGAGTGGGCCAAAGGTGCAAATACATGGCCAGGTACATATGCTCAGCTGTTGGTAGCGCTGTGTTTTGGTCCATGTGTCCACTGGAAGATGGTGTGATGGCAGTGGCATGTCACCAAGGTAGCTCAGTGGCACACAAGGGAGACGGTTCAGGGCAGAGCCACTTCCTGGCACTAGGCTTGCACTTGCCTGGTGTTTCAGTGGCATATCTGGGTCTGATGGCACATTTGCGAATGTGCAGCTGGGCTGCAGGGGTAGGGGTGCTGGTTCCCTGTGTATCCTCTGGCAGTGCCACCAGTCCAGTAGCTGCTGCAGATGTAGATGGCAGGTCAGTGCCCTGGCTAGTGGTGGGGGCTTGCAGGTGGGTGGAGGCTCAGGCTGGCTGTGGTACTGGTGCTGCAGCACCCCTACAATGGAGGCAGTAGTGGTATTGAGTTGTTTCCATTGCTCCATGGACTCCTGGTGGTGTGCTATCTGCAGCCCCTGACTCTGCTTGAGGGTGGCCATGATCTGGTCCTGGGTATGGTGATATGCTCCCAGGACCTCAGATATCACCTACAGGGCTGCAGCATCCCTCTTTTAGCCACCCCCCCCTGGGCCACTGATACCCTCCCACTGGCCCTAGCCCCCTGTGCCCCTGCACAGGTCTGGCAGTCCCACATGCAGCTGGCCCTTCTTCATCCTGCCTGTTGGTGGGTGGAAACTCTGGCCTCTGTATATGTGATCCACCAGTCCGTGGCTGGGAGACATTGGTGTGGGGTCTTTTTGCCAGAGCTGATGATGGTGGCTGGGTGGTAGGGGTGTCAGTGGTGTCCTGGGTGGGGCTTCTGGAGGGTGACAGTCCAGGACTGTGTGATGGGTCAGGGAGTTCCTCTATTTCCAGACATCCCTCTGCACTCTCCTGAGTGGAGCCTCTTTCTTCAGGTAGAGGGCTGGCACTCGTTGATGTCTTCGTCCGGGTTGCATGGGTGGTGGTGGCCGTGTGTGGGAGAATAGACAGGTTTGGTGTCAGGTACTTTATCAGCATTTGCTGCACTGCTCTGCACTATTTGATTGTTATATTTCCCTGTCGTGGCATGCAAGGTCCCTTTGTGTACATTTTGTTGCATTTTATGTAGGGGTGGAGGTGCTTTGTGGGTGTTGTAGTGCCACTGGGATTCCATGCAGGGGTAGGTGACTGTGCACAGGGGACTGGATAGAGATCTGTCTGTGGGATTGTGGTCATGCAGCGAACTAGGATGTGGGTGTTGTGGACTGGGTAGGGGATGGGGTCCTGGTGGTAGTGAGGGGATACATGCATTACAGGTGTGGTGACTGTTAAGGTATTGTAGTTGACTTACCCAAGTCCAGTCCTCCAGTGAGTCCGGTGAGGCCCTCTGGGTACAGGATAGCAAGGACCTTCTCCTCCCAGTCAGTGTATTTGGGGGGAGTATGTAGGGGACCACCACCAGTCTTCTGTACGGCAATGTTGTGCCTGGATGCCATTGACCGAACCTTCCCACGCAGGTCATTCCATCTCTTCCAGATGTCGTCCCTTGTGAGTGGATGGTTTCCCACTGCGTTGACTTTGTTGACTATCTGCTGCTATAACTCCATCTTCCTGGCCACCACGGGTGTCTGCTGCACATGAGCCCCGAAGAGTTGTGGCTTGACCCTGAGTATTTCGTCCACCATGGTCCTTAGCTCCCTGTCTGTGAAGCGGGGGTGTTTAGGGGGTGCGATGGTGTGTGTTGTGGGTGGTGTGTTGCATCCCTTGCACAAGGTATCTTTCCCATTCTCAATAAAACTGGAAAGATAACCCCACTAATGGAAAATACCCCTTTCCACCCTCCACCTGCTGCCATTTCATCACAAACCTACCATTCCTCTGGAACATATTTATAAAAGCAATGGCTATACAACCTAAAGACCAAGGGCCTTACATATTGTTTGTTAGACAGGTTACCCCATCACAAAAGTGGGAGATGTCCAGATTGCCTTATTATAAGTGTATTTTGTCCTATGGGACTTGTAATAAGGCTGTCCACCAAACACTAAACCAGGCCCCCAATTCCATCCTAGAATTCTTCCGAGTTAATTTAGGGCCACATTGCACCACTCGTATAGCACACATACAAGTAAAGGATGACATCCTTGTCATAAAGCCAATTTTCCAGCATCCACAGTGCAGGATATCATTGCGCCTGCTTAGAAGACTATTGCATTTCTGTGTCACTTCAAATCCTTGATATCAAATCCAGTTGTTGAAACAGACTATGATAAATGGAACTTCAAGAGTATAGCACCAAGGCAATGTGGCCTGGAGATGCCAAAAGAGCTACAATGGCAAAAAGAGAGAAAGAAAAATTATGAAAATGAGAAAGCTAATAACTGAAAAAACAATATTGAGCGAGTGAGTGCAACAGAAATAAATAAATTATGAAAGGATAGAGAGAGATGATGAAGTATAGCATAAAATAAGGAATGAAGGAATGGAAGGATAGATTAAGAAGAGAAAGGTTAAAGAAAAAAGACATCAAAATTAAAGGATTAAAGAAAGAATGAGATTCAAAATAACAAAGGATAAACGGAATAAAGATGAAAAAAGAAGGAAATGCTGAAAGAAAAGACAGGATGAAAGAAAAAAGGTAAACATAAAAAAAGATACAAGAAAGGAAGGATGAAAGAATAGTAGAACAAGTGGAGGAAAAGAAGAAATGAGTTAAGATGGAAGAAAGGAGGAAAAATGATGTAAGAAATGTGGAAATAACGGAAGTAAGGAATAGTAGGGAAGAAATTAAAGAAAGGTATTTTAAAGGATAAAAGCAACAAGCATAAAAAGAATTAATAAATAAAGGATGGAATAGAGTAACTATCAACCAAGACAGAAGTTAAGTTGAAAGAAAGACGTGATAATGAGGAAAGCCAGTAAACACAATTCTGAATAAGAAGCAAATAAATATGACTAGGCTAAACACTTGAAAGAATGAAATCAATCAATGATTGTATTTGTAAGCGCAGCTTATCAACCGGGGGGTTATCCTGGTGCTCAGGGTTGTCGCTGTGTATCGGGAGTATCAGTGCCACTTTCTTTCTATGATCGAGGAGGGATCTAATGTAGTTCATTGCAACGATAAAGACAGTCTGGATGTTGTGGTTGGAGAGGAAAGCGCATTGGGAGGAGTTGGTTGTGTCTTTCCAGATGTTCAGAGAGCTGTTTTTTGATGGCTTTTTCCAGGACTTTGGCTGGGATGGGGAGCAGAGAAATGGAGCAGTAAGTTTTAAGTTTGCTGGGGTCAGGGAAAGATTTGTTCATGAGCGGCTTGAAGTCTGCTTTTGTCCATGCTTCGGTGATGGTGGAACTCCTGATGGGAAGGTTGAAGGTGGGAGAGAGGATGCTGCTGATTTCCTTCTGGCCCATGTTGATGGTGTAATGTGGGATTGGGTCACTGGGTGAGCCGAAGTAGGTTAAGGTCATGAGGGTGGCTGTTTCCTGGATGGATAGTGGCTTCCAGTCTGTGATGAGGTGGCTGGGGGAGTCCTCAGAAGGGGTCAATAGATCTTTGATGCTGGTTGATTGGGGGTGAATGTTTCTGGAGATGGCTGTGATTTTGGTGTGAAAGTTGTCGGCTAGTGAATCAAAGAGGATATGGGTCAGTTGAATTGTGTTTTCAGTGGCTACTGGGCAGGATAACTCTTTGACAATCTTGAAGAGTTCCTTCGGGCAGTTGGTGCTCTCTTCCGTGCGGCTGACTAGGGTGATCTTTTTTGCTTCTCTGAGGTGCCGATGATATTTTTTCAGTGCAACTTTGAAGTCGGTCTGGTCTGCGGGGTCCCTGTTATAACATGACCGTCTTTCTAGCCTTTTGCATTATCTCATGTGTGTGTAGTTCAGGGGTTACCCACCTTGCTGGCCTGCTGACTCTTCTGAAGGCAGAGATCCTTATGGTAGTGAATTTGTTGGCACCGTTGAGGATCCATTCGCAGAGATTGCTGGCTTCTTGTTTGAGGGTGCTGGAGAAGATGGTTTGCTGGACTGGAGGGCTGTGGTCCGTTGGGTCTCTGTGACTTTTACCCATCTGTGGAGAGGGGGAAGAGGGGGTGTGTTGGACAGCTTTGGTTTGCTGGTTATGGTGAAGTGTAGCAGGCGGTGGTCGGTCAATGTGCGCTCTTTAGTTTGGGTGAACTTGATTTTTTTCTCTGGTTGTGAAGATGGGGTTCAGGGTGTGGCCCACGGTGTGTGTGGGGCAGGTGACTAGTTGTTTGGGTCTGATGTTGCTTAGGTTGTCCAGGAGATTGGTGGTGTTGTGGTTGGGTTGCTGGGGTCATCTAGATGGAATTTCAGTTCTCCTAGGAATAGGCAGTCAATTGAGTCAAAGGCTAGGAGGGCAATGAGGTCGGATTAGGACGTTTAGGTGTTCCATGAGGTAGGACACCTCTTCTTCTAAGGTGGTGCATGGGAGGCTGTCCTTATGCATGATGGTGCATGATTATGATGCCTCCTCTATGCTTGTTGTGATGGTCTCAGTGGATCAGTTTGTATCCTTGCAGGGTGGCACAGGTGATGTCAGTGGCCGAGGTGGGTGTGAGCCAAGACTTGGTGATGAACATCAGGTCCGGTCTTAGTGTCAAAAGGGTGTGCCAGATTTCCATTGCATGTTTGCAGAGGTATTGTGCATCGAGCAGCAGGCATTGGAGCTGTTTCTTGGGTTTGGAGGGTGGCAGTGCGGGAGCGGTGAGGGTCTTGGTGTTGCTGATGAAGAGGCATTGGACGCATGTTGAAAGGTCTGACTGTGATCCGGGAGGAAGAGTTGCAGAAGTTGTTGTCCAGGTTTCTGGAGGCCAGCAGTTTGGTGGCAGAGTATCGGTGGATGGTGGGATAGCCAGGGTTCAAGGCGCTGGGTTTCGTCCAGACATTTACAGGCACAGACAAGCTTGTCTTTGTCATGCCTTTGGAATGCCAGCAGCGTGCCCACTGTGCTTTTGCGCTGTGACCACCATTAAGTAGGTCCTTGGGTAGGAGGGGTGCAGGGGGAGGAGAAGAAAGAGAGGCAAGAGGCAGCAAAAATGCCCTGTAGCACACTGCATCTACTCAAGAGAGTGGACAGAGGCTTGCAGAGGCACCAAGAACCACAGAGTGGGGGAGCTGGCATAGGACCTGCTCAGTGAGGTCGTGCTGCGACTGCCATTAAGTAGGTCCTGGGGATGGAGGGGTGCAATAGGAGGAGGTTAGTGTAGGGAGTAGGTAGTGCAGGAAACAAAAACGGCAGGAAGGCAGCATGGGCAGGGGGCACAGGGGCACAGGCCAGAAGAGGCCAAAAGTAGAGAGGGAAAAGGCAGCAAAAATGCAGTGCAAAACCCTGCACCTACTCAGCAAAGTGGGAAGAGGCTGACAGAGGCACTGGACAGAGATGACATTGGAGATAGGATGAAAATACAAAAGAGAAGATGACATGAAAGATATAGAAAGAACAAAAGAATATCAAGAAAGATGAGTGTGGAATTAAGAGCCATAAACACAAAACAACAACCTGGCTTAGATGTTGCTGGCAGGTGTGTAGGAGGCTGGACTGGTTTGTAGTGAGTACCAAGGGGTACTTGCACCTTGCACCAGGCCCAGTTATCCCTTATTAGTGTATAGGGTGTCTAGCAGCTTAGGCTGATAGATAATGGTAGCTTAGAAGAGCAGCTTAGGCTGAACTAGGAGACGTGTGAAGCTACTACAGTACCACTTAGTGTCATATGCACAATATCATAAGAAAACACAATACACAGTTATACTAAAAATAAAGGTACTTTATTTTTATGACAATATGCCAAAGTATCTTAGAGTGTACCCTCAGTGAGAGGATAGGAAATATACACAAGATATATATACACAATAGCAAAAATATGCAGTATAGTCTTAGAAAACAGTTCAAACAATGTATAGTTACAATAGGATGCAATGGGGAAACATAGGGATGGGGCAACACAAACCATATACTCCAAAAGTGGAATGCGAACCACGAATGGACCCCAAACCTATGTGACCTTGTAGAGGGTCGCTGGGACTATTAGAAAATAGTGAGAGTTAGAAAAATAACCCTCCCCAAGACCCTGAAAAGTGAGTGCAAAGTGCACTAAAGTTCCCCTAAGGATAAAGAAGTCGTGTTAGAGGAATAATGCAGGAAAGACACAAACCAACAATGCAACAATGCTGGATTTCCAATCTGGGGTACCTGTGGAACAAGGGGACCAAGTCCAAAAGTCACAAGCAAGTCGGAGATGGGCAGATGCCCAGGAAATGCCAGCTGTGGGTGCAAAGAAGCTTCTACTGGACAGAAGAAGCTGCGGTTTCTGCAGGAACGCAAAGGGCTAGAGACGTCCCCTTTGGAGGACGGATCCCACTCGCCTTGTAGAGTCGTGCAGAAGTGTTTTCCCGCCGAAAGAACGCCAACAAACCTTGCTAGCTGTAAATTGTGCGGTTAGCGTTTTTGGATGCTGCTGTGGCCCAGGAGGGACCAGGAGGTCGCAAATTGGACCAGGAAGTAGAGGGGACGTCGAGCAAGACAAGGAGCCCTCTTAGCAGCAGGTAGCACCCGGAGAAGTGCCAGAAACAGGCACTACAAGGATGTGTGAAACGGTGCTCACCCGAAGTCGCACAAAGAAGTCCCACATCGCCGGAGAACAACTTAGGAGGTCGTGCAATGCAGGTTAGAGTGCCGTGGACCCAGGCTGGACTGTGCACAAAGGATTTCCGCCAGAAGTGCACGGAGGCCGGAGTAGCTGCAAAAGTCGCGGTTCCCAGCAATGCAGTCTAGCGAGGTGAGGCAAGGACTTACCTCCACCAAACTTAGACTGAAGAGTCACTGGACTATGGGAGTCACTTGGACAGAGTTGCTGGATTCGAGGGACCTCGCTCGTTGTGCTGAGAGGAGACCCAAGGGACCAGTGATGCAGCTTTTTGGTGCCTGCGGTTGCAGGGGGAAGATTCCGTCGACCCACGGGAGATTTCTTCGGAGCTTCTAGTGCAGAGAGGAGGGAGACTACCCCCCCAGCATGCACCACCAGGAAAACAGTCGAGAAGGCGGCAGGATCAGCGTTACAGAGTTGCAGTAGTCGTCTTTGCTACTTTGTTGCAGTGTTGCAGGCTTCCAGCGCGGTCAGCAGTCGATTCCTTGGCAGAAGGTGAAGAGAGAGATGCAGAGGAACTCGGATGAGCTCTTGCATTCGTTATCTAAAGTTTCCCCAGTGACAGAGACCCTAAATAGCCAGAAAAGAGGGTTTGGCTACCTAGGAGAGAGGATAGGCTAGCAACACCTGAAGGAGCCTATCAGAAGGAGTCTCTGACGTCACCTGATGGCACTGGCCACTCAGAGCAGTCCAGTGTGCCAGCAGCACCTCTGTTTCCAAGATGGCAGAGGTCTGGAGCACACTGGAGGAGCTCTGGACACCTCCCAGGGGAGGTGCAGGTCAGGGGAGCGGTCACTCCCCTTTCCTTTGTCCAGTTTCGCGCCAGAGCAGGGCTAAGGGGTCCCCTGAACCGGTGTAGACTGGCTTATGCAGAATTGGGCACATCTGTGCCCAAGAAAGCATTTCCAGAGGCTGGGGGAGGCTACTCCTCCCCTGCCTTCACACCATTTTCCAAAGGGAGAGGGTGTAACACCCTCTCTCAGAGGAAGTCCTTTGTTCTGCCATCCTGGGACAAGCCTGGCTTGACCCCAGGAGGGCAGAAACCTGTCTGAGGGGTTGGCAGCAGCAGCAGCTGCAGTGAAACCCCAGGAAAGGCAGTTTGGCAGTACCAGGGTCTGTGCTACAGACCACTGGGATCATGGGATTGTGCCAACTATGCCAGGATGGCATAGAGGGGGCAATTCCATGATCATAGACATGTTACATGGCCATATTCGGAGTTACCATTGTGAAGCTACATATAGGTAGTGACCTGTATGTAGTGCACGCGTGTAATGGTGTCACCGCACTCACAAAGTCCGGGGAATTGGCCCTGAACAATGTGGGGGCACCTTGGCTAGTGCCAGGGTGCCCTCACACTAAGTAACTTTGCACCTAACCTTTACCAGGTAAAGGTTAGACATATAGGTGACTTATAAGTTACTTAAGTGCAGTGTAAAATGGCTGTGAAATAACGTGGACGTTATTTCACTCAGGCTGCAGTGGCAGGCCTGTGTAAGAATTGTCAGAGCTCCCTATGGGTGGCAAAATAAATGCTGCAGCCCATAGGGATCTCCTGGAACCCCAATACCCTGGGTACCTCAGTACCATATACTAGGGAATTATAAGGGTGTTCCAGTAAGCCAATGTAAATTGGTAAAATTGGTCACTAGCCTGTTAGTGACAATTTGAAAGAAATGAGAGTGCATAACCACTGAGGTTCTGATTAGCAGAGCCTCAGTGAGACAGTTAGGCACCACACAGGGAATACATACATATAGGCCACAAACTTATGAGCACTGGGGTCCTGACTAGCAGGGTCCCAGTGACACATAACAAACATACTGAAAACATAGGGTTTTCACTATGAGCACTGGGCCCTGGCTAGCAGGATCCCAGTGAGACAGTGAAACCACCCTGACATACACTCACAAACAGGCCAAAAGTGGGGGTAACAAGGCTAGAAAGAGGCTACTTTCTCACAAGGTGCAATCGTTAAATGTATTTCATTTTATTTATTGTAAGCAGATACACAAAAAAGAAAAGATACTGTTGCTGAAATGTAGCCATGTGCTTGCAATGAAAGTTTTAAATTAAAACAAAATAATCATAGCATATACATTTAGTACAGCTGTGTGGGTATTTCATAGGAGGCAGGTATCCTTAGACCTGCTAAAGCAAACCTTTTTAGTTTTGATGTACAAAACAGGAAAATGTGACTTTATATTGGTGCAAAGAAAAGCTACTGTTAGTTAAAAAAATCGAAAAGACTAAGGTCCTCATTACAACCCTGGCGGTAAATGCCGCCTACCGACGTGCTGACGGCCGCCAACATACTGTGACTGCAGCGTTTATTCCGCCATGAGCATAATGAACCACACATAGAATACTGCCACAATACAGACACCCACACAAGTCTGCCAAACCAAAGCCCACTGATAAACTGGCGATAGCAAAACCCACACTGTTACACCAACAGGAATACGCCCACAGTATCAAGACCCAAGAATCAATGCAGCGGTCTTTCAACCGCGGTAAACCAATGGCGGCACACACAGCCGTGCTCAAAATACACACACTCAAACAAAACTACATCACATTGAACTATTCAAACTATACACACCTGACACACATATCCACACCACACCCACAAACTCACAACACTATAAAAAACACTCCCACATTACCCACAACCCCTTACAACAAAAAAAAGATAGCCAACTGAGAGAGAGACAAGCCAGGAGCACCCACTGAGTCAGAGGCACAGAACACTATCACCCATACACCATTCATGCATATCACAGCATACATCACAACACATCACCCCACACATCACCCTATACATCCTCACACATATCACTCACACCATATCCATGGCACCCCAAAGACACCACAGGTTTTCTAAGGAGGAGCTGGTGGAGGAAATCATCTGGGTAGAGCCACAGCTATTCGGAGCACAGGTACAGCAGACCTCCATTGCAAGGAAGATGGAGCTATGGTGGAGAATCGTGGACAGGGTCAACGCCGTGGGACAGCACCTAAGGACCAGGGATGACATCAGGAAGAGGTGGAACGACCTACGGGAGAAGGTGTGTCAGTGGTTTCAAGACACCAGATTGCTGTACAGAGGACTGGCGGTGGACCCCCACCTCCTTCCCTACAACTAACAACATGGGAGGAGCAAGTCTTGCGATCATGCATCCTGAGGGCCTCGCAGGAGTAGCAGGGGGACTGGACTCTGGTAAGGCAAATCTTTACTATTATATCCCCCACCCTACCTGCATGCCATCACATACTTCTACCCCTACCCTCACCCCCATCACTCCACCAACTCACATATACCCCACAAGCACAACCCACCCATCCCAATATCAAGCCCTACATGCAACAACAATGCATGGACACCCATCACAGACCTGCATTTGCACCCATCACCCCAGCATGCCCAACAGAGAGAATCACCCAGCCCACAAAATCACCCCTCACACAAGGCCAAGCCCACAGGGAAAGCACAATCATAGAGGGAAACACACCCATGCACAAGATGGCACATGCAGATACATTAACAATGCATTTGCATCCCAACAGGACCCCTACCCAACATCACCGGAGAGGAGGTGCCAGCTACATCCAGTCTTCCCCCACGAAGAGGCCCACAGTGATGACAGCAGCTCTGCACACCTGGATCTGGATGACCAACCTGGTTCATCAGAGACCTCTGGACAGTCGCTTGCCCTGCCACAGTCCCAACCCACCACAGAACCTCCCCCCTCAGGAAACACCAGCATAGCACCCACCCAGCGGGCCCATGCCACTGTCCACAGGACACGCCAACCAGCAGTGTGTCCACCACTACAGGGACCCAGGCAACCTCACAAACACAGGACGATCAGGGGCCTGGGGTCAGTGGCAGTGGGCACACGGTTCTGGGGACAGAGCCACAGGACAACAGGGAAGCTGGGAGGACTGCTGTATGACAGGGGGAGGACAGGCCAAGGGAACCAACCCTCCACGAGGCACTCTCAAACATCCTGGGATCATACCACCATTCCAAGGAGACCATGGGCCAGGTACTGGCCAAGTAGCAAGAGACCCAGTGGCTGCAGGAGGGACAGTACCTGGGGATCAGGGAGGACCTAACCAAAATTTACACCATCCTGGTCACCTTTGCAGGGGTGCTGGCTGACATGGGCAAGACCATGAGGGAGGCAGTGGCACACCACTGGGCCCCTGACACTAGCCACACCGAGGAACAGCCTTCCACCTCCGCCGGCGCTAGTGGACAGGAGGCCCCGCCACAGGAACAACAGGCCACCAGCACCCCACCCCCTTTAGAAGGAGAACCACCACGCAAACGGTCACTGTGATCCAGGCAGAAGACAGAGAACATTGCCAAGACCCCCACCAGGAAATAAGACTCTCCTGATTGTCACCCTTCTGTCCCACTCTGGCACCCTGTCCACCTTGAACAGCCATTATTCCCCTTCCTATGCCCCATTGGACAATGCACCTGTGATACCAAGACACTGGACTCTAACTGGACAATCCTCCACCATCACCCCAGCCCCTTGCACATACCCCCATACTTATTGGCACAAAAATAAACACCCTTGAAACAAATACCATACTGGAGTCAGTGTAATGATTCAAAAAATGTATTAGTACAACATTATCAAAGCATTGTAACGTATATGTTCAGTGAAATATACTACAGGATGACCTTTGGTGGGCAGCAGTGCATATAGCAGGAGCCAGAATGGGGCACACAGATCTGAAAATAGAGAATCCAAAGGGTACAGTCAGTGTCCATAGACAGAGGGTAAGAGGCTGCCATGTACAATTTCCAAAAGATTACTGAAAAGTAAAGTTGAGTTACAGTCTCCTACCTGTGTGTCACTGGAAGAACTGCGGTATAATGTTTGTTCTGTTGTCCACATCTTCTTTATCTGCCTCCTCTTCCTCACTGTCCACAGGCTCCACCTCTGCCACAAGACCATCTCCAGGCTCATCCTCCTCCAGAAAAGGTACCTGACGTCTCAAGGCCAGGTTGTGCAACATACAGCATGCCACGATGATCTGGCACACCTTCTTCTGTGAGTAGTACAGGGAGCCACCTGTCAGATGGAGGCACCGGAACCTGGCCTTCAGAAGGCCGAAGTTCCTTTCAATAATCCTCCTTGCACGCCAATGTGCCCCATTGTAATGTTCCTCTGTCTTGGAATTCCTCACTGGGGTCAGTAGCCATGAGAGTTTGGGCTAACCAGAGTCACATGTAAATATCGAGGGACAACTGTTAGACACACACAAACCCTTAGGGACAACCCCATACCCAGACACCTACTTATACTGGGTGGGGACCTTGGACTCACCTATTAGCCACAACTGGTGCCTCTGGAGTTGGCCCATCTCATAAGGGATGCTGCTATTCCTCAAGATATAGGCGTCATGCACAGATCCAGGGTATTTGGCATTCACATGGGAGATGTACTGGTCTGCCAAACACACCATCTGCACATTCATCGAGTGATAGCTTTTTCTATTCCTGTAAACCTGTTCATTTCTCCGAGGGGAAAATATGCCACATGTGTACCATCAATGGCACCAATGATGTTGGGGACATGTCCCAGGGCATAGAAGTCAGCTTTCACTGTGGCCAAATCATCCACCTGGGGGTACACGATGTAGCTGAGCATGTGTTTCAGCAGGGCTGACAACACTATGGACAACACGTTGGAGAACATTGGCTGAGACAATCCTGATGCCATAGCCACTGTAGTTTAAAAGGAACCACTTGCCAGGAAATGCAGCACTTACAGACCCTGCACTAGAGGAGGTATTCCTGTGGGCTGGCGGATAGCTGACATCAGGTCTGGCTCCAATTCAGCACACAGTTCTTGAAATGTGCCACAATCAAGTCTGTATGTGATGATAATGTGTCTTTCCTCCATTGTCGACAGGTCTACCAGGGGTCTGTACACCGGAGGGTGCCGCCATATCATCATCTGCCTCAGTGGTTGTAGCCTAAGGAGGAGAACAGTGAGCAGAAGGTCATATTTCCATATAGAATGCACAACTGTTGCTGAATTTAGGTCACACAAGCAGTATGTGAAGTCTAGAGTCAGTTGATGGGCCAATGTCTGCTGTGACGCAGTTAGGTGCCATGCCTTGTGCCCCCCTGAAATGGCAGCTGCCTGACCTGTGAGGAGGGACAAGTGGAAATGAGGTAAGTGCGCTGATGTTGTGCACCGTCGGGGTAGGCGGTCGATGACCGCCGTTCAGATTCGCATTGGTTATTATTGGGCCCCATGGGTTCCAGGAGCCAATGGCGATGTACGCTGGCGGTGACGGTACGCACCGCCACGGACGTCACCGCCATTTTCTAACTTTTCACTCACTTGCTACCTGACCGTCAACAGGAGAGGACCTATACTGCAAGTGCTGCTGTGACCTGAGTCTGGTGACAATGGCTAGAGTGTCTGGGAAAAGGGTCCCTGCCTTCACTGCGGAGCAGTTGGAGAAACTGGTGGATGGGGTCCTACCACAGTATACATTACTCTACGGTCCTCCAGACAAACACGTGAGTACATTGTGAGCATGATGTGTGGGCAATGCATGTCTGGAGTAGTGTGGATGTAAGCCACATGTTGGGGGTGATGATGCGTCCTGCCCTGAATGCTGCATAAGAGGTGGTCAGTGTATGTGTGTCAGGGCATGGGTGGGAACTGGGGGGCAATGAGCAGGCCGGTCCAGACGGGTGAGTAATTTCCTTTTCTGCTGTATTTTGCCTCTAGGTCACCACTCACCAGAAAAAGGGTATTTGGCGTGCCATCACAAAGGAGGTGCGGACCCTGGGGGTCTACCACAGGTGGAGCACCCACTGCCGCAAGAGATGGGCAGACCTGCGCCGCTGGACCAAGAAAACCGCAGAAGGCCCAGATGGGGCCCGTCGCACCATGACCCCTCTGATGTTCCGCATCCTAGAGGTGGCCTACCTGGAGTTGAATGGGTGCTTGAGAGCATCACAGCAGCCACAAGGGGGTGAGTACAGATTCTGAATCCTGACTTTGCGCGCTTTAGGAGCTAGCTGGATGGGGGATGTGGGCTGTGGGTGCCCCTAGGTCAGGGCGATCATGGCAGGGTAGGTCCCTTGTGTGCAGCCTCTGAAGCACTCCAAACCTAAGGGTTTTAGTGGGCATCTACTACTGGGCAGGGTCTTGTGGGTGTCAGGTGTGCAGATGCTAGCGTTAGGCAATGTATCCCATAGGCTTGTGACTACCTTAGTGACTGGTTGGGCATGGACTAGTGCATAGGGCAACTCCCTGGTGTTGTTGCTGACATTGACCAAGTGTATCCTCTGTCTCTCCCCCCTTTTTGTTTTGTCACCCTGTCCTTGTGTGCATTAGCATCATTTGGCAGAGGAGCAGAGGCACCATGAGGTCGAATTCACCGATGGTGAAGGGGAGCACCATGACGGGGACAGGAGGGGAGACCAGTGACAGTGACTCCTCCTCCAATGGAAGCTTCCTGGCGGTGGCAGACACCTCTGTGGCCACCCCAACAACAGGTACAGCCGCCACCCCCACTACCAGCACCGCTCTCCCAGGAGCCCCTCAGTGTGTTTCCCAGGCCCCCTCACCCAGGAGGGTGGGCATCTCCTTTGCCCCAGGCACCTCAGGCCCTTCCCCAGTCAGCCCTGCTTCCCTGAGTGAGGAGGCTATTGACATCATGAGATCCCTCACTGTTGGGCAGTCAACCATTCTGAATGCCATCCAGGATGCCGAGAGGCATTTGCAACAAACAAATGAATACCTGGAGGGCATTCATTTTGGCGTGGCGGCCCAACAGAGAGCATTTCAGGCTCTGGCCTCAGCACTGATGGCAGCCATTGTCCCTGTGTCTAGCCTCCTCCCTCCAACTTCCTCTACCCAGTCCAAATCCCCTCCACCCCAGCCTATCCCAACCACACTTTCAGACCAGCATGCACCCAAATCAACACACAGAAGTGGCTCAGGCAAACACAAGCACCTCACTTCATCACACAGGCACTCACACAAGCACCATCCTCATGCAGACACACCAACATCCACTACCTCCACTGTGTCCCCCTCCTCCTCCTCGTCCACCCCCTCCCGGTATCATCTCCACTCACACCTGCATGCCCTACATCCTCATGCACTATGTTCATCACCAGCACTCCCATCACAACACAGCCCTCACGAGCAATCACCACCCCCACAACCATACAAATGTCCCCTGTGTCCTCTCCCAGCATCTCTGTGACCCCTCCTCCCAAAGTACACAAACGCAAGCACCCACCCACCATACAGCCATCCACCTCACAACAGCAGCTAGCCCATGCACCTTCACCCAAACTCAGCAGACATACACCTCCTACAACCACTCCCACTTCCTCCACTCCCAAACCCTCTCCATCTTCCTGTCCCAGTGTGTCATAAAAACTTTTCCTGCCAAACATTGACCTCTTTCCTACACCTCCCCCCAGTCCTTCCCCTCGTGCCAGGGTGTCAAGATCCCAGGCCAGCAACTCAGCCACCAAGTCAGCGTCCGCTGTGGTACCAGCAAGTCCCAGGGGATCATAGGAGGCACCTGTTAGGGCTGCCAGTATGCCACCGACCCCTGCAAACAACCAACCCATTGCGCCACCTGCCAAGGTGAAAAAGGTGCCAGCATACAGCACGGCCAAGAAGCACGACCCACCCAGCAAGTCCTCCTCCAAAACTGCATCTGCCAGTGCCAAGGTCCCAGCAGCATCTGCCAAGGTGGGGAAGGGGAAGAAAACACAAGGCAAGGCACTTCAGGCCTCGGAGCCTGCAGGTGAGGGACTGGTGCCCACCATCAGTACAGACAGCCCAGCAACCTGTACCGCGGAATGCACTGCCACAGGCACCGCCAACTGCACCGCCACCTGTGCTGCCATCTGCACCGCCACCTTCACCGTCCCCTGCACTGCTACCTGCACCGCCGCTGCCGCAACAACAGTCAGCAGCATCATCCCCAGTGGGCAGCCATCGGAGGCTGCAGGAGACAGCCTGGTGTCTCCCTCCACTACTATCAGCACCTGTACCACGGCCAGCACCGGCAGCATCTCTGCCGCAGACACCGCCGCAAGCACCTCCACCTGCACCCCCACCTGCACCACCACATGCCCAGCCGGTGCCACTAGATCTGTCATCAGCAGCATCCTAAGTGGGCAGCCATCCGGGGATGCAGAAGGCGGCCTGGACCCTCCACCCACCACTTGAAGCACCACCACCAGCACCGGAAATACCAGCAGTTTGCAGCCTAAGTCACCGCAGGATGGAGTCTGCCTCTTCCTCCATGAAGTATCATGTTACCTGTGTGTGTGTCACTCTCTTTTTCCTCCCCCCCTCCCCTGTGCGCTAGGTGGAGTACTCACCGCAGTCGTATCCGCCGCCTTCTTTGGTGTTCCTGGTGTATTAGCAGATACACCACCATCGGCAGGACCTGTAGTTCGGGCTCCATGGCATCCTGGTTCTTCATTGAAAGTCGAAAGGTGAGTGGTTCCCCTTCTGGGTGCTGTTTCCTCCATGCTTTTGATGGCATTCGTACCACCCCGGAAAAGCTGGCGGATTGGTTGGTTGTGATATGGTGGGCGCTGCATTGTCTTCCGCCTGTCTGTTGGCGGTTACCGCCACGGTGTTTGTTGTCACTGCCGTGGCGGTCGGAGTGTTAAAGTGGCTGTCTGTGTTGGCGGTTTCCGCTGTGGTCGTGATACCATTTTGTTTACCGCTGACCTGTTGGCAGTCTTACCACCACCTTAGCACCAACCGCCAGGGTTGTAATGAGGGCCTAAATAATGAAAATGAAAAGTGCTAGCAAAATATAGTATCGATGTACTAGCTCTGGGACGCAAGTGTGCTTCTTTTTAGGTAGACTAATATTACCAGGAATGAAGCAGTCACTTGCAGTACAAGACAGTCAAGGGTTGAAGTTCAGATAGAGCATTGGCTTAAATCAAAAGGGGAAAAAAAATCTGAACCACAGCTGAACACAACAATGGATGAAAAGGCTGACATAAAACCATCCTATGTGTGTTAATATGTATGTATTTTTATTCTTGCTTGTTTAATTATATCATGCACCTAAAGTGGTCTCTAGGTAAGACCTAATAAGATAGCAAAATGGAATAAAAAGTGGAAAGAAATATATAAAAAAGGTGGGAAGTGGAAAAAGCAGGAGGAAAGAGACAACAAAAGAAAGAGGGCGGAGGGTGAACAAAATAAAAGAAAGTAGAGACATAATATTTGTGAGAGTAAGAGGGAAAAATGTAATATAAGTAAAAGAGAAAGAGGAGAGAGAGAATGAACAGCACTGACAATGCCACTTGCTTTCTGCATATCTGAAGAGTTCTCAGGACTGCATTGATTCCACATTCCAATTGGAATCGTCACTCATGATGCTTTTTGAAAATCCAGCAGTGTCAGCTGTGCAGCCACTGAGCAAAGCATCTTGTACTACCTGAGGAAGGCAGAAGCTGAAACGTTGTAGTAGAAATATATTTTTGTTCTTTGGTGAGATCATCTGTTTGAGTCACTTTTTTCTTATCTATCTATCTATCCTATCTATCTATCTATCTATCTATCTATCTATCTATCTATCTATCTATCTATCTATCTATCTATACTGTATATATATATATATATATATATATATATATATATATATATCACTCCTAGTGACAGTATGGTGAGACTGTTTTTAGTTTCACACTTCTTGTCACCCTTTTGCTTTTAGGGTGTTTTATCATCCTAGTTATTGCATTACATGCCATATTATCTAAGAAGCAGTTACTTCAATAAATCCTTATTGAACTATATTCTACCTCTGTTTGTCCTTGCCTGTGTGAGACTAATGTAACTGAGAGAAAGGGGTTAGATCTAGTTGACCACGATTCCCCTGAGGAGTCTTTCTCTTCTTGCGCCCAGTTACCACAAGAGATGAGGCACTGCTAGTTAGCCGGAAAACCTGGATTAGGCCGACAGGCACGACATGGTGTGGAATTGTACTTAGTACCCCACAATCGATGTGATTCTGCCGCCAAAATCCAGTAGCTCTTTAGAATAATGAGAACATACTCAACACATCATGGTACATGTAGAATGCAAATCCGCAAGTCACACATGTTAAGACAGGGAAAGCCACTGTGTGATGTAAAGATCCAGAACAATGCAACACAATGCAAAATGCAATGTTGCATCACTGTGTGCAAGGGAAAAGTTCTGTGGCTGTTGTGTGTGTGTCCACATGCAACTCCCATGTTTCATGAGGCATGTCATGTATCCCACTCAGATTAACTGTGAAACGTGGCAACTCATTGTTCTTCCCAGGTCATGTGTACCAAGAAAAAATAAATTAAGTTACCTGAGACACTCTTGCAGCCTATGTGTGGTACATTTCGTGGCACACATAAAAAGACAATCAGGCCTCCAATGTTCATGATGTGCAGGAAGGTGGCACCTCCTGCACAAAGCCAATCCCACATGAGATTCAGCCTCACGAACACCAAAGTGTAAGTGGGCGTATCTCTGTGCTACACAACCCATTGTGTTTCAGTGCATCTTGAAAAGTCAGGACTGTGCCGTACGGCCTAAAATGTGTCCAACACTGCCCTTTCTCAGTGGCGCAGTGCAGTGTTGATAGGTGACTTGCTGCACTGTACAGTGCTACATTCCAAAATATCTGGGCTCTTGTGTCATGTCCCTATAGAAAGCCTAACAGAACTGCAATGTGTAGACAATGATGACCCACATTGACATGCACTCACTAACCATGTCATTAGCAGTAGCTACAGAACATCAGTGAGTAGTAATGTGCCATTTCATTGTGTGAATGAATGGAACCACATAATCTGCCCTGGGTAAAGAATCGCAATTGAAACATGTGGTAGACCAGGAAAGCCAATATGATTACCAAGCCAATAGAGAAGCGTGAGATAAGTGTCTTCTCAATGGAGTACCTACTCACTGCAACAGTCATTTTCAGGGGAGTGAGAACAAGTATTTTGTAAATGAGTAATTGTGACACACATGCCAGTACACTGTGGGGGTCATTCTAACCCTGGCGGTAAAAACCGCCAGGGCGAATGACCCCTGTAGCACCGCCAACAGGCTGGCGGTGCACCGCTGGGCATTCTGACCGCGGCGGTTCAGCCGCGGCCAGAAAAGGAAAGTCGGCGGTGTACCGCCGACTTCCCGCTGCCCTTGAGAATCCTCCATGGCGGCGGAGCGCGCTTCGCCGCCATGGGGATTCTGACACCCCCTACCGCCATCCTGTTCCTGGCGGGTCTCCCGCCAGGAACAGGATGGCGGTAGGGGGTGCCGCAGGGGCCCCCGTAAGAGGGCCCCAAAAAGAATTTCAGTGTCTGCCTAGCAGACACTGAAATTCGCGACGGGTGCTACTGCACCCGTCGCACTCCAGCAACTCCGCCGGCTCCATTCGGAGCCGGCTTCATCGTTGCTGGGTCTTTCCCGCTGTGCTGGCGGGCGCCCTTTTGGCGGTCGCCCGCCAGCACAGCGGGAAAGCCAGAATGGCCGCCGCGGTCTTGTGACCGCGGTGCGGTCATTTGGCGGTAACCGCATGGCGGGCGGCGCGGTTAGAATCACCGCCTGTATGTTGAATAAAGTGACAGGGCCAACACAGGACGAAGACTTTTGAAAGCCACGCAATGTCAGTGTAGATTCCAGGGATGGGTAAATATCAACACTGGATAACAATGTGGCATGAACATAACAAAACACACATATGTCTTGCCAAACTGATAGTATATGTACCAACATACACTGAGAGTTACAGCCACATTGACAGATGTAGCCAATGTGTTAGCTCACCTTTTCTGAGGGGTAAGTTGTCCAAATGAAAAAGATATGAAATCAACAATGTGAAAATCAGAACTTCTTACAAACTGCTGCCAAATGTGGCCTACATCCGGCATCAACATAGAATGTTATGCTACTTAAACAAGGGACCACATTGTGCTCAGGATATCAATCTTAACATTCACTTATCATAGCAATGATGATAGAATCATTGCATACAGGTACACAACCACCTACAAGTTACAGTAAAACACATATGTGTGAAGAAAAATGTATTGTGTCCAGGTCTATGGTAGAAAACATTTGTTGCAACATCAGTGTTTCCTACATAGAGATGCCCCACATTGCAATGCCTATGATTCAATGCACCATGACAAATTGTCTGATGAACAGCAGCAGCTGCAGGCTGACAGTAAATCATACAACTATTAATCAACCATTTGTTGAATTCCCCACATGTACTCACCAAAATCGCTTGTTAAGTAAGTGAACAAATCAAAGGTTCTGTCATTGTCAGGTAGTGCAGCAGCAACATCAGTGGTTCCACAGGGACACGTATGTGTGAGTATGAAGTAGGTTGGCACTGGCACAGCCTACCTAGGGATGCCCAAAAGGGCAAATTTAAGCTTTACATACTGACACTTTGCACATGCAGTGAGTGCATATTACCTACTGTGGAAATTAACCTCTCGAAATACCTATCGCAGTAAGCTACTGCACAAATGTTATTGTCTGACTGTGGAAATGTCAAAAGTATCAGGGCATGCACATCTTTTGATATGACACCGAGAACTGGAAGAGACGTGGAATAAAATTGGCAAATGTATATGTATCCAATATTGTAAAATACTAGAAGAAATGTGTATGAATCATTCATTACACAAAGCAGACATGTACTGGAATGTGGGTGTATTAATCACCATAATCACTGACAGAATTTTCTATTTTTATATTTTCAGCTGACCAAGGACATGGGCCGAAATGACCCCTTTTGAACATCCCTAGACAGAGGCTGAATGCCAGTACAACCATGCATTGGGCAAGACCAGGAGTATCACCAAGAGAATATTTTGTGTGCTAAAATCTCGCTTATGCTGCATGGGGATGTTAATGGGAAGATTGATTTACTCCCCCAGTGGTGTTCAAAGTAATACTGGTATGTTGTAAACTGCATAGCATATGTGTAGGGACAATTGTCCCAGGGAATGTGCCCCATGAGGATAAGGAAGCAATGGAGGAGGATAAGGATGAGGATAGAGAAGAAATTACAATTGTGTGTAAACAGCAATGCAACAACATTGTCCAAATATTTTCAGGAATGTTCTGTTTCAGGTTGGTCTAAATCTGAATTTTGGACCGGTTTTGCAAAATATAAACGTATATTTAGACACTATCTTTGTGTTTGCAATTTCATGTCACAGTCACTGTCAACATCAAAACACTCATATCTCCTCAACTTGATTTAGGCCTATCTGTAGCTGGGTGTTACACTAACTCAGCACAACATCATGAATAGCAAAATATGTGTGCATATCCACACCATATGGTAAACACATGTGCCTGGATAACATATACACAACTGAAATCTATCAATGTGCAACAGTGTGCACATTCTGAGAGTGTGTATGCTGATGTTGGTTTACGTTAGGCTCATGATCATCATAGTGGATTTCTATAAACGTCCTGTGATAGTAAACAGAGGGGCATAGAGTGTGCATAGCCACACAGTGCAGCACTGATACACGTGCTAATGCACAGTTGTGTGTGAATGAACATTGTAAGTAAAGTGATAGCCATAACTTAATACAAAACAATCATCCCAGGTTGCCTGTCCCACTGCTGTTTTGGCTGGCTAGGGGCTACACAGGCACACTTGTACCATGGAGCAGGGATCCCCCGGTCTTTCTAAACCTATTCACGAGGAGGGTGAATCTAAACCTATTCACGCTCCTTGTGATTGCTTAGGTCGGCTCCAGCCAATGGGGCGGGATTGAAGATGGGGACTACCTGAGATGTTACACAAGGGCCACTAGAAGGGGCACTCACAAGGGATGACTCACTGGATAAGGTTTCTTTCAATATGCCTCCTGAGTCAGCACCATAAATAGTGGTACTGGGCAGGGTATCAAATTGGTAAGGAGGGTCCACTGGGGAGGGAATGATGTTAAATTCTTAGCTGGTGATTGTGGTATCATAAAGTTCAACAATCCTTTTTCTGCTGAAAGAATTCTTGCATCTATTGGCCAGCCAATAGCTAGTAGCCCTCATACTTCTATTCTGGCACTCCCATTGTTTTTTTTTCTATAAACCAAAGACAATGCAGTCTGACCAGCAGCGTTGTCTAATACTGAACGCATCGCAATATGGGGCAGGGCTAGGTAGTCAATGTATAGTGTTCCCCCATGTGGAAGTCTACAACAGATATGCTTCACTGACCTAGCTTGAGAATGTGACAGACTGTCTGAGTCGAATTACTTTGATGGCCCTGCTGTCACTACTAAGATCCCTGCTGAACAGTGTACTGTGACTCCAATTGATTTAAATGTTAATTCACTCAATCTTATTATCTGGAACATTGCCGGGATTGTGGCCAAGTTAAAAGACCCTAATTGGTTGAATTACATTAGAGGATTCAGGGTGCTCTGTTTCAAGAAACCTAGGTGGTCTTGAACTGTTAATTTTTAGAGGGCTATAAGACCTTTTTTCGTTCTTGCCTCTGAAGGCCCGGGCTGGTAGATTAAAGGGGGGGGCTTGTGGTATTCGTATCTCTAGCGGTCAAAGGTAAGCTGGAGGAACTTCCCACAGTAGCCCCAACATTGCTGGCCCTAATGTTTTGTGGGACCGGCTTACCCAACTTTGTGTTGCTAAAGTTCTACAATGCCAAATCCCCATTCTCTGAGGCATGTAATATTCAAAGCCTGGGGTCCTATTTGGAAAACTCAAACAGGTCCAACCTCTCCTGAGCCAATGTAATTGTGGCAGGAGATTTTAATGATTAATTATGTGGGGATCAGAGGGAGGAGAGAGGAGGGCTGTGGTTGTATGTTGTCATCTGGTTTGCATATGGAACATTCCCATCAAGGTTTAGCTCTAGATGTGATCATTAAGTGATATAGCTTAGTTTTTTTCATCGTAAAGCTAGCCTCCTCCAACCCTCGTCTTATTAATCCTACATTCACTGTGAGGCATTTTGAGCCATTTATTGACTTTATTTTTCTTTCAGCAACCCTTTTTTTGTTATATTACACAGGCTGAGATACCATCAAGCTACTTTAACGATCATAACCCAGTATGCAAATCTTCATCTCGCTCTTTATTTATTGGTATGAGCTGACCTTTTGGGTGTTTCGGGGGTCCTCTGAACTACTAGATGGGAAAGAAGACTCAGATGGTCCCAGATAGCTTCTGATAACCTCTAAGAGTCGCTATATGTTCAGTGTTTGAAGAAATTTGACATCTACAGACTAAGCACTTCCATTCCAGGGGACATATTAGGGGCCAGATTTACAAGGCTCTATCACCACGATCTGGTGGCGCTATGCACTGCACCATATTTACAAGGTGGTGTTAAGCCACTTTTTGTGACTTAACGCACCCTTGTAAATATAGCCCCTTCACATGCAGCACTTTGTGTGGAAGGGGCGACAAACTGGTGTTGCTGTGAGCGTGCCACAACAAAACCCATTGTATTTTGATGCTGCCCCAGATTTACAAATTTTTGTAAACCTGAGGCAGATCCAAAATCTTACGCAACCCCAGGGGTGGTGTTAGCATGATTCAAACAAGGAGAAATGAGTTCATTTCTCCTTGTATTTTTGTTGTCTATGTGTGCTGCATTCTGCAGCACATGTAGAAAGAGCAAAAGGCCATTGAAGATTGTTTTTGCCGTAGCACAAAAACAATCTCCTCTGCAGGGCAGGCATCCTTCCACCATGGCGCAAAGGTGGCTGCATTGGCGCTCTACAGTAAATTTAGCTCCATGGGGATAGGGAAACATAGGGGTGTGCGGTATTGTTGTTAATACAGTGCATCCCTGCATTTTGAAAATGATGGAGTGCAGCACTTTCAAATTTGGTGCAGCGTCGGGCTCTGCCATTTTCATGTAAATCTTGGCCTAGGGTTCTTTGCAGAGATCTCTGAAAAAATATCTGCCCTTTTGGAGGTGGAGATTCCAAAAACAGATGTACCAAATGCTCTGATGGTTTGATAGAGGTTGCTCTAAAACACTAAGGAACCTTAAATGAGCTTTGCACTCTAAACCAAGGGATCCCACCCTTGTTAGGAGTTGCTGTAAACAGGACAGGCTAGAAATAAGGCAAAAGAAAACCTCAATGAATGCAGCATGGGGGGATCTCTTAAGGTGCAGGATGAAAAGTATCTCCAGATTTTGGAGTGTAATGAACAGCCTGTTTCACACCAGATACCACTGCTTCTATTAGGTCACATATCACCAACAACAGCTGGGTTTCCTATTTTGAGGAGGCCTATAATTTGCCTTTTGACAGTGGTGATCAAGGTATGAAGGTCCTGGCTGAGGGACCTTACAGCTTATGTTTTTCACTGGAGGAGGTGGAAGTTGGGATTGTGAGGTTGACTAAGCACAAGGCACCTTGGCCCAATGGAATTCCTCCTGATTTACACATTAACATTGCTAAGGTGTGGGCCCTCCTCTTGACATCAGTGACCAATGCCACAGTGAGTAAGGGACCTCCACAAACCTAGGCCACTTCTGTCATTGTTCCTGTATTCAAGAAGAGGGATAGGGGTAAACACCTCTATTACAGCCCTATCTCCCTTTTTTAATCCATAGTGGAGGTGGTGGGGTTCATCATCCTGGACAAGCTTTAGCAATAAGATGAGGAAAAAATATATATTTAAGCAGATGTTCAGTATGGCTTTTGCTCAGGTAGGTCCACTGTGGATCAATGCTTGAATCTGTGCTGAGTAAATATATAATCGCCTGCCCCGGTTCCATCCATTTAACATTTTTGGATCTTACTTCAGCCTTTAACCAAGTAAATAGAATAACCTGTGGCAGCGTTTGATCAGGATGGGTTTGGATTGTGATATTGTCTCCTTCCTATAGACCTTCACAAGAATACTACAGCCTCAAGGTGGTATTCTAAAGGCCTCAAATGCACACACTGTTTAAGTATCTGCAGGGACATTCAACAGGGCTATAATTTGTCCCCTTTATTATTTAATCTATATATTAATCACCTAGAACAGGCCTTGATTGCCACCCCTGCTGATTGTCCACAGGTAGGCCTGTGTACGATGCAAGTACTTTTATATGTAGATGATGCCGTGTTATTAGGCAAGACTGCCCGGGGGTTGAAGTCCCTTCTGAATGATTTTAACAACGTTATGCACGATTTAGACCTGTCGGCAAATGTTAAAATTGTTTTCATCATGGTGATGGGACCCACACTACAAAAACCATGACCTTCTACCTAGGGACTAGCCTACTGCCTAAGGGAGTTTTAATACTTTGGCATGTTATTTGATTCCGCCTTGATCTGGAATCCTTTGATGACCAGTAAGAAGGGGGACTTTGTGAAGGCCAACTCCGTAGGATTTGCTTTTACCTCGAGGCTTGTTAAAAGGTCTATTGCGACTCTGCTGCAAGTGTACAGGGCAAAGTGTGCATCTAAATTAGTGTATGGGATGGAGGTATGGGGGTACGCCAAGCATAGTTTTCTGCAGATGGCCAGAAATTATATCTTGATGCATCTTCTCTGTGTTTCACAAAGTACCCTTACGTTCTCTGTACATGAAGAGCTGGAAGTTGGTTATATTTCTGATACAATAGCGTTTTGCCTCCTCTCCCTTTGGATTGACATATGGTTGAGAGCTGAAACGAAGTTGAATAACTCAGAAATGGAACATACTTTAGATCCATCAAGTTAAACCTATATCTGTTTGACTGACCAAAAGGGTGTGAAAATATGTGTTACACCTCATTTTCCTGTCAACAACATACTTGCCCTGCAGCAGTGTGCCAGACAAAATACATATTATATACAGAATTGTGTTTCATCAGGGTATCAATTATAAACTAACCTATTTTATTATGGATATTAGTAACATTAGTTTGTGAGTTGGAAATGTCAATTAATAAATATGTAAATGATTTGTGACAAACAATAGATTACATAGGTACATGTGGGACTGTTCATGTGATTGATCATCCTCATGTGGCTACATGGACCTTCTATTTATTGGCCTACCATGAGGCATGACTGCTGTAATGCAACCTCAGGGTTTTTGAGCCTCACTTTGAGTCATGGTGCAAGAGTGCCTGCATTATATGCAAAAAAGTTCGGGCTCTAATGTGTGCTCTGACATGCATATACACACTACTGAGAAGCATTGTCTAAGTCATGATGTGTGCAGCCAAATGCAGGCTTGCGGTGATGTGTGCATTGAAGCATGGCATATGAATAAGGATGTTTTTGGCAACCAGAAGCCACCTGTCACATTTCCCTAGAATTGCTTGAGGGTACATAAATCAAAGCTATCCCAGTCTTGTTTTGCAGGAGATACCTGACATACACATATTCATGTATGGGCTACCTGACACTGAAAGTTAAGTCAGTAATGTATGGTGGCTTGTATCACCTTCACCACTTTCACATATGTGTATGTGAAACACTCTGCTCACTTGCATAAGGCAAACCTTGAACCCAATTTACTGACTCAGGACTATGGCCCTGATTTATACTTTTTGGTGCAAAACTGCACTAACGTACTTTTACACCAAAAAGTTTATTACCAGCTTGCACCATTTCTGTGCACCAGACAGGCACCATATTTATGGAATGGTGCAAGCCGGTGCAAAGGGTAGGCTAGAGTCAATAAAAATGACATAGGTTGGGTGGAACTGGCGGTATGGAAAAAGGGGAATTTGCACCAAAAAATTACGTTAGACAGGTTAAAGTAAAAAAAAATGACCAAAACCAGATGACCGTCCTTTTCTGGCGCTAAACCTACCATGCACATGACTCCTGCCTTAGAAAAGGCAGGAGTCATGCCCACCACCCCAATGGTTCAGCACAGGGGACAAGCGTCCCCTTGGCATGACCATTGCACCCTGTGCCATGGCACTTTAAAAAATAAAATTAAATACCCACCTGTACTTACCTGGGGTGGGGTCCACCATCCTCTGGAGTCCCTCTGGTGTGGGTAGGGCAATGCCTGGGGAGGGCACCTGTTGGCTTATTCCATGGTGTTCCACAATGTAAATAGGCCCACAGGTCCCCTAATGCCTGCCCTGACCCAGACGTTAAAAAATGGGGCAAAGCAAGCTTTGCACCATTATTTCACCCCCTCCTCCCTCCTGTGCACCATTTTTGCATGGGAGTATAAATATGTCATTAAGGCCATAGAGTCATTTTTTGCACGGGAATGCCTACCTTGCCTCTCATTAAGGCAAGGTAGGTTGCCACGTCCAAAAAATGACCTTAATTCAATGAATTTGGCGCTAGACGGGTCTAGTGCCAAAGTATATATATGGAGTTAGTTTTGCACCTAATTAGAGTTTTTAAAAAAATGACGCCAATTTGGTGCAAGCAGAGTATAAATATGCCCCTATGTGTTGTATATGAAATCTATACATCATCATGGGTGAGAATCAATGTTAGGTGTGATATGGTGCAATCTAATTTTGAACATAGTTACGTAAAGTAATTACACACAGATGGCAGCAGACGCTGTTTTCCCTGATCAAGTAGGGGATGGCCATGTAGTGACAGTATCTTGTGAACATATCTACCTCTATTAGGTGAGTTGCTCTGGTCATGCACACATGAATGTGTCATAATGTAAACTATTTGAGCAAATATCCTGTACATGTACAGCTTGCGCTAAAATTATTTTGACATTACCACCCTAGATAGCATGTCTGCTGAAGATTGCAAGATATTTGACATGCAGAGGGAATGGTACTGCCACGTTAGAAAGGTTGCTAAAGGGCACTTGAAAATGGAGCAGCTGTACACTTGTGCCAAGACTGCAGCGACATGCAATGTCCATCATTCCCCAAAACCATCATCAGGCAGACCCAAAGCAACATCTCAAGTCACAGCAGGTTCTAGCCATCAATAGTCCCCACCAGCCCATGTGCCAGGGGTCACATCGTCTGCAACACCACCAACAACCACATGTGACAGGAGGTCCAGCCAGAGGAGTGGCTCAGTCTTTAACTAAACTAAAGAAGATCACCTTCAGCTTGGAAGAAATCAAGAGAGAGCAGGCCACTTTGCAGAGAACGAAGGACACTATTAAGGAGGCCCTGCTTCAGAGGCCCCAACTCCTTTAAACTTCCTTTTGCACCTTGTTGGGGGGGTTAGATTTTGTTAATATTTTCTTAGATACTTAGGTATAGAGTTAGTTAGTGTTAAGGATAGTTTTAGTGTAGGTAGCTTTTATATTTTAGGTATTTTTATAGTGTTTTCCTAGACGTTAGTAATTTTAATGGGATTTTAGTGGGTGGGAGGTTGATGTGTAGGATAGGTAAAAACTAAAAATAAAAAATGTTCAAAAAATATATATTGAATATAAGAATAATTTTACTACTTTCACAACTTCTTCATCATTTAATGCTAAAGAGTTGTCAACATTGCTTAGGATGAGTTGAGTAAATAAAGTACAGATTGCCTCGATTATTTCTTCATTTGTGTAACTTTATCTGAGGCCTATGGACATGAGTCAGCCTACCTCATACTCGAGTCACTAAAGTACTGCTCATCAATCTTCAGGCACTGTGAGTGTTCATTTTCATGTGTATTTATACACAGCCCAACGCAGATAGTCACCCACTGTAGTACTGTGGGAGTACTAGATGTTGGGTGTATAGTATGGATGGTTCTGTCTCTAAAGATTATCCATTCCTGGATATGCTATGACAAACACTGGTAACAGGTCAATTATCTTAGCTGTTTGTAAATCATGAATGTGGTCCCCACCTGCCTGGATAATCTTAATCATCCTTGTCATTGAGTACTTGCTAAGTGGAGTCCTTCTTGAATGTGACTTTGTGCAACTACTTGAAAAGTTCCTCTTACACTAGGGATGTGTAGCTTGATCAACGGGTGTGTGACCTGGCTGCTAATATTTCTTAAGCGTGTATATTGTACTATTGATGTTGTGTGGTTACACTCACACTCAATGCCTGTGAGGGCTCTCAGGGGCAGAGGAATGTATTGACGTACACACCCCAGTGTCCTTTAAGACAGTTGACACAAGACCACTAATACCTAGTTGCTATAGTTAATGTTTACTGAAATCCAAGGTGTAACACTGAGCTTCAACACCCTTCAGTGGGATCTATGATGCTCCTTACAATTCTGGCCATTGGCATCTGCATCTTGTCAGTGCACACATTATTATGATACTCATGAGACATCTCCAATATAAGCATTGAGGCTGACATGTGTGTGATCATGTTGTCTTGATCACTGAGCAAGATATCTGTGGTTGTGTGTAGCTGTGTTAGTGGCTCACATGCTTCACAGGATGCATTTTGTTCAGGTAGGTGTTTCTGTGATTAGTTAGGCTTTTTCAATGTGTGCCTGTATAGTTACTGATAGTTACTGTCTCACCATGATATTCAATAGTTAAACAGGACTTTCAACATAATGCCCTGGTAGTGGATGTACATGATGCTTGCCAATGTCTACCCAGAGCATGTGACAGGAACTGTGGCACAATCACCTTGAGATGCAAAGAAGTGCCTTCTGTACTGGCACATCCACCATGGTCTAGGTAGTCCCATCACAGACAGACAACACACTGGGTCATGCATTTATTTACAGGTGTGTACAATGTCAAATCAAATGTAGCAATTCTCAGGGCAACAATCACCAAATTATTAAAGTTCAAAGGATGTCCAGACATGGTCCACAGCAGCTACAAGATATGTGACATGTTGAGGAGAGAAGTATTCCAGTGAGGAGGAGACTCAAAGTACGATTATGGAAGGCAGGCCACATTGACAGTCCACAAATGGACCAAATTAACAGGTGGGCATACAAAAAGGGGACAGTACAAGCTGACAAGGGAGGTGGCATGATGATGCACTCAGGTCCAATGGGAAAGAGACAAATATTACTGGGCAGTTTTAAGAAGGAAAGTGGTGGAGTCCACATCTTCTTTCCCCTTGCTGTGTGGCAAGCTCACTTGTGTCACATTGGCACGCATGCTGTTGTTCCTTCTGTGTCACAGCACCTGCAAAGTCAGGCAGGGACTGTTCCATTCTATGGAATGAAGTGTAGGTGTCTTTGATAGCCTCAGAGGTGTCCTTATTAGGACTGAGGCACCTATGGACTTCCTCTAGGGTGCCCCCAAAGTTCTCCATCCCCGCCTGCACCTCATCTAACTGCTGCAGCTGGACTCCAACCAATCTCATTTTGAAGACAACCTGGAGGTCCTCAGAGTCCAGAACTGGGCTTGGGCTGGAAGATGGGACATGTCCTGGGTTAGGCAGATCCTTTGGAGACCCAGCAACACTATCATCCTTGGCCGCAACTGGAGAATGTGTTCCAATGGAATCCAGGAGTTGCTGGAAGGTGTCTTTGTCCATTGGGGGCATGATGTCCTCCCTAGAGGTCGGTCATCCAGGACAGACTACAGCTGATCATCAGGAGTTGTTGTTTCTCCATTTGCAATGTAATAGCAATATGTTACTGGTGACCTACACTAGATGTTGACATGAGTAATGTTGCTGACCTTCAATATTTATTTTCATTCATTTTCAATTCAACATTGATGTGTTAAAGAGGTTACTTGTAGGAAATCAGACAAAGTTGCACTGTACTTGGCTTTCCGATGGCAAAATATTTCCATTGTTTTTACATGACCAATGTGTGAGAAGGGTGACTTTACATGTCATCACACCCTTAGCAACAGAATTGCACAGCTTGCTGTCCTACCTTGCCTCTGAAGGTGAGTTTAGTTACAGTTACAGTACACATCTGACTTGTGGATTATCATCTTTTTTTACATGAAGACTATGCTCATTATTGTTTCACTTCTTGACACCACTGCTGAGCAAACTGCACAGTCAGCAGGTTTACTGCATCCCCTCTAGCCACTACTCAGCCCACATTTCTTGGGACAGCATTGTTGGTTTGATCCTGCAGTCTGCCTTACACACTGTAAACTATACACTGCGCCAGTCTGCCATGTTGCTTTGTCTTACATTCACATTGTGCATTCATATAGCCAAGGGCTCACATTTGACACACATCCACACAACTCTATCCAGCTAGCAGCCTGGAATGTGTAAGGGTATGTACATACAATAGATTTATCAATTTGTGTGAAACATGTAAAATCATTACACACACACAGTTGTCAGAAGAACAGACAGTGTGTCACAACTTTGAGTGGATATGCCCAGTCAATCTCAGAAATTTACACTTACCCCATTTTGTCACTGCAAGAGTTGCTTATCTGCAGAATACCTCTCAACTCAGCCCTGCTCACTTGTACCTGTAAATAAGTCCCCTGGCATGCCTCATTGAGATACAGGGACTCAACTTACTGTCACACACTGATACCACCAAGATCATACACAGACTCCCATTTTAGCACAACTTCAACAATAAACGTTACCATATGGAAGTATAAAAGATGTTTCACTTCCTCCTGCTTTTAAATATGTGTCATAGTCAGACATTTCTTTGTCCAGCTTCCACATGTGATACATCCTCACCCAGGTCCACATTTTATGTAAGATGTAAGACACCCATGCCCTCTTCTTGTCACTTTTCTAAGGCATCCCTTCACAACTGCTACAACAAGTGTGACACTATCAGACACAGCAGTGTGTGAGTATGGCTCAGGCTACCTTGCAGAACACACATTGCAGCTTACATCCTTGAAAAGTAATAGCTCCCCATTCAGACACAATGCCAGCTCAATGTGCTCTGCCACACCTACATTGCACTACTATACCAAAGCACATGAGGCTCACACACATCTATTCTTCCAACAAACACTCATGGTCCTCTGGGGTTCCTCACCTGCATTAAGCACCACCACAAGTATAAAATTGTAATTGGCAGGAGCTAATGAGGCCTCAACCATGTCAGACAGCACTTTTGTGTTCTCCCCCTGAACATCATAACAGATACATGCAATATAGTTTCATGCAAGTGACTGCACACTTAGCTATTTGCATGGTCCTACATGATGAGACTTCACCTACACCATAGCTAAAGCCATTCGCAGGTGAGGAGTTGATCCTCTGTCAACCGGATTCCAATCCATTGATTTACAGTCAAGATTTAAGAGCATAGATACCAAAATAGGCACAGTGGGGCATATTTATGAGTGGCTTGCGCTACCGTTGACCCTGTTCCCCATGGGAACAGTCCAGCCCGAACTGCTAGGCCAGGTCTTCCCTGGACTGGAAACAAGCATCCTTGTACCGGTTTAGCACGGGACCCACGTCTGGGCATACCCTTCCCACTTAGGGCGACAAATGCAACGGAATGCTGAACATTGTCAAACATTCACCCCCAGTACAGTGATCTGGGCCTAAATCCATCGTTTTTTTGCTGCCCATGCCATTCCAGTTTGGACCCAGCCATATGCAAATCAGTCTTGACCCTGTTCCCCATGGGAACAGTCCAGCCCGAATTGCTAGGCCAGGTCTTCCCTGGACTGGAAACAAGCATCCTGGGACCGGTTTCGGGGTTTCACCCCTCATCAGCCAGGCTAGCTAGAATCCAGTGGCATGGGAAGCACGGGACCCACGTCTGGGCATACCCTTCCCACTTAGGGCGACAAATGCAAAAACAACAAGTGCCACAGCAAAGCCCATTGCATTTTGACGCTGCCTCAGATTTATGAAATCACATAAACCTGAGGCAGTGCCAAAATCTAACGCTACCCCCAGGGGTGACGTTAGCAAGGCACAACGAGGAGGAATACTTTTATTCCTCCTAGTTTTTTTGCTTTTTCAATGCATGCTGCAAAATGCCAGAAATGATTGTTTATGTGCGGGAAGGTGGCATTATTGAAGGGACACCTTACAGCACATAAACAATCACACCCCTCAACACAGACATCCTTGCACAATGGTGCAAGGATGCCTGCATTGGCCCTGGCAGCTACATTTAGCACCAGTGCAGGGGGAAATGCAGGGGTGCATCGTATTCAGTTAAATACGGCGCATCCCTGCATTTCTAAGGTGACGCAGTGCAGCGCTTTACATTTTGGCGCAGCACTGTGTTGCGCCACTTTTCAATAAATCTGCCCCTTTGTGTCTCAATAGCGCCGGTACAAAGTCTTAGTAAATCCGAGTACTGGTGGCTATTCAGTCACACGAGGAGCATCGTTGTAAAATGATGTGTGGGCATGTGAAACGAACTCTGTCTTTGTGGGGTGAGTAGAACAGGAGTACTTGATGAAAAATGACAAGTTTCTATTCAGGATAAAATCTGTCTTTTTTAAATAAACTTACTTGATTTTCTTTAGAATTACTGTATTTATTTAGCCAAAAATATCTTGCTTATGGGAAGAAATGTTCTGTTTTTCAGAAAAGGTCAAACTGATGTTTGCGTTCTAAAGTACTGCATTTCTTTACCATATTTAGAACTGATACTCGTGTGCTAATTAAAAAAGCGTTGAGGATAGTTTTGCGGATTATATTTCTCGATGTCAAAAAGAATTTGCTGCAATAGATGCTATTTCGTTTCTCATGTTGAGATCCTTCATAAGAGTCAGAGCCTGCAAGAATAAAATATTTTAAAGCATATGCCTGTTTTCTGAACTTGTAATATCTCGGTTCCCTGAGTCGTAGCACTGGCTTCTGAGCCTGTGCGATTTGCCAAAACTGATGCGCAGAACTACTGATTTAACATAGCTTTTAACTTTTGCAACCTGCCATCTGGAAATAGATTCTTAGTGATAATATATTTCTGCAAATGAAGGAAAATTAAAAGTGATATCAATTCAGTCTTGAAATTGGGAATATTTTCTTTCAAATTTCAGACCTGAATTTGTAAATATTTTTTTTGTGTGGTAATTTTTTTATTTAGAAAACCAATAAGACATTACACAGTCCTTCCACCATGCAAATTATACAAGACTGGCGGTACATATAAAGCAGTTCAGAGATGTAAAATCGCAAAGTATAGAAACACATAAGCATTCTATCCGATAAAGATGAACACAAGAATCCACCATGGCCCGTAACAGATCAGAGTCCCCTTGGGGTAGCAGGTGCGATGAGCTCTAACGCTTTGCGCGATGCCTCCCTAGCTCCACCTCGTGTTCAGTCTAAATGTGGTGCAGAGTCTCCAGGAAGCGGGGAACGATGCTGTCAATTGACCCATCTCAGAACCACACAAGGCCCCGTTGTATTTTGTCTAGGCTCAAATTAATTTAACAGGGCCGGAACATACTAAGAAGTAGTCGTATTTTGGAGTGGTGATACAGCCCTCCAAGGGCCTCTGAGCCTATAAGTGCGGGATGTGCAATAGGGGGGTTCTACATATGCATTTCGTGGGGATATTGGCACCATACCATGGGATCCCGGGATTGGGGGTTGTGAGCCAGAGGCAGGTAGAAAGAGCCAGGACAGTAGAAGGAAGGATATAATAAGCCAACAAGAGAAAGAAGGAGGGGGAGGATAGGGGGGAAGGGAAGAAAGGAAGAAAGAGTTGAAAGGGGACGCGCAGCGAAACAGGGGAGAGGGAGGGAGAGGGGTGGAAGGGAGACAACCAGAATGATGGAAAGACGCGGAGAAGTTCAGGGGGGAAGGGGGATGAGAAGGGCACGGCTAAGCAAAGGACAAAGGCCAAGTGGTCTTATAGTGCGTCGCGGGTAAGTGTTAAAGGATAATACAGGATACTGTGTTGGTAAGGGAGAGCAGGAGAAAGAGGGGGAGGGGAGGAACTAAGAACGAGGGGGGTAGCAGGAAGCAAGAATACTCGTCTATACGTGGTCCAGAGTTAAGAAGAGGGAGGATAGTAGTAGAGTGAAGACGAGTGTGAGAGGGGAGAATAAAGTGAAAGTGGAGACAGAAAAGTGAAAAGGAAAAGTGACCGAGGGGGGGGGGGGTTTGTGGGGGCCACGTGTCTAAATACCACGGGTATATATATTCACGAATTATGTTACAGTACATTATAATATTTTGTATTGGGTGCAGTGAGATTTGCGCATGTATACGTGTAGCTCCCAAGTTGGAGGAATCGTTGCAGTGCACCTTGGAGCTAGCCAAATGTACTGTAATGGGGCGCTCAATCTAGCAGTGTTGAGAGGAAGGGGGCCCAAGTCTGAATGAAGACCTCTACGCTGTCCTGCAGGCTATAGATAATCCATTCATGAGAGGCAGCTTGATATATTGCAGTGATCCGTTCCCTATGGATAAGGGCAGTTTCTGAGCTCCAATGTCTGAGAATACATAATTTGGCTGTGGCTGGTGCTGTGTGTAGCAAACGTTGCTGTGGTCAGGACAGGCCACGCAGGTCACTGGTATCGTGCAACAATAAGAGGGAAGGGGTGAGGGAGGCTGGCAGGGGTAACGTTTCCCTAAGGGTGTACCCCACCGATCTCTAGAAGGGTTGGATAATGGGGCAATCAAGCAGGATGTGAGGCAGGTCGCAGCAAGCATGGGGGCACTGCCAAGAGGAGGTGTGAGGTAGTAACCCTGCAGACCGCAGTTTCTAAGGGGTCCAGTGGCAGTTGTGTAGGGTCTTGAAGAGACTGAATTTTAAGCGAGCCTCACGAGCCCCACGATCTCTTGCCTCAATCAGATCTGCCCAGTCTTCTAACTCATATTCTATCTGAAGACATGTCTGCCTCTTGACCTTGAGGGAGACCAAGAGGGGAAGGGAGAATAAATGACAGTTCAGTATGGCATGTATTCCAGGAATGACTCCTCGGAAAAGGCCCCAGGTTTCTAAGTAGTGAAGCACTGGGGATTGGGGAGGCCGCCAGGGAGGAGTCCCCAAGCATCTCCCAAGACAGTGTTTGAGCTAACAAAAAATAGTAATGTCAATAGGGGGCAGCCCTCATGGGTCCCTCTCCTGATGGAAAAGGTGTTGGACAGAAACCCGCCGCAGTTGACCTGAGCTGTTGGTGAGTCATATAGCAAACGTACCTTGTTGATGAAGCTAGTCCCAAGGCCAAATCAATTTTAAGTTTCAAAGAGGTACCACCACTCTATTCGATCGAATGCCTTTTCGGATGTCAAGGAAGAGAGAAAGGGCCTCCTCCCGGAGTCTCGTGTCACCCAGAGAGCGTGTAGCAAGGTACGTAGGTGATTCCTAGAAGATCGGCCGGGTACGAAGCCCACCTGCGTATGATGTATGAGGGAGGGGATGACCTTCTTAAGACGGGCCACTAGAATTCCTGCCAATATTTTGATGTCTCTGTTGAGGAGGTATATAGGGCGGTAGCTGCTGCAAAGGAGGGGGTCCTTACCAGGTTTGGGTAGTACTATTATAGAGGCTTTGTTGGAGAGGAGGTGTAGGGAACGCGACTGATCCACCCCACGGAAGGCCTCATATAGGGCGTCCACCATATCCGCCCCAGTCCATTTATAGAATTCTGTTGAGAATCCATCCTCTCCGGAGGCTTTGTGGTAAGGAAGTTTGGCTATCGCTTGTTGGATCTCTTCTTTACTGATGTCTCCGTTTAATAAAGCCCTGCCAGCCTCCGAGAGACTAGGCAGGTTTGCCTTCTCAAAGAAGGTGGTCAACTTATCCTGATCTTCCACTGTTTCGGGGGTGTAGAGGGTTTGGCAAAAGCGACCAAATTTGTCAGTGATCACTTGGGGATGTGTCATAAACTTGCCATCAGTTCCATACAAGGCCAGGATGGCCAGTGCCACCTCCCTTTGCTGTAGCTGAGCAGCCAATAATCTTCCTGCCTTCTCTCCATGCTCATAGTGGCGACCTTTCAGTCACTGCAGCGTGTATTCTGCTTGTGATGTAAAGAGAGCATTAAGTTCCATTTTGGCACGTTCCATGCGGCGACTGATGATAAGGGAGGGAGCCAGGGTGTATTCACAGGTAGTCTGAGGTATACAGTCTTCCTGTGCTCGTTGGTTGTCACGCCTCTGGGCATTAGCAATGGCAGCGTCCCTCATGAGATGTCCCCGTATCGTCGCCTTCGCTGCAGCCCATATCAATTGGGGTGAGGAGACCAAGCCCTTGTTGTTAAGAAAATAAGTGGCAATGTGGGATCGGAGTTGCTCCTTCCCCCTCGGTGTTCGATATCTAGAAGTTTGAAGCCTCCAGGGCTTACGTCCCAGGGTCGCCACCCCCAACTCCAGGGCCATTAAGTCTGGAGAGTGGTCAGACAATGCGGCCCATAAGATCTGGGACTCCCTGACCATATGTAACAGCCTGTGGGTAATGAGGAAGTAATCTAGTCTGGATTGGGTCCCATGAACTGGTGAGACAAAAGTGTATTCACGGTCCTATGGATGGGAGAGGTGCCAATGATCCAGCAGACCATGGTCAGAAAGGATATCGCCAATGAGGGCGTGGTTGGCGTTGTTGCCTGCATCAAGACCCCCTGATCGGTCCAGGATGGCATCCTGTGCTAGGTTCCAAACCCCACCGAGTAAGTCCTGGGTGGCTCCGATCTCCGTCAATTGGCAATTCAGAGAGAGGAAAAAAGGACGTTTGGAGCCCGAGACAGAGCCAACACAGACTGTGGAAACCCCCAGTTTCAGATTGGCAATGACATAACGTCCCTCAGGGTCGGACCACATATTGAGGAGTCTAAACTGTAAAGATCGACGAATGAGAATTGCTACCACGCACTGCCTTCCTGAACCCTGCGGCGCACAGTGCACAGATGGGGCTCCGCTGAAGAGTACCTTCCCCACTCAGGCTCAACATAGTTTCTCCTACTCTGAGGGAGAAAGATGCGCTTCCTGTAGAAGGGCGATGTCTGCTCTTTTAAATCGCAGGTAGGATAAGACCTTTTGCTGCTTGACATAGTGTGTCTTGTCATGGACGTTACAGGAGAGGACTGTCAGCGGAACTGTTGATCCCACTTACAGACTTGGACAAGCAGGTCGTAGTGAGTGTGGAGTCTTCCTTGTTCAGGCACTCCTATCAAGGAGTCACTGTGGAAGGGAGGAGTCTAAGGACGTGTGGACGCTGGGGGGGTAAGAAGGGACTGTGGGGCAACCCTCGGTCAGGGAAGGGGGGAAGTGGCTGGCCAGAGAGATGCGGAGAGAGGGAGAGACAGGAGAGAACAGGATATGTGGGGAAGTAGGGTGCGAGCAGGCCAACTCCTTAGATACCAAAGTTAGGATAGAAAGAAATGGAGGGGGAGGCTAGGGAAGAAAAGAGGGGATATAGAATGAAAATTAAAGAATACACAAAAGTTACAGAATCGTGGACTATAGAAACCAAGATAAATACCTCAGTACGATGAACCCTGTTGAACTGCGGGTCGGGACCTGCATGGCCCGTGTGCCAAGTGAGCCCAATGAGGAAGGGGAGGGGAGGGGGAGGGGAGCCCGAAGGGGCCACCCACAGACAATCAGGAGTGAGTATCATTAGGTGGAAAATACGTACAGTGCAAATGGATAGGGAAAGAACATAATGTAACATGGGGAAGATGATAGAACCTGGATGTGTGTGCCCTGGGTCGGAGGGGTGAGGCTGGCTGCTCTGTTAGGGGCGATGGCATCTGAGAGTAGTTATGGGACCCGCACATCATCGTTATTTCCAATTCATCCCATCAGAGGCCTCTGAAGAAGGGGTGTGGAAGAGGGCCGGCATCAATGAACCGGGGCCGGTAGACGAAGAACGTGGAGTGAGCATTAAGATAAGTTGAGATAGACTAAGCTGAGTGGTGCGAAGTTTGGGGGGCTCCGGGATCTGGGGGGCGGGGAGGACTGCGCTGTATCGCCTGAGCTACTCCCCCATGTGTAATGGCTTTTACATTTGGGGGGGAGGGAGAAAGCAGGAAATGGGCCACACAAACTTCTTCATGACATGTTCTGGTCTCCAGCGGGTCGTGACCAGTGATAGGGTTGGACCAATATGACTGGTGGGGGAAACCTCAGAAGGAGGGTGGGCAGTAGATGGTGGGTCCCCACTCCACAACATAAGACTAACAATGAATTCAAGACAAAATCGCTCATACAGTACTAATAACACTGAGCATATTTAACATACTAGCCGGAGCAAACTGTAACCAGGAATGTAAACAGAGGGGGGAAACAAGAGGCAACTAGCCTGTGACACATACCCACAGCCCTGTCAGAGACAAAGCCCTAGAAAGGATGGGAAGCGCCTTGCGAGCCAGATGCACTATAAGCTCTGTGCGTAGGGCAAACAATATCAACAGAAGCAGTAAAGACAATAGTCACAATAGTTACAATAGTTACAATACTGGCAGCTCCTGTCATAACAGGTTTAGAGAGATGCAGAACCTAGTGAACGCGTCACTTATCTGTCCAGCGGGGAAGTACATGCTTCGGGCTGGAGGGCAGGGGTTCTCGGCTATGTCAGAAGTTCAGCACTGCGGGCGCTCCGCAGTTATCAATGGTTTCAGAGGGGATTGGGATGTGTCTCTGCCTTGATCCTGGGTGAGGGCAATCACGTCCTGAAGAGCATGTTCTCGGCCTTCTTTCAATTTTAGTGTGTGGTCGTAGGTCAGTCCCCTCTTCTGCAAGGCGGCATGGTGGTGAGAAGTAGCAATGGAAGACGGATCCTCCAGGGTCAGAGAATCTGTTCTTGGGTGGGCAGGAGTATGGTCCATGGGATGCATAGTGAGGTCATCCAGGATGGAACTAAGGTCTGCGGGATCAAGGAATTCTCTTGATTTACCATCCAGGGTAATCCACATATGGGCGGGCTCGAAAAGGCCAAATTTGATGTCCAGCTGCCTGAGCTGGGGTCGTAGTGCCAGGAATGCTTTCCGCTTCTCGTTGGTTACTCTGGAGAAGTCCGCGGCCACCTGTATCTCATGACCCTCCAGAGAGTACGGGCCCTGAGATCTGGCCGCTGAGATGACTTGGCGGGCCAGCTCGTGGCGGAGGAAGCATGAGATGATGGGACGAGGTGGCCCAGATATTTCTTTATGCAGAGGACCAATTCTGTGGGCTCTTTGAAACTCCAGCGGCAGGGAATAATCAAGGCCCGTGAGTTTGGGGAGGACGTTTTTAAGAAAGGCCTTGACGTCCGATCCTTCCTTGTGTTCCGGTATGCCAAAAGAGTGGACATTGTCTCTCCTGCCTCTGTCCTCCAAGTCTGTGATCTTCACCTGCAAGAACCGTATCTCCATGTCCCGTTCCAGCAGATCCGCAATGTGATCCTCGACGGTTGTGAGGCGTTGCCCTGTATGTGTTCCCTGTGTTATGACTAACTGTCTCACTGAGGCTCTGCTATCCAGAACCTCAGTGGTTATGCTCTCTCATTTCTTTCCAAATTGTCACTAACAGGCTAGTGACCAATTTCACCAATTTACATTGGCATACTGGAACACCCTTATAATTCCCTAGTATATGGTACTGAGGTACCCAGGGTATTGTGGTTCCAGGAGATCCCTATGGGCTGCAGCATTTATTTTGCCACCCATAGGGAGCTCTGACAATTCTTACACAGGCCTGCCCCTGCAGCCTGAGTGAAATAACGTCCACGTTATTTCACAGCCATTTACCACTGCACTTAAGTAACTTATAAGTCACCTATATGTCTAACCTTTACCTGGTAAAGGTTGGGTGCTAAGTTACTTAGTGTGTGGGCACCCTGGCACTAGCCAAGGTGCTCCCACATTGTTCAGGGCAAATTCCCCGGACTTTGTGAGTGCGGGGACACCATTACAAGCGTGCACTATACATATGTCACAACATATGTATAGCGTCACAATGGTAACTCCGAACATGGCCATGTAACATGTCTAAGATCATGGGATGGAGACAATTCCATGATCCCCCGAGTCTCTAGCACAGACCCAGGTACTGCCAAACTACCTTTCCCTGGGTTTCACTGCAGCTGCTGCTGCTGCCAACCCCTCAGACAGGTTTCTGCCCTCCTGGGGTCCAGCCAGGCTTGGCCCAGGAAGGCAGAACAAAGGACTTCCTCAGAGAGAGGGTGTTACACCCTCTCCCTTTGGAAAAATGTGTTAGGGCTGGGAAGTAGTAGCCTCCCCCAGCCTCTGGAAATGCTTTCATGGGCACAGATGGTGCCCATTTCTGCATAAGCCAGTCTACACCGGTTCAGGGATCCCCCAGCCCTGCTCTGGCGCGAAACTGGACAAAGGAAAGGGGAGTGACCACTCCCCTGACCTGCACCTCCCCTGGGAGGTGCCCAGAGCTCCTCCAGTGTGCTCCAGACCTCTGACATCTTGGAAACAGAGGTGCTGCTGGCACACTGGACTGCTCTGAGTGGCCAGTGCCAGCAGGTGACGTCAGAGACTCCTCCTGATAGGCTCCTCCAGGTGTTGCTAGCCTATCCTCTCTCCTAAGTAGCCAAACCTCCTTTTCTGGCTATTTAGGGTCTCTGCTTTGGGGAATTCTTTAGATAACGAATGCAAGAGCTCATCAGAGTTCCTCTGCATCTCTCTCTTCACCTTCTGCCAAGGAATCGACCGCTGACTGCTCTGGAAGCCTGCAAAACTGCAACAAAGTAGCAAAGACGACTACTGCGACCTTGTAACGCTGATCCGGCCGCCTTCTCGACTGTTTTCCTGGTGGTGCATGCTGTGGGGGTAGTCTACCTCCTCTCTGCACTAGAAGCTCCGAAGAAATCTCCTGTGGGTCGATGGAATTTTCCCCCTGCAACCGCAGGCATCAAAGAACTGCATCACCGGTCCTCTGGGTCTCCTCTCAGCACGACGAGCGAGGTCCTTTGAACTCAGCAACTCTGTCCAAGTGACTCCCACAGTCCAGTGACTCTTCAGTCCAAGTTTGGTGGAGGTAAGTCCTTGCCTCCCCACGCTAGACTGCATTGCTCGGAACCGCTTGTTTTGCAGCTACTCCGGCTCAAGTGCACTCTTCTAGGATTTCCTTTGTGCACAGCCAAGCCTGGCTCCCCGGCACTCTAACCTGCAGTGCACGACCTCCTGAGTTGCCCTCCGGCGTCGTGGGACCCTCTTTTGTGACTTCGGGTGAGCTCCGGTTCACTCCACTTTGTAGTTCCTGTTCTGGCACTTCTGCGGGTGCTGCTTGCTTCTGAGTGGAATCTTTGTCTTGCTGGACGCCCTCTCTGTCTCCTCACACAATTGGCGACATCTGGGTCTCTCCTGGGCCACAGCAGCATCCAAAAACCCTAACCGCGACCCTTGCAGCTAGCAAGGCTTGTTTGCGGTCTTTCTGCACAGAAACACCTCTGCAAGCTTCTTCACGATGTGGGACATCCATCCTCCAAAGAGGAAGTTTCTAGCCCTTGTCGTTCTTGTAGAATCCACAGCTTCTACCATCCGGTGGCAGCTTCTTTGCACCCACAGCTGGCATTTCCTGGGCATCTGCCCACTCCCGACTTGATCGTGACTCTTGGACTTGGTCCCCTTGTTCCACAGGTACTCTCGTCAGGAAATCCATCGTTGTTGCATTGCTGGTGTTGGTCTTCCTTGCAGAATTCCCCTATCACAACTTCTGTGCTCTCTGGGGAACTTAGGTGCACTTTGCACCCACTTCTCAGGGTCTTGGGGTGGGCTATTTTTATAGCCCTCACTGTTTTCTTACAGTCCCAGCGACCCTCTACAAGGTCACATAGGTTTGGGGTTCATTCGTGGTTCGCATTCCACTTCTAGAGTATATGGTTTGTGTTGCCCCTATCCCTATGTGCCCCCATTGCATTCTATTGTGACTATACATTGTTTGCACTTTCTATTGCTATTACTGCATATTTTGGTATTGTGTACATATATCTTGTGTATATTTGCTATCCTCATACTGAGGGTACTCAGTGAGATACTTTGGCATATTGTCATAAAAATAAAATATTTATACTCTCTTTGCGCCGAATGTGCGTCAAACCCTGCCCCATATTTATACTTTGACGTCCGACCCCGCGGGCGTCAAAGTTCCACCATGTGCGTCATTTTTTGGAAGGGGGAACCAGCCTTGCGGTAATTATATGCAAGGTAGGCGTTCCCTTCCAAAAAATGACTTTAAGGCCTGTGCGCCTTATTTATACTGTGACGTCATTTTGACGCACAGGAGTGGGCAGGCCTTAAAAAACGGCGCCCAGCCTGATGGGCGCCGTTTTTTAACGCCTAGGTCAGGGCAGGCGTTAAGGGACCTGTGGGCTCAGAAGGAGCCCAGAGGTACCCTCCCATGCCCCCAGGGACACCCCCTGCCACCCTTGCCCACCCCAGGAGGACACCCAAGGATGGAGGGACCCATCCTAGAGAAGTTAAGGTAAGTTCAGGTAAGTTTTTTTTTTCGTATTTTTTGTGTGGCATAGGGGGGCCTGATTTGTGCCCCCCTACATGCCACTATGCCCAATGGCCATGCCCAGGGGACATAAGTCCCCTGGGCATGGCCATTGGGCAAGGGGGCATGACTCCTGTCTTTGCTAAGACAGGAGTCATTTCAATGGGGGTTGGGAGTCAAAAAAAATGGCGCAAATCGGGTTGAGGCCTGAATTTTGCCTCAGACCTGACTTGCCCCATTTTTTGATGCCCAAGCTCCATTTTCCCCTACGCCGGCGCTGCCTGGTGTGAGTCATTTTTTTTGACGCACACCAGTCCGCAACGTCGGCCAACGTCATTCAATAAATAAGGCGCCTGCATGGAGCTTTGGAATGGCGTTAGCCGGCGGTAAAATTTTTGACGCACAACTGCGTTGGCGCATTTGTGCGTCAAAAAGTATAAATATGGGCCAAAGTACCTTTATTTTTTGTTTATCTGTGTATTGTGTTTTCTTATGATATTGTGCATATGACACCAGTGTTATAGTAGGGGCTTTACACGCCTCCTAGTTCAGCCTAAGCTGCTCTGCTAAGCTACCTTTTCTATCAGCCTAAGCTGCTAGACACCACTCTACACTAACAAGAGATACCTGGACTGGTGCAAAGTGTAAGTACCCCTTGGTACCCACTACAAGCCAGTCCAGCCTCCTACAGTAAAGTACTCTTGATGTAAAGTGCTGGGATGTGAAGGTACTCCTAATATAATGCCTGTGATGTAATGATACCCGAAGTGAGGTAACATCAGACAATCATTTTCTCCCAGGGTGTGGGGTAATTTTTCTTATTTTTTGCTCTGGGCTGCTCACCTTACCCTGGGGGTTCCGGGCTAAAAAGTATATAAGACTGCCAGCTGTTAATAGGTGGACAGTCTGATGTACTTACACTGATGGCTGAGTCTGTTGGGCTTTTGGTGTAAGGTTTCTGTTGGCTCTGCCAGCATGGGCGCAACCATCAAAAAACATTATTGTCAACCTAACTGTAAATAAATCAAGTGGACCCTCAGTTTGGCACACAGGATACTCTGCCTCATTTGTGGTGGAGTATCAGGTTTAAAAAACTGCAATTAGGTCCTTAGCCACTTTTTAAAAGTCAAAGTTCAACAGCAGGCAAACCTGGACGCTGTAGCTGGGCATAGCACCACAAGGGTGCATACCTTTAGTGAGAAGTTCTGTTAAACCTTTTTCCATGTGGAAAACAGCTCTCTGCAGGATGAACCTTGTTTTCATGTCCGCTTAAGTTGCTTTCTTCCTGTGCAAGCCTCTTAAAGCCTTTCTTCCTGTGTAAGTCTCTCAGTCCTACACAAGTGGAAAAATGAAAAAACATTCCCACTTTTTCCCAACTGCTGGGAAAGTTCTTTCCAGTCAGCTCGGCAATCACTAGCTTTTCAGGGCAAGCTTCTGGCCACCAGATCTCCCTCTAGCCAGTGCATCAATTTCAATTTACCTGTGGTCAGCTGGACCTTCATGCATTTAGGAGTCTTTTGGCTTATTGTGTCTCTGAAACAAGAAAACAGTTTCAGTCCTTTGACATTAGCAGGAGTCAGGAGCCCTTGAATCCTCAGTCCATAAATGAATACAATTCTTCCAGCAGGAGTTAAAAGTCTTCCAGCAGTGCCTTCTTCAGGTGGTGTCTTTCCTGATCCAGCAATGCTCGGAGGAGATGGTGGTTGAGGTACCAGATCTCTCCCATAAACTAAATAGTGTTGGGAGTAATTCTGTCACCAAAGCTAAACTATTTTCTCAGTCTCTCACGTTTTTTTGTAGCTCTTCCTCTTTCCCTTGATGTAAAATTATCCAGGAGACCCTATTTCATATTGCTGAACCCCTCAGCCACTGGATAGGTCTGTCTTCAGAGCCTTGACCACCCTTCTATTTAGATGAGCTTTCCCACCACCTGACATTGTCCAAACAAGATCTCTGCCCCACTATGGCTAAGGCCCGGCTATTTAGGAGGGGCCTTTGCATGAATAAGAAAAGCCCACTCAGCATATTCAAGGCTGAGACTGTTTTTTGTTCCCCAAAGTTCTGAGGAAAATGTAATTTCAGCTTCTCCTCAGGTTTGTTGAGAGACTGTACATTTGTATTTGTCTGCATTAATGCCCGAAATGTCAATGAATTTGAATTTCTGGTGTCTTCACAAATCATTGGAGGTACTATTCCCAGTTTTGTAAGCAGGCATTATGTTTGCTGCAATGACTTTTTAGGTTCAGAATATTGACAAAGATGAACTTCTGCCCACAATACCTGAGTTGATTTAGCGTGCTATGATCAAAAATATTAGAAAGGTCCATATACAATGGGGCTTGACTGTGGCCTTTCCAACTCAGAAAGAGTTCATAGGAGGTCTTTCCTTCCCCGACCCTACTATTCCCTCAGTCACTGGAGTATTTGGCCTGTATTTTCAAGAGGGATCATCCAAGGACAGGCTTTTGTTGGTGGAGTATGAAACAATATTACTCTATGCCAACAACATTTGTCTTTATGTGGTAAACTCTGACATGATGTGCAATAACAGATAGTGACTACCTATACATTCTATACCCAACACTTGATTGGAGTCCTAGGATACAATCATATAAATGGAAGTTGACCCATGTTAATGTTTGGATGAAATGGTAGATTTGCTAATGAGAGTCCTCTCTGGATGGGAGACAGAATGAGGAACTCGGGCAGTTAATGCAGTTCAATTTGATTTCGATTAGGATTATATTTGCATGAATAAGAAAAGCCCACTCAGCATATTCAAGGCTGAGACTGTTTTTTGTTCCCCAAAGTTCTGAGGAAAATGTAATTTCAGCTTCTCCTCAGGTTTGTTGAGAGACTGTACATTTGTATTTGTCTGCATTAATGCCCGAAATGTCAATGAATTTGAATTTCTGGTGTCTTCACAAATCATTGGAGGTACTATTCCCAGTTTTGTAAGCAGGCATTATGTTTGCTGCAATGACTTTTTAGGTTCAGAATATTGACAAAGATGAACTTCTGCCCACAATACCTGAGTTGATTTAGCGTGCTATGATCAAAAATATTAGAAAGGTCCATATACAATGGGGCTTGACTGTGGCCTTTCCAACTCAGAAAGAGTTCATAGGAGGTCTTTCCTTCCCCGACCCTACTATTCCCTCAGTCACTGGAGTATTTGGCCTGTATTTTCAAGAGGGATCATCCAAGGACAGGCTTTTGTTGGTGGAGTATGAAACAATATTACTCTATGCCAACAACATTTGTCTTTATGTGGTAAACTCTGACATGATGTGCAATAACAGATAGTGACTACCTATACATTCTATACCCAACACTTGATTGGAGTCCTAGGATACAATCATATAAATGGAAGTTGACCCATGTTAATGTTTGGATGAAATGGTAGATTTGCTAATGAGAGTCCTCTCTGGATGGGAGACAGAATGAGGAACTCGGGCAGTTAATGCAGTTCAATTTGATTTCGATTAGGATTATATTATAAGAAGGACAGATGGGGGCCAGCAAGCATGAAGTCATCTAATCAGTTATTTGTGAAATATGGCATGGAATTTTCAGATTCCTACAGTTTGGGCATGCCCTACAGAAATAAACTGTTGTATATCAAGGATTGACAGACTTCTCTGCTCTCAAAGGGTACCAAAAGACTTTGTATCCGTCTTGCTATCAAACTGAATGAACATGTTGCTTGTTTTAATTTTTGTTAGATGCAAGTGGTTGGAGAATGTCATGGTTGTAAAGATACATTATTTGTGTATTTATTTAATTCAAAAAAAAAATTTGATAAATATGTGAGGCTAACTGACATCTGAATACTCATCTTCCCTGTATATACAGTGACACACACATCAACCTTCAAGCCAATCCCTCCCAGGCTGCTGATGTTTCGATATCTAATTAAGCTAAGTACATTAGAAATATACTCGTATTTTAGGGAAACTGTTAGACCTAACATTCTTGGGGCCAGATTTATACTTTTTGGCGCAAAACTGCACTAACGCAGTTTTGCGTCAAAAAGTTTAGTGCTGTTAAGTGCCATTTCTTAACACCACCCATGAATCATATTTATACTTTGCCGCAGGGTGGCACCAAGAAGAGGTTAGAGTCATTTTTACTGACGCTAACCATTGTGCCTTGTCATGAGGCAATATTACGTTAACGCAGGAAAAATGACTCTAATTCGGTTCACGACATGTAAACACGTTGCAAAACGGATATGCTCCATTTTTCCTGCAATAGCAACAAAAAGCGACACAGATGGAGCACACAGTGCAAAGGAGCCCCAAAATGGATCCCAGTACCCAGGAGAGACCCCAGGGAGACCCCAGACAACCAGGAACCAGCCAGGAGAACACAGACAAGACCCAGGGGAGAGACAAGAAGAAGAGGAAGTGTTGCTTCAGCGAAGAGGAGCATGAAATACTGGTGAGAGAGGTCAGCATCAACTCTTAATCACCTCTAAATTGCCAATTGGAAGGAGAGAAGCAATTTGGTAACAGACTGTGGACAAGATTAACATTGTGGCAGAGGTCAGGAGAACCTTCACTGAGTGCAAGAAACGCTGGAATCACTGCAAGTGGAGGAAAAAGCAGAAAATGGCAAGGAACAGGAAGGCAGCACTGCAGACCAGAGTCCAGCACCGCAAGAGGACTTGGATGAGATGGAGGAGATGGTTGCAGCCGTCATCCCGGAGGAAATCATCACTGGTATCGCAGGACAGGACAGCGCAGAATACCAGGAAACAACACATATGCAGGATAAGTTGCATGGGCGACCAAAATGCCAAAATGTCAAGTGCAAGAAGGGGGAGGCACATATCTACTACACAATGCATGTCTGCCCTGCAAATCGGGCACTGGAAAGGGCAAAGAGGAATGGCACGGGACTCCCTGCACTGCCCATGCCAGGTGCATTGGCTGTGCAGGGACATCCAGGGGCACAGCACAACACCACACCAACAACCTTTGCATATGGATACACCACCATTCCAAGGCTGATGGAAATGCTGAAGCAGACCAGGAGGGTAGGATAGAACGTAAAACTGGTCTGGTGTCACAGGACAGCTGGCATTGTCAGAATGCAAACTAGAGGACAATGGCCAGTTTCAGGCCATTGGCTCCAGTGGCATTCCTCATTGACAACATTTGCCACAACTACCTGTGCTGTGTCAATTGGTCAATTAGGAAATGCCAGTTAGGTGCCCATGGAACAAACACACTTGAAATGAGGGTTCAGTATGACTATGTGATCAATCCCCATCAATCCCTATCCAAGTGCAACTCATGTCAACTGGTCATGTCCATAGACGCAATAACCATCAGGCTCTGTCAAATACATAACGATGTACACAGCAGTAATCTCATACCCATGCTGCCCATCCCTGGGTTTTACCCCTGTGTCTGTGTCACAATAACAGCAATGCCACCATGCAACATCTCAGGTATCATAGTGCTTAGACAACTGCATTGAGGGGTAGGACATATATGTGTAGGAAGGCAAACACACCCACACAGTCACAAAAGGAAACGGAACTCTGCCAGGTCCATCAGTGCTATGCAATGTAGCACACATACGTAAACATCAACATGAGAAACTACCAATGGTAACATGTGCATTGTCTCATGGAAATGCCATGCATGATGTGGTGCTAGGTCTCAGCACCACACAGGTGTGTGTGAAAAATTATAGACTGGGACAAGGCCATATTGTTATGTGTGGTGCTGTGGCATCAGCACACCAGCAATCACTTCAAGGCCTCACCATGCAAATGGAAGCAGAGGGAGGGTTGATCAGGACAAGGAGGTGGCAGGCCACAATTCGGACAGAACCCACACCTAGAAGATGTGGCGCAGACAATTGCCCAAACTGCCCACACTACATGTGACATGCAGGTGGGGCATAGGGCTGAGAGATTGAAAACATTAATGACAGGAACAATGCATGGGAACTAAGATGACAATGTACCACCAATAGAAAGTCAGTGATGTCACATTACAACTGGCACAACACAGACACACTAATTGTACAATATCTCATTGCAGAGGACGATGGCTCTCCTGTGGGTCTGCCTGTTTTGGACTACCCTTATGACCTGGATGACCAGCTGACAACCATCAGCCAGGAAACACTCCAAGAAGTCCTGGGAACCCTCCAAACACCGCCTCCAATCGCAAGGAGGATCATTCATGTAGCAGCTATCCCAGAGAACCCACCAACCACCCCAATAGAACGACCTGCCAGCTCAAACACAGCTGAGGACTCTGATGACACAGGCACCACCTTTTAGAGGACAGTAGTGGGAGTACAGCAGGAGCTGGCCAAGGAGGTGCGGGTGGGCATGCATACTATTGCAGCCAGCCTTGAGGGGATGCGCATGTGCATGATAACGTCCGCAGAACAGACAGCAGCCAAACAAGTCACACAATCCCTACTGCATGGAGTCCAACAGTGTGTAAGGGACCTAACCACTGCTGTGAGGGAATTGCCACACCACCTGCCCTCCCAATCTTGCTGCTGCATGCATGACAACAAGCAGGACTCCATGCACCTGGAATTAGCCTCCCTCAGGGCAGACATGGCTGCCTACCACAGGAATGTTGCTGCCATACTCAATAATCAGCAGCTCCCCCTTGCTGCAGTGATGCCATATGTAGTTCCACACATGGCAGCTGCCGGGAATTTGGTGTCCACTTCTCCAAACATTGAAGTGTGTGTGGCCCCCTCAAATCCACCACCACCACCATCAAGGGCAGAGAAGATGACACACACATCAGAGGATGAAGATGTGGAACAGATCATCTTCACCCGTAGGAATACCCGGTAGCACCAGCCCATGCCACATGGGCAGTGATTTTACTTTGTCCTGTGCTTGACAGCATGCCAGTGTTACTACAGTTGGAGATATGCACTCTTCACCGACACACTGGTAACGTTTCCACTATGGGCTGTAATTGTCTCTTACTACTCAATTGGCAATTCATGTTCACCTGCACTGAATGGCAGTTCACCTCAGCATGTCCAAAGACATGTCCGTCAACCTTGCACTTGTGTTACGTCACAATAGAATGCTTTACACTAATGGGGGTCACAGACCTGCACTATGTAAATATTGCACTACAGCCCTTTTAAAATAAACAGCACCTACAAACCCACTTTGTCTCTGTGTAATGTGACACATCTACTTTGCTGGAGATTTGTGATGCGTGTAACATGTCTATGGTCACAGAGTGTCAATACCAGAGTGCAGAAATAATGTGGGCAGATATCTACGCACAAGGTATCTACAAGATGAACGTCAATGCTGGCCACAGCCCCTACAAGCAAGTCACTGTGTATGACATTTGCTTTAAAACATACATGCCTCACCCACAACATACAGCAGGAATGGCTGTGTAAGTCTGCTCTGCCAATAACATCAGTTGGGAGTACACATTGGCTTGAAATTTGTATACTTGACCTCATATGAAACTGGCACTACTCAGTTTAGCAGTGTTGACATGAACTTCAGGCTGCAGGCAGACGTCCCACAGTGCCCAACATCACGACACAGAATCAAAACAATTACAGCTTAAAAAGCACACCTACCTGTCCAATACATGTGAACCATAGTCATGTTGATTGGTGGGTACAATGGATTGCAGATGCATTGAGATTTAGATTTGTTGTAGCTGCCAATGTGATAGCTCATTTGGAAGTGGGAATTAACATGTCAAGAGAGGGATGTGGATGCAGGACGGAATTCACTGTCCAACAGACAATTGGCACTGCACACTCATGCAAAGACCCTGAGCCCCAAGCATATAACACATGTAATAAGGGAGTACCTACATTTTTATTAACTATGTAGGGAACAGAACTTAAAACTATGTAACACACCTATACTAACCTAATCTATACTAACTTTACATTACCCACAACTGGCTCTAACTACCCTATGTTAAGCTTGCTTACCATATTTAACAACACACTCTAAACTTTTGCCCCCACCCCCTTTATACGACGGAACACATGCAGGACAACCTATACTAATCTAAATATATTCTACCTAATACTAAACAAATATATATATATTTTTTGTTTTTAATATATTTCTTTAAATAGACAAAAGCCCCAACATTAACTCCCATCCACCCACAAACTAACATGTAATAATATGAAAAACCACCCCCAAGCCTACTTATCCTATCTATACAATTGCCCTACTCTAACCTATCACTAAACCCCTTAAACCCACAACAAAACAAGATGAGGAATGAGGAGGGAGGGGACTGAACTAAGGGTGAGGGCAGGCAAGAGTTCACCGGTTGGCCCTCCTCAGTGTTGTTTTGATTGCCTTCAGTCTCCTTGTGTTTTTGTACACATCCTTCTGAATTCTGTTGAGCTTTTTTAGGACCTTCATGTCCCTCTGAAGCTCCCCTATTGCGGACATGTCCATTGCAGCAGGTGTGGTGGTCTGTGGCGCAGAGGTTGATGGGGCAGCATGTGTGGTGGTCTGTGGTGCAGAGGTTGACGGTGCAGCAGGTGGGGCAAATGTGACGTGGCGGTTGTGGTACTCTGTGTAGTTGTGGTGGTGGCTACAACCTTTGTGGCCAATGTCGGTCCCCCTTGGCTGAAAGCCCGCAATTCCCCTCTGGCTCGCTCTCTTTGATATCATCGTGCCATTTTTCAGTACCTAGACTCAACATCCAAGATGTTTCGGTATCACACTGCCCATTTCTGGGAATCCCTGATTTCCGCAACATCCATGTTGGCAGCTGTAAAAATGAGACAGGCAACCATCAGTGTCATCATTGTGTGATGCATGTACAGATGATAATCTAACACTCTGGGGGTCATTCTGACCCCGGCGGGCGGCGGGAGCCGCATGCCTGGAGGGAACCGCCAGAATACCGCTGCGGGTATTCTGGGTTTCCCACTGGGCTGGCGGGCGACCGCCAAAAAGCCACCCGCCAGCCCAGTGAGAAACACCCCTCCATGAGGATGCCGGCTCCGAATGGAGCCGGCGGAGTGGAGGATTGTAGGAGGCTGGACTGGCTTGTAGTGAGTACCAAGGGGTACTTGCACCTTGCACCAGGCCCAGTTATCCCTTATTAGTGTATAGGGTGTTTAGCAGCTTAGGCTGATAGATAATGGTAGCTTAGCAGAGCAGCTTAGGCTGAACTAGGAGACGTGTGAAGCTACTACAGTACCACTTAGTGTCATATGCACAATATCATAAGAAAACACAATACACAGTTATACTAAAAATAAAGGTACTTTATTTTTATGACAATATGCCAAAGTATCTTAGAGTGTACCCTCAGTGAGAGGATAGGAAATATACACAAGATATATATACACAATAGCAAAAATATGCAGTATAGTCTTAGAAAACAGGGCAAACAATCTATAGTTACAATAGGATGCAATGGGGAAACATAGGGATAGGGGCAACACAAACCATATACTCCAAAAGTGGAATGCGAACCACGAATGGACCCCAAACCTATGTGACCTTGTAGAGGGTCGCTGGGACTATTAGAAAATAGTGAGAGTTAGAAAAATAACCCTCCCCAAGACCCTGAAAAGTGAGTGCAAAGTGCACTAAAGTTCCCCTAAGGACAAAGAAGTCGTGTTAGAGGAATAATGCAGGAAAGACACAAACCAACAATGCAACAACTGTGGATTTCCAATCTAGGGTACCTGTGGAACAAGGGGACCAAGTCCAAAAGTCACAAGCAAGTCGGAGATGGGCAGATGCCCAGGAAATGCCAGCTGCGGGTGCAAAGAAGCTTCTACTGGACAGAAGAAGCTGAGGTTTCTGCAGGAACGAAAAGGGATAGAGACTTCCCCTTTGGTGGACGGATCCCACTCGCCGTGGAGAGTCGTCCAGATGTGTTTTCCCGCCGAAAGAACGCCAACAAGCCTTGCTAGCTGCAAATTGTGCGGTTAGCATTTTTGGACGCTGCTGTGGCCCTGGAGGGACCAGGAGGTCGCAAATTGGACCAGGAGAGAGAGGGAACCTCGAGCAAGAAAAGGAGCTCTCTCAGCAGCAGGTAACACCCAGAGAAGTGCCAGAAACAGGCACTACGAGGATGCGTGAAATGGTGCTCACCCAAAGTCGCACAAAGAAGTCCCACGTCGCCGGAGAACAACTTAGGAGGTTGTGCAATGCAGGTTAGAGTGCCGTGGACCCAGGCTGGACTGTGCACAAAGGATTTCCGCCGGAAGTGCACGGAGGCCGGAGAAGCTGCAAAAGTCGCGGTTCCCAGCAATGCAGTCTAGCGAGGTGAGGCAAGGACTTACCTCCACCAAACTTGGACTGAAGAGTCACTGGACTGTGGCGGCCACTTGGACAGAGTTGCTGGATTCGAGGGACCTCGCTCGTCGTGCTGAGAGGAGACCCAAGGGACCGGTAATGCAGCTTTTTGGTGCCTGCGGTTGCAGGGGGAAGATTCCGTCGACCCACGGGAGATTTCTTCGGAGCTTCTGGTGCAGAGAGGAGGCAGACTACCCCCACAGCATGCACAAACAGGAAAACAGTCGAGAAGGCGGCAGGATCAGCGTTACAGAGTTGCAGTAGTCGTCTTTGCTACTTTGTTGCAGTGTTGCAGGCTTCCAGCGCGGTCAGCAGTCGATTCCTTGGCAGAAGGTGAAGAGAGAGATGCAGAGGAACTCGGCTGAGCTCTTGCATTCGTTATCTAAAGTTTCCCCAGAGACAGAGACCCTAAATAGCCAGAAAAGAGGGTTTGTCTACTTAGGAGAGAGGATAGGCTAGCAACACCTGAAGGAGCCTATCACAAGGAGTCTCTGACGTCACCTGGTGGCACTGGCCACTCAGAGCAGTCCAGTGTGCCAGCAGCACCTCTGTTTCCAAGATGGCAGAGGTCTGGAGCACACTGGAGGAGCTCTGGGCACCTCCCTGGGGAGGTGCAGGTCAGGGGAGTGGTCACTCCCCTTTCCTTTGTCCAGTTTCGCGCCAGAGCAGGGCTAAGGGGTCCCCTGAACCGGTGTAGACTGGCTTATGCAGAATTGGGCACATCTGTGCCCAACAAAGCATTTCCAGAGGCTGGGGGAGGCTACTCCTCCCCTGCCTTCACACCATTTTACAAAGGGAGAAGGTGTCACACCCTCTCTCAGAGGAAGTTCTTTGTTCTGCCATCCTGGGCCAGGCCTGGCTGGACCCCAGGAGGGCAGATGCCTGTCTGAGGGGTTGGCAGCAGCAGCAGCTGCAGTGAAACCCCAGGAAGGGCAGTACCAGGGTCTGTGCTACAGACCACTGGGATCATGGGATTGTGCCAACTATGCCAGGATGGCATAGAGGGGGCAATTCCATGATCATAGACATGTTACATGGCCATATTCGGAGTTACCATTGTGAAGCTACATATAGGTAGTGACCTATATGTATTGCACGCGTGTAATGGTGTCCCCGCACTCACAAAGTTCAGGGAATTGGCTCTGAACAATGTGGGGGCACCTTGGCTAGTGCCAGGGTGCCCTCACACTAAGTAACTTTGCACCTAACCTTTACCAGGTAAAGGTTAGACATATAGGTGACTTATAAGTTACTTAAGTGCAGTGTAAAATGGCTGTGAAATAACGTGGACGTTATTTCACTCAGGCTGCAGTGGCAGGCCTGTGTAAGAATTGTCAGAGCTCCCTATGGGTGGAAAAAGAAATTCTGCAGCCCATAGGGATCTCCTGGAACCCCAATACCCTGGGTACCTCTGTACCATATACTAGGGAATTATAAGGGTGTTCCAGTAAGCCAATGTAAATTGGTAAAAATGGTCACTAGCCTGTTAGTGACAATTTGTAAGAAATGAGAGAGCATAACCACTGAGGTTCTGATTAGCAGAGCCTCAGTGAGACAGTTAGGCACTACACAGGGAACACATACATATAGGCCACAAACTTATGAGCACTGGGGTCCTGACTAGCAGGGTCCCAGTGACACATAACAAACATACTGAAAACATAGGGTTTTCACTATGAGCACTGGGCCCTGGCTAGCAGGATCCCAGTGAGACAGTGAAAACACCCTGACATACACTCACAAACAGGCCAAAAGTGGGGGTAACAAGGCTAGAAAGAGGCTACTTTCTCACACAACCCCCCCCAAACGAAGGACAATAAGGCTAACCTTGGCCAGTTGAGACTTTATTGTCTAAGTGGTGATAAGTAGAGAGTAGCTCTGCAATAGACTGGTTACTCCCTTTATCATCCACTATATGGTTACTTCCCTGTGGGATGTAAACCACCCTGTTTGAAGTTTTTTAGCTAAGCAACAATGAGAAGATGTATTTTCAGAGTTTCTATCAGTAAGTTTTAGTTTAGAGCAGTGGGAATTGTCCACTGAACCTATTTGTAATGATGGAAATGCTAGACAGGGATGCTGTCTCAGAAAAGCCATAGCTGTGCAAAAACTGTGTCCATATGGCTGGAAGAGAGAACAGGGATGCTGTTTCTCTTGAGTTGGAGCAGGGCAGGGATGCTGTCCTATGAGCTCCACAGTAGGGCAGGGATGCTGTCCTAAGTGTTGTGAGGCAGTGCAGGGTTTCTGCACTAAAGTTTCTCTGGGAGGGTTGGAGGGATGCTCCATGTTAACTAAAATGGTGCTCTTTTTCTCACCAATGTTAGTTATCCCACAGAGAGGTACTTCTACCTCAGGGAGTCCAGCTTTGCCAGCTGATGATTCCCTTGGAACAGGTGCCACCCCAGGAGAGGTTTCTCCCACCACAGGAATGCTATCCTGAATGGTAGGGTGGTTAGGGGATACTGTGATACCCTTTTTACCTGTTGATGGAGAGGGATCCTGAGTTTTCAGGCCTTCTCTCCTTTGCTTTTTCATTTCAGTAGAAATGAGAGGGAACAATTCCTCTGGGATGCCCAGCATGGCTGCATGGGCATAAAACTCTACATCAGCCCAACCTGAGGCCTCTAGGTCATTACCTAAGAGACAGTCTACAGGTAAGCTAGGTGATACCACCACCTGCTTAGGGCCAGTAACTCCACCCCAACTAAACTGAATTATAGCTAAGGGAAGAAACTTAGTGGAGTTATGGACATCAATAATTTTATACTGTTGTCCAATGATGTGTTGATCAGGGTGCACTAGGTTTTCAGTCACCAAAGTGATACTGGCACCTGTGTCCCTGTAGGCCAAGGCCTCAACACCATTTATTGAAACTGTCTGCCTGTACTTATCCATTGTAAGGGGACAAGCAGCCAGTGTGGCAAGGCCAATGCCACTAGGTGTTACAGAAACTGTCTTGGGACTGACTACCCCAGTTTCTATGATGGACCCATAAGTGAACCCAACTACACCCTTTGCTTGACTGTTGCCAGCAGTCCCACCACTAGTACCACTACTGCTAGGGGCACTAGAGCTTGATGTATTAGCAGTGGTAGGCTCAGGGGGTTTACCTGGACAGGACTTATCCCCTGGCCTATGGCCTCTATTTTTACACACAAATCACCAAGGCTTTTTAATGTGTGTGGGTTGAGAAGAAGAGGAAGAATTAGTTTTATCCCCACCCTCTGAAGAGTGTTTAAGATTTGAAGTGGGATCTTTGGTTTTACCCTTATCCCCATGCTTATCTTGAGATTTTTCACCATCTTTCTTCTTATTGCCATCTTTGTCACCCCCTGTATGAACTTTTCTGTTCACCCTTGTTCTGACCCATTTGTCTGCCTTCTTTCCCAATTCTTGGGGAGAGGTCAGATCAGAGTCTACCATGTACTGGTGCAACAAATCAGACACACAATTATTAAGTATAAGCTCTCTCAGGATTGTGTTATACAGGCTTTCATAATCAGTAACTTTACTGCCATGTAACCACCCCTCCAAAGCCTTCACTGAATGGTCAATGAAATCAACCCAGTCTTGTGAAGACTCCTTTTTGGTCTCTCTGAACTTTATCCTGTATTGTTCAGTGGTTAAGCCATAACCATTCAGGAGTGCATTCTTAAGAACTGTAAAATTATTGGCATCACTTTCTTTCACAGTAAGGAGCCTATCCCTACCTTTTCCACTAAAAGATAGCCATAGGATAGCAGCCCACTGCCTTTGAGGGACATCCTGTACAACACAGGCCCTCTCAAGTGCAGCAAACCACTTGTTAAAGTCATCCCCCTCCTTATAAGGGGGAACTATCTTGTGCAGATTCCTGGAATCATGCTCTTTTGCAGGATGACTATGGGGAATACTGCTGCTGCCACCATGGGTTTCTAAACCCAACTTCTGTCTTTCCTTCTCTAGTTCAAAAGACTGTCTATCCAAATCCAGCTGTTGCTTTTTAAGCTTCAGTCTGGTTTGTTCCACCCTCAACTTATTGAGTTCCCTCTCTAACATTCTGTCATCAGGGTTGGTGGGAGGGACATTCCTAGATACAGAGGTATGATGGGAATGAACAGAAGGAGACCTGTCCCTTACAGAAGCCACCCTAACAGCTTGGCTAACAGAAACATTACTACCAGTATGGTGAGAATAAATGCTTTTGCTATGATGTGAGACAACACTATTTGTATGGTGTGGCTCATCATCATTACCAACTATGCTAGACTGTCTAGTAATGGGCAGGCTAGGAAGTTTCTTTCCTGAATCTTTTCCTGGGGCAGTCCCTGAATCAGATTGGGAACTATTAGGTACTTTTTCAACAGATGGGGCACCTATAGCCTTATCTTGTTCTCTAAGCATGTTAAGTAACAGTTCCAAGGAAGGATTCTTCCCTACACTCAAACCTCTCTCTATGCAGAGACTCCTTGCTCCTTTCCAGCTAAGGTGGTCATATGCAAGTTTGGACAGATCAACATTTTGGCCTGTGCTAGACATTTTTAGAGAGAGTTAAAGTGATAGAAAAAGAGAAAAAAGTTTTCAGAACTTTTTAGAAAGACAGAAAAAAAACTTTTTAAACTTTTAAGAACTTTTTGAAAGTTTAGAAGTACTTTTCAGCACTTAGAAAAGAGTGAAAAAGAGGAAATGCAAAACTTTTTTGCTATGTGTATATACACTGACCTTGTTTTGTATATTTTTCTCTTATGAAAAGTACAATGACAAGAGTGGTAAGTAGTGTCAAAGCACTTATCCCACCGCTGCACAACCAATGTAGGAGGCTGGACTGGCTTGTAGTGAGTACCAAGGGGTACTTGCACCTTGCACCAGGCCCAGTTATCCCTTATTAGTGTATAGGGTGTCTAGCAGCTTAGGCTGATAGATAAAGTTAGCTTAGCAGAGCAGCTTAGGCTGAACTAGGAGACGTGTGAAGCTACTACAGTACCACTTAGTATCATATGCACAATATCATAAGAAAACACAATACACAGTTATACTAAAAATAAAGGTACTTTATTTTTATGACAATATGCCAAAGTATCTTAGAGTGTACCCTCAGTGAGAGGATAGGAAATATACACACGATATATATACACAATAGCAAAAATATGCAGTATAGTCTTAGAAAACAGTACAAACAATGTATAGTTACAATAGGATGCAATGGGGAAACATAGGGATAGGGGCAACACAAACCATATACTCCAAAAGTGGAATGCGAACCACGAATGGACCCCAAACCTATGTGACCTTGTAGAGGGTCGCTGGGACTATTAGAAAATAGTGAGAGTTAGAAAAATAACCCTCCTCAAGACCCTGAAAAGTGAGTGCAAAGTGCACTAAAGTTCCCCTAAGGACAAAGAAGTCGTGTTAGAGGAATAATGCAGGAAAGACACAAACCAACAATGCAACAACTGTGGATTTACAATCTAGGGTACCTGTGGAACAAGGGGACCAAGTCCAAAAGTCACAAGCAAGTCGGAGATGGGCAGATGCCCAGGAAATGCCAGCTGTGGGTGCAAAGAAGCTTCTACTGGACAGAAGAAGCTGAGGTTTCTGCAGGAACAAAAAGGGCTAGAGACTTCCCCTTTGGTGGACGGATCCCACTTGCCGTGGAGAGTCATGCAGATGTATTTTCCCGCCGAAAGAACGCCAACAAGCCTTGCTAACTGCAAATCGTGCGGTTAGCGTTTTTGGACGCTGCTGTGGCCCTGGTGGGGCCAGGAGGTCGCAAATTGGACCAGGAGAGAGAGAGGACGTCGAGCAAGACAAGGAGCCCTCTCAGCAGCAGGTAGCACCCGGAGAAGTGCCAGAAACAGGCACTACAAGGATGCGTGAAACGGTGCTCACCTGAAGTCGCACAAAGAAGTCCCACGTCGCCGGAGAACAACTTAGGAGGTCGTGCAATGCAGGTTAGAGTGCCGTGGACCCAGGCTGGACTGTGCACAAAGGATTTCCGCCGGAAGTGCACGGAGGCCGGAGTAGCTGCAAAAGTCGCGGTTCCCAGCAATGCAGTCTAGCGAGGTGAGGCAAGGACTTACCTCCACCAAACTTGGACTGAAGAGTCACTGGACTGTGGGGGCCACTTGGACAGAGTTGCTGGATTCGAGGGACCTCGCTCGTCGTGCTGAGAGGAGACCCAAGGGACTGGTAATGCAGCTTTTTGGTGCCTGCGGTTGCAGGGGGAAGATTCCGTCGACCCACGGGAGATTTCTTCGGAGCTTCTGGTGCAGAGAGGAGGCAGACTACCCCCACAGCATGCACAAACAGGAAAACAGTCGAGAAGGCGGCAGGATCAGCGTTACAGAGTTGCAGTAGTCGTCTTTGCTACTTTGTTGTAGTGTTGCAGGCTTCCAGCGCGGTCAGCAGTCGATTCCTTGGCAGAAGGTGAAGAGAGAGATGCAGAGGAACTCGGCTGAGCTCTTGCATTCGTTATCTAAAGTTTCCCCAGAGACAGAGACCCTAAATAGCCAGAAAAGAGGGTTTGGCTACTTCGGAGAGAGGATAGGCTAGCAACACCTGAAGGAGCCTATCACAAGGGGTCTCTGACGTCATCTGGTGGCACTGGCCACTCAGAGCAGTCCAGTGTGCCAGCAGCACCTCTGTTTCCAAGATGGCAGAGGTCTGGAGCACACTGGAGGAGCTCTGGGCACCTCCCAGGGGAGGTGCAGGTCAGGGGAGTGGTCACTCCCCTTTCCTTTGTCCAGTTTCGCGCCAGAGCAGGGCTAAGGGGTCCCCTGAACCGGTGTAGACTGGCTTATGCAGAATTGGGCACATCTGTGCCCAACAAAGCATTTCCAGAGGCTGGGGGAGGCTACTCCTCCCCTGCCTTCACACCATTTTCCAAAGGGAGAGGGTGTCACACCCTCTCTCAGAGGAAGTTCTTTCTTCTGCCATCCTGGGCCAGGCCTGGCTGGACCCCAGGAGGGCAGATGCCTGTCTGAGGGGTTGGCAGCAGCAGCAGCTGCAGTGAAACCCCAGGAAGGGCAGTTTGGCAGTACCAGGGTCTGTGCTACAGACTACTGGGATCATGGGATTGTGCCAACTATGCCAGGATGGCATAGAGGGGGCAATTCCATGATCATAGACATGTTACATGGCCATATTCGGAGTTACCATTGTGAAGCTACAGATAGGTAGTGACCTATATGTAGTGCACGCGTGTAATGGTGTCCCCGCACTCACAAAGTTCAGGGAATTGGCTCTGAACAATGTGGGGGCACCTTGGCTAGTGCCAGGGTGCCCTCACACTAAGTAACTTTGCTCCTAACCTTTACCAGGTAAAGGTTAGACATATAGGTGACTTATAAGTTACTTAAGTGCAGTGTAAAATGGCTGTGAAATAACGTGGACGTTATTTCACTCAGGCTGCAGTGGCAGGCCTGTGTAAGAATTGTCAGAGCTCCCTATGGGTGGCAAAAGAAATGCTGCAGCCCATAGGGATCTCCTGGAACCCCAATACCCTGGGTACCTCTGTACCATATACTAGGGAATTATAAGGGTGTTCCAGTAAGCCAATGTAAATTGGTAAAAATGGTCACTAACCTGTTAGTGACAATTTGTAAGAAATGAGAGAGCATAACCACTGAGGTTCTGATTAGCAGAGCCTCAGTGAGACAGTTAGGCACTACACAGGGAACACATACATATAGGCCACAAACTTATGAGCACTGGGGTCCTGACTAGCAGGGTCCCAGTGACACATAACAAACATACTGAAAACATAGGGTTTTCACTATGAGCACTGGGCCCTGGCTAGCAGGATCCCAGTGAGACAGTGAAAACACCCTGACATACACTCACAAACAGGCCAAAAGTGGGGGTAACAAGGCTAGAAAGAGGCTACTTTCTCACAAGGATGTGCGACGGGTGCAGTAGCACCCGTCGCGAATTTCAGTGTCTGCTAAGCAGACACTGAAATTCAGGGTGGGGCCCTCTTACGGGGGCCCCTGCAGTGCCCATGCCATTAGCATGGGCACTGCAGGGGCCCCCAGGGGCCCCACAACACCCCATACCGCCATCCTGTTCCTGGCGGCCAAAGCCGCCAGGAACAGGATGGCGGTATGGGGGTCAGAATTCCTATGGCGGCGCAGCAAGCTGCGCCGCCATGGAGGATTCTTCAGGGCAGCGGAAAACCGGCGGGAGACCGCCGGTTTTCCCTTTCTGGCCGCGGCTGAACCGCCGCGGTCAGAATACCCTGGGGAGCACCGCCAGCCTGTTGTCGGTGCTCCCGCCGACCCCGGCCCCGGCGGTCCTTGACCGCCGGGGTCGGAATGACCCCCTCTGTCTTGATTTGCACATGCAGTCCAAATCACAGTCCAGATAATACAATGTCCCTGATGAACGTAAATGCAACGCTGCCTACCTATCATGCCTTTTACACCACAGTAAAGTACAACAAGAGTTAGACCAAATAAAGTGATCTGTGCATTGATGTAGTGCAATGTGTCACAATGCAAAGGCAGCGACTACTTCACATGAGGCAGGCCGACTAATCTTTATCATCTGAGTCAACTTCAAAGCACACAAGACCAGTGACTTTGAGATGTAATTGGCAGGATGGTAAGCAGTTGTTAATCATAAGAGGTCAGTGTTGTTTGGGACACATGCATGCTTAAATGAGATGACCATCATTTACACTGTGACCATCACATCTACCTAGATATATCTTGTTCTCATACCCCTTTCCCTCCGGGGTGATGGGCATGAAATACATCATCACAACTGTTGAGGAAAACCACAAAGGCATGTCCACTTGTACATGGATTTAGTGACTGGAACACATGTGAGGAGCACTGCCACCTAGGAATAAGGTATCCATAGGTCATTCACATCTACATTCATGTGTCCAATTGTGGACAACCATCAACACCTGATCTGCCAACACAATTCCCAAAACACCCACATTGATGCCAGCACACGTCTGGCCTTGACCTGCATGCACACCTATTACATACCACATAAGTGTCACATAAATGGAATACAACTTATGGGGCTAGATGCTGGGGAACAGTTACCCATACAGCTCTACATGTACATTACAATACAGGGATGCACAACTTTGTGTGGAAAACTGGTGCATCACTGTATTGTGAGAATGAGGGTATAACCCTGTGCCAATATACTGACACTGGAGCACTTCCAAGTCACATGTGGGCCCACATGTGGCTAGTAATCACCTTGTTCACACTCTGCTGCCTGTTGCGCAACACAAGACTCCCAAGATATGACTCTCTGCCTGTGAATGTGTAACCCTGGCACGGAACACTATGTGAACATCCAGATGAGTAAGATATCAGATCTAGTGTCAGCTCAGCATATCTTGCAATGAGTGCAACACACAAGAGTCAATCACATAACAGCTGCAATCACTACACGGGACAGACATTATCACACTTACTGGATACATCTGGGTCCTGAAATCAAGCCACCTCCCTGATGGTATAGAGGGTAGGTCCACCTGTAAGACATGGAAGGGAAATATATGCTCAATGTCAGATCACTGTATAAACGTGTAGACAACTTATCACAGTGTGTAACATTTTACATGAGTGAGCTAGTGATCCTGTATGTAGATAGTACAACAGACATACCACTACAAACTCACATTGACACTGACACTCCAGTGAGTGATAGCCACACATCTGCACACATGCACTTGGGCTAACAATCATGTGGTGCTAAACCCTACTACAACCATTTGTGGCTAATCCATTTCAGATTGTACTCCATATCATGATTTGTCTTTTGATTACAATTTCAATGGCACTTCCCTGGTGCACTGCAATACAAGTGACTCAGGTATTGTGGCTTGTGCATCAAGGCACACTGAGTTACTGTGTGATGGACATGTGGCTCAATTTTCAGTCTGCAATTATTATGCATTCAGTGGTCCATGACAGATGTGACACAGTTGTATGTAGGTAACAAATGCCCCATTGGCAGTGTCCCCTAAGCCGTGTATGCCCCCTTTGCCAGCATAACGTCAGGGATCATGTGCTTGTAATGATGACAATGTAGCGCTAAACATGGATTGCCCACTTTGCTGTTCTGATACAGTGAAATGTGGTATGATGATAGTACCTTACCTGATCATCATTGACAGAATGCGTGGGCACAGGTGTTGTCATTGCACATGAAATGTGTGACTAAGGGCCACATATATGAAGATCAGGTTTTGTGAGACGCACATTGCTAGACTCAGAAACTCGCAACTTGCAAGTAGGATAATCTGATGTACAACACTGTCAATGACACTGTTTGCAAATCACAAATGGGGTAGCAAATGACCTACATCATGAATATTAATGAGGAAGGTCTCATTTTGCAAACCCCTTGGGAATGGCAGCACTCAAACGGATGCTGGCCTGCTGGGCTCAGCAGACCACCAGGCCTGTGACTGCTTTCAAATAAAGATGTATTTTCTTTTTTTAAATGCAGCCCTGTTTCATTAAGGGTAAACAGAAACCATGTCAAAAACAAATATAATAACTTTTTCTTTTTTATTAAACCAGACAGTGGTCCGTGGGACCACTGCCTGCTCTGAAACAATTTTTTGACATGCATTCATAAAGGGGAAGGGATCCCATGGGGACCCCTTCCCTTTTGCGAATGAGTTAGCACCAACTTGAAACTGGTGGTAAGTGCAATTGTTTTGTGACGGCATTTGCGGTCACTAAACAATCAATCAGCGGACTGCGACTCGCAAATAGGAAGGGAACGCCCCTTCCTAAATGCCACTAGCAAACCCAGTTTTGTGATTCTGCAATGTGATTGCAGAAATGCAAAATTGGGTATGTGCATTGGAATAAAAAAAGAAATCTTGACTTAAACAAACAAATTCTGAAAACTAGGCCATTTGTGACAATTAAAAATAGCTTTGTACATGTGGCACGAAGTGATAGTCGTACATGACTAAACAAACCTCAGGCCTGCATTGTTAACATGTATAGACATGAGGACTCCATCTCAGTACTGGGACACTAACACTTTGTTCTACTTGCATTCAACATGGCCACAAACATTGCATGCTGCACGTCAAGACATCTGCTACTGTCACTCAGGAGCATTCTACTGTACACATTAGTCAATGTGATACTCACCAACAGGGCCACCGATCACCGCACCCAGGTGGTCCAGCAGATCCTGCTCTCTGGCCACCAGGTCAACCCAGCGATGCTTCAGCTGGGGCTCATTCCTGCTCGTATGGTAGACTCTTTTAAGGTCGTTGAGCACCTTGCCCCACCACAGACGCCTCGCCTCTGTGTGATACCCCTGTATCACCCGCTCACCCATCTCCAGCATCATCTGAAGGAAGTGGCACACGAGCCACAAAAAGCCCCAAGCTCCTTCTCCCCCATGTGGGTTAGCCTCGTCCTTCCCGACATGTCCCTGAACAACAAGTCAAAAATAAGTACGTGTAAAAAAAAGGAAAATAAAGGAAACTTACAGCCCAAACATAAGAACCCCAACTAACCCAACTAATCTAACCCCCAGACAGACACTCAACAGTACCAATACAATCTGAAAGACACTAATCTACACAAAATCACATACACAGTTACAATAAACAAACAGAATTCACAAAAGACACAAGAGAGACACCACAAGATACAATAAACACAATTGAGACACCAGCAACACAGAGACACATCCACACAGTCAAGAAATAGCACAGACTGAAAGTGAAAGTGAAATTACACCCACTGTACCATGCCTGTAAACAGGATTTCCTATTACATCACTTCCTGTCCCCTTTGCGTCCTGTTTGCCGTCATGCGTATATTTTTTGATGCATATGATGTTTGTGTGAATATTTTCAATGCATAAGCTACATGTGCAGCAAAATACCATGCATTACCTGTAGACTTCAATTTCAATGGATATCCACATGTGTGTGGTGTTCAGGTGGAATTAACGCTAGGGGCCCATGTATGCTTAGTTTGTGTTTGTGTGATTTTTCAACGCATTTGCGTCAACATTTTTGACTCAATCTGTGATTCCGTGATTTTTGAATATTTAACATGCATGCACCCTGTATCAACCTGAAGATAGGATGGTATGGCCTGCAGTGTGTGGTATAGTGGTTGGCCACATGTGGTAGAGCATGCAACTGTGTGTTTTGGGTGTGAATGATCTGTAACAACAATGTGTGTTTCTGAAAGAACATCATGCAAATGTATGAATATGTTCTAAATGGGTATGTACATCTGATGGCAATCAGTGATCTACAACAGCTGTGATATGAGTTTGTAATATGTGTTGACTCATGTGATGTGTGTAGTTGTTTGACTTTGGGGACATTGCATTTCACACGACAAACAAAACTGTGGCTGATGAGTGCTAAGTAGGATATGTTACCCCTCATATGTCATTAATTGTTGGTTACGACTTCATGGTGACTTGTGTGTGGACTACACACATGTCTGACATGTGTACATGTTTGGTACATACTGTGTTTGAGACACTGTGCCTTAATTCCACCCATAAAAGGTTTGGTACATGTCAGTTTGACTCATTACAATTACCCATGTTACTTGTGTTGCTTTGGCGGACCTGCTGCCCTGGCTGCATGTGTTCACATATTTTCAGATGTGCATTCCACAGAAGTGTCCAGTTCATGTATGTGGGCATGTGTACCCTGTGTCAGGATTGGGCTCCATTGTGTCACGAATTTGGGCGGGTCTAGTCAGGACTCTGTTAGTAGCACCCCTTGAGTCCATAGAGTATCTCACAAGGAGGTAGTGTACCAAAGCAGAAGAGCAGCTAAAGGGGAAAGGCCATCTATGGTAAGGCAGAGAAAACAGAAATGTGAAGGCAGAGCAACCTTAGCATGAACAAGTATGGAACAGGTCAGTAATGGACAAACACGCTGAGGTTATCACTAAGGTTGTAAACAGGGTAGGGCTTAGAACATTCGATAGCAACAGGGAACGTCAGTGCCTCTGTGCAGATTAATCTTACAGATAGTCACCACGCAAGCCACATAGAAAGGAGGCAGCAGAAGTGATTCTGTTTCTGGACCCTTAGGGCACAAACAAGGATTGTTCTTAAATACACGAGACTAGCCCTAGTGGGACACAATGGGAATTCCGGAATACAGCCCTAGCTGTCACTGTTAGGCACTAAAGACTACATGCATACTAGACAAAGGATGGGAGCTGTATTTGCCTCCTGGAAACCATGTGCCAACCCACGTACAAAGGAAAACACTTCTACACAGGTGAGGACTGATAGGACACCTACCAGACACGATAACCCAAGAGAAAGCAAAAAGCAAAGGAACCAGTTAGGGGGAAAAGCCAAGAACAGGGAACAGGCTCAGGCTGATGCAGAGGCTGGAACAGGTCTGGGAAACAGAAAGCAGGCTCAGGCAGAAATAAACATGAACAAGGCTGAGAAACAGGGAGCAGACTCTGACTAGAACAAGCAGGAACAGGACTGGGTTAACAGAGAGTAGGTTCAGGCTGAATCAGAACTGTAACACAATACAACCAGGGGTCTGGAATATAAAGGAATCTTACTCCAATGCATGATGAGGAGCTTCAGGGAATGGCTGCTTATAAGCAGTTCCAGGCAGCAGCAAGGCCAGGGCAGACTCACATGGCTGGGCTACACAAGAGAGGTCACAGGTATGTGCAGCTTCAGTCTCTCACAAGTCCTGGAGGAGAGACTCCAGTATGAAGGGATAACCAGACTTTTCCCATAGAAAGCAATGGACAGAAGATTAAAGGTCTTACCGACTACCAGGCAGTGCATTATGGGACCTTAAGTCCATGCAAGCTAATGCAGTTCTTCTATATCATGCCATATGGAAAAGCTAGCACACAGGAGTCAGAAAGGTACTCTGGGTGAGTGTTAATGATGACTCGCAGGGTACAGATAGTCAGTTTACAGCACCCCCTAGAGATGGGAGGGCAGAGACATAACACATGGCAGTGGCAGGATTTATTTCCAGGGATGGACTGCGCAGGGCATGAGTTGTGAACATTGCTTGTCATACCTGGGACATGCTATCCATTTTCACAAATGATGCCACCCCCCTTGTCACACAAGCTCCTTGCAGAGATTGCATATGTCACACTTACTAATGTCAGGGGTCTGTTCATACATTCCTGTTTCCACTGATATTTCACATCCACTGCCTCATGTATGGGGTGCTTATTTACCTTATGATTGGAGATGTCAGAGTTGTGTGTCATGTGCCACAGTAGACCATGTTGGCAACGTGGGTGTGAGTTGTTAGAAATGGGGTATTTGGCTGGCAGTCAGGTTACCATCTGTCCAAGCAAGGACCCTCACTCTAGTCAGGGTAAAAGAGAATCACCCTCAGCTAACCCCCACCCACCCCCTTGGTAGCTTGGCACAAGCAGGCAGGCTTAACTTCAGAGTGCTAGGTGTAAAGTATTTGTACCAACACACACAGTAACTTAATGAAAATGCTACAAAATGACACAACCCAGGTTTAGAAAAATAGAGAAAATGTATCTAAACAAAACAAGACCAAAACGACAAAAATCCACCATACACAATTCAAGTTATTAATTAAAAAGCAAAGAGTCTGCATGTTATTTTAAACACAACGCTAACGCTGTTAGCGTGAAAATGTACCAGGGTCATGTCAAAATAACCCGCACAGGTGAAAAAGGTAAGCAGTGAGTCGATTTCTCACCCACAAGCGAGGTCGTGCGTCGTTCTTTCTCTTTCTCCGGTCCAATCGGCATGCGCCGTTTCTTTCCCCGCAGGAGAGAAAACACCTCGGGTCCAGGCAGGCTTGCGTTGTTTTTCCGTGCCCAGCAATGTTGCGTCATTGCAGCCTCCATCAGTGATGCTGAGCGTCATTTCTCCAACTGCATGCAACGATTTTGCAGCCACGCTGCAAGTGCTGCGTCAATTTCAGCCGCTGAGCCGACGGCACATCGTTCTTTTAGCCGCTCTCTGAGGTTGCGTCGGAAATTTCCCCCCACGGCGATCTGTGTGTGGATTTCCAACCTTGGTCCACCAGCTTCACTTGTCAATGCCCCAGGAATTGGATAGGGCACAACTTGGCAGGGCAAGAGTCTCAGCAGAGTCTCCAGGTGATGGCAGAGAGAAGTCTTTGCTGTCCCTGAGACTTCAACAACAGGAGGCAAGCTCAGTTTCAAGCCCTTGGAGAGTTCTTCACAAGCAGGAAGGCACACAAAGTCCAGTCTTTGTCCTCTTTCTTGGGCAGAAGCAGCAGCTGCAGGAGAGCTCCACAAACCACCGTCACAGGCAGGGCAGCTCTTCTTCCTCAGCTCTTCTCCAGTCAGAGATTCCTCTTGGTTTCCAGAAGTGATCTAAAGTCTGTGGTTTTGGGTGCCCTTCTTATACCCATTTTGCCCTTTGAAGTAGGCTTACTTCAAAGAAAAGTCTCTCTTGTTTGTGAAATCCTGCCTTGCCAAGGCCAGGCCCCAGACACACACCAGGGGGTTGCAGACTGCATTGTGTGAGGGCAGGCACAGCCCTTTCAGGTGTGAGTGACCACTCCTCTCCTCCCTCCTAGCACAGATGGCTCATCAGGATATGTAGGCAACACCCCAGATCCCTTTGTGTCACTGTCTAGAGAAAGGTGCAACCTGCGCAACTGTCAAACTGACCCAGACAGGGAATCAACAAACAGAATGGTTTAAGCAAGAAAAATGCTCACTTTCTAATAGTGGCATTTTCAAACACACAGTCTCAAAATCAACTTCACTAAAATATGTATTTTTTAAATTGTGAGCTCAAAGACCCCAAACTCCACATGTCTATCTACTCCCAAAGGGAATCTATACTTTAATCATATTTAAAGTCATCCCCCATTTTAACCTATGAGAAGGATAGGCTTTGCAACAGTGAAAACCAAATTTAGCAGTATTTTACTGTTAGGACATATAAAACACATTAGTATATGTCCTACCTTAAACATACACTGCACCCTGATTATGGGGCTACTGATTATGGGGCTACCTAGGGCCTATCTTAGGGGTGTCTTACATGTAAGAAAAGGGAAGGTTTAGGCTTGGCAAGTGGGTACACTTGCCAAGTCGAATTGGCAGTTTAAACTGCACACACAGATACTGCAGTGGCTGGTCTGAGTCATGTTTACAGACCTACTATTGTAGGTGGCACAACCAGTGCTGCCGGCCCACTAGTAGCATTTGATTTATAGGCCCTGGACACCTCTAGTGCACTGTACTAGGTACTTACCAGTAAATCAAATATGCCAACCATGAATGAACCAATTACATACAAATTTTGTATAGAAGCACTTGTAACAAAAGCAGCAAAAACAGAACCCAGCAACAACCTGGGAAACAAAGGCAAAAAGCTGAGGATGAAAAGTCCAACATGAGTCATATGCTGTGGTCCATTGATTATGTCCTTCATATGTGAAATTCAAGAGATGAGTATTTGTTATATGTGTGTGATGTTTGCTGTACAATCATATGCATCACATGTGATGTTGTGTCAGAGGTACTCAGATTTGTCTTTGTAACATGCTCCGTGAGTTAATACATTCCTAAGGAACAGGTGATGGAGAATGAAGACACCAGAGCAGGATTGTGTGATCAAGTAAGGTGCGTATTTACCTATCTTAACAAGGTCTGTCGGGTGACTATTGAGTGAAAATGTTTTGTACAATTTGCTGTCTGCGGAGCATTCCTGCAGCTGTGTTCTACTGTTTCCCCTGCCACCATTCTCCTCCTCCTCCTCTTCCTCAGGCAGTTCTTGCTCTGGCTCAATTAGAGGGATGTTCCTCCTCACACAAATGTTGTGCAGGATAGCACAGGTAAGTATAATTTTACACACAATGTGTGGGGCATATAGGAGGCTGCCTCCTGTGATGTCCAGGCATCTGAATCTGGACTTCAGGATGCCAAAGGTCCTTTCCACAATGGTGTGTGTCCTCTGATATGCCTCATTATAGGCACGCTCTGCTGTTGTGCTTGGGTTAGGGAATGAAGTCATGATCCATGGCTGGATCCCGTATCCCTGATCTGCTGCAAAGATAATAGGAGTGAGTATTTTGTTAGTGCTTGCAACAGGAATGTCATGTAACATGGCAGTTGATTTCTTGTGTTGTCTGTGACTCATATGTGTTTGTGGTATTGTGTGAGATCCTGGGCTTCTGTGAGTTTTTTTTCTGCAGTGGGTTGTTTGATTGACAACTTGTGTTTGGCTCATTCACCTGGGATCTATGATTTTTTTTCCAAACAGTTGGTCAGTATGTATGCACCATGCATTGTGTAGTGTCAAGCATGTTTTAGTGTGCTTTCACTGGAGGGGACATGATACTTCCACACACACAATAGATTCAGATGTGGTGGTAACATGGTTACACTACATGGCCTGGACATCCCATCTATTTAGGCATATGTCATTGCATATGAAATGCAAAAGTGAGGCCCATTAATTTGGCTAGGTGACAATGCACTACACATCTCCATAAGTTAGCAGCACTGAGGTTTTTAATATTGAAAATGCACAATTGTCCCACGTGTGACTTGGTTCTAGGCAAACCTTTGTTGTTCCCTCTGCCAGTAGCTCATGTGCAACCGTGCACCTACACTACCGATCTTGCTCCAGGGAACCTGGCTAACTGCCTTGTGGAGGTGAATGTATCTGTGCAGGAAGGGCCATCTCCCTGTACATATGCTATTTTGATGGAAAATTGGCTCTTTCAGTGTGTGCAGCAGTGTGCAGTTTGCATTCGTGCCACAAAATGTGTTCATAGCATAGTCCACTTCCTTATTGCAACCTGGCAACAACACTGTAGGAGTGATGGATCATGCTGTGACTGCCTCAGTATTTCCATGTCACCTACACATGAGTCAGCATCATCATGCAATATGTCTCATGGTGTTAGACCTGCTGCAACACACATTGCACACCCCTTCCACACCACATACTGCTTGAAAGGGTGTCGGATTGACTATATGGCCTAATGTAATTGTAAATGGTTCATCTTCCAAGTTGTGCTTCCAGCGCAGGCCATGTCATTGTCACTGTGGGCTTTGACATTGGTCCCTTGTTACTCTAGAGTGGCAGCTAATGTTTGTGGCAGCCGTAATTTGTCTAGAGGTGTGCAACCCATTGTGTCAGGGTGTACAACATAACTACCAGTGTCACACCTCATGGTCATCCTGCCCACATGCCAATGCAGTGGTATAAGTTTTGTGTGTCCTACAGGGTTGCTGTGCTGTGCGTATATTGCTAGGTTTATTGACTTATCGACAAGAAGGCCATTGTATATTGTCCCTCCTGGAAGTGCTGATTGATCCTGCTGTTGCGAAATATGAAGGAATCATAGACACTCCCAGGATACTTGGCCAAGATGTTAGTGAACAATACCTGGTAGTCTACTATGGCCTGCACATTGATTGAATGCATGTGCTTACTGTTCCGGATTAGGTGCTCAGTTGCTGCAGGTGGGACGATGATCCAGACATGGGTGCAGTCAAGTGCACCAAGCACATGCAGGAAGCCATGGATTTGGTGGAAGCCCTGTTTTATCTCCAGCTCCTTTTGATGGGTGTTTGGGAAGCTGATGTGGCGGGGTGTGAGGGAGATTATGGCATCTAACACCTTGGGCAGGAAGGCCGAGAATCAGAGCTGTGATACCCCAGCCACCAGGGCACCCATTGTCTGGAAGGAGCCACTTGCCAATATATGCAGGGCAGCTAGCAGCTTGGCCACCGGTGGTATGTTGTGTGGTGTCTGCAGGTTAGCTGTTAGTTGTGGCTCAATATGGTGCAGCAGCTGCTGTAAGGCTTCCCAGTTCAGTCGATACCTCCGGATGATATTCTGTTCCCTGAGGCCATTGAGTGTTGTTCTGTTCCTGAAAACCCTCTCCTGCCTTCTGCGTTGCCTTTTAGGGCAGCTTTGGGGTGGTGGTGGCTGCTGCCGTTTGTCCTGTGCTCTGCATTGTCTTGCAAGCTGCATCAGTAGCACCTCTATGTTGTCCTGTTGGTCCTCTTGTGTGTTTTCCTTAAGTAGTAGTATGTTTGCCTTATTTTAATGCCTGCCCTGACCTATGCGTTAAATTTTGATGCAAATCAAGTTTAGTGTCATTTTTCGGATCCGCCTCCCACTCGTTTGACATTTTTGCTCTGTTGGATAAATATGGTGCTAGGGTGTTTGAGTCATTTTTTGGATAGAAACACCTACCTTACATCTCATTGACGCAAGGCAGGTTCTCCCATCCTTAAAATTATGTTAACTCCATATTTTTGATGCTAGACGGGTCTAACATCAAAAAATAAAGTTAAGTTTGCACTGGATTTACGTAAAACAAATGACACAAATCCGGCGCAAACAGAGTATAAATATAGGCCTTGGTGAGGTATTCCCCCAGACCTTTTCCCTGCACTCCCCTATTTCAGATGAACATGGTATCTTCATCAGACTCTTACTCCATCTTGGTCAGTCTGTACATGTTACTTTAACCCTGTCCAGGGGTAATACGCACATGCTGAAGCAGGTGTCTTAATTAGGTGTTTGGGAAAATGTTGATAAGGGGTTTGCTTCAGTTGGAAATTGGCTTAGTAGTATTTAGAATGGGGAACTATTGAAAATATTACATGGAATACTAATTGTTGTGGTATGTCTATTGGTGATATGGGGATTATGCAAATGATGCAAAAAAAATAAAATTGAAAAGTCTAAGAATAATCAGAGGAGGGAAGGAAAGAAAAGGGAAAGAATCTTCAGGGAAAACTCAAGGAGGAGACAAAATATTGAAGAAATAGAGCTATAAAATTGTGGGTGGTTAATTTGGTGTGATGACACATTTAGTCATCAGAGGAGGGATTGCTGAGACAGGTGTTTTAATTAAAATTTGTTAATGAGTGTTTATGTATTTTAAATAATGACTCATGTAGAAAACGAATAACGAAGGAAAAATAAAGTGCACGTTTGAAATTGTGACCTCGAAGAATGGTCACCAGTGATCACAAAATGTACTAAATAATTATTAATACTTATGAAATATTGAAAATGTATTAGATTAATGTAGTAATGTGGTATATTAAGGGTTATGAAGTATGCTTTAGCTGAATAATTGTAGGCCTTAACTTAGCGAGTGTCTTGTCCTAATATTGCCAGGCCTCATGCAGAAGCTGTATTTCTTAGCGTTTAATAAAAAATGCTGACAGAGTGAACTAACTGTGAAATGCTTATTGTTTTGTTAAAATGCTTAGCAGAAGCTTTCCATGAGAACCAACTAACAGGAGACAGTGTCCTTAAAATGTATCGAGACGTGTGTAATGTGTGCAAGAGGTCCTTTCCCAGGACACGAACAATGAAGACACTGACTGGAGAGGAAGATGCAACAAATTCGATACCTGACGAGCCAGATGATGAGAACATCGTAAAACAGACCAATCAGCGACGTGTGAAGTGTGAAATATTAGAATTCATAGATTTGGTATAGAAATTTCACTGGAAAGAGTAATAACGTACAATTATTTGACCAATTGGAAATTAGGGGATAGTTTGGGTGACTTTGATATAACAATGTGACAGAGGGAAAAGAGATTAGACGTTATTCTGATTTATGATGCGATATTGAGAAAAGAAGAGACTCGAGATTCTGTCATTAGGCTCATACTCTCTGACTGAGAGCCTGATGCTTTGATGATTGATTGATGACCTGAGGACGAAGACTGATTCTGCTTGCTGACCTGTACCGTGGATAGGTAGATATGACAATGTGACTGAATTGTATTTTATGCCTTATTCTTTCTAGGTACCAACTGCGCTGTTTTGATAGTTCCTTTGTTAGATGTTAGAAGTTTGTGTTCTAAATTGTTTTGCATGAAGCCCAACATGCTGATGCTAATCTGGGTTAGATGAGGGTATTCACGTGATGTCTGACAAATTTCCTGGACTAATGCTTGACGAATTATCTTGCTTAGTTCTATGTATGCCATATCACTATTGCAGCTGACTCTGCTTTTGTTCTGTACCACTGACTTAGAATGTGTTGTGATTCAAGCTTTGATTAGATTGCGTTTCTTCCGTCGCTTTGGTCAACCAGTATTCTTCTTATACATGTTTCATTTGACATTGAGATTAATCTACATGACTTTAGCATTGTTAATATAAGGGAAATAAACTTTCTTAACTTTTACTAAAGGTGTGGTTATTTATGGTTGAAAAGTCATGGTGTGTGGAAATTACTGACTCAATTGATTATTGATTGTTGACTTGATTAATGATTATTGATTATTGTGTATTGATTATTGATTCTTTTCTGGAGCTATGACAAGAACATTTTAAAAGAGTCAAAAGGTTAATCGACCTATACGCGTGCCCTTGTAAGTTTACATATTAAGGACTGACGCGCTAACAGAGATGGTAGCAGACTGATGGTTAGTTTTTTTTAGAGCTTTCCATAAGTGTTCGGAGCAGAGTGATAAGTGTTACTGTTATGATAGCAGTTTGAAATTGGTCCTTTTGAAGATTCAGTATTATTGAGATTTGGTAAGTTTCATTTTTTTTTTCAAAATGGCATTTGTAGAGAAAATGATGCTCCCTTAAGCCCAGAAATGACTTTCCTAGATCCTGGATCTTGCTAGTAGTATTGGGTATGTTCGTGGTGTTCTAGTGACAGAGTGAGAAAATATGTTGCACTTGCACAGCTTATGCAAACCACAAGTTAATTGTGAGGTTTGTGAGAATTTACGAAGTACTCCAAATTACGTTTTAATAGGAGTGTGCCTACTCCGCAGTAGGAGAGTAGGGAAGTCGTCGAACTTCACATGTGTGTGGTGCTTTGTGCTCAAAATATGTCCACATGGTTGTTGATGTACGGACCCTGCGTGGTCTAAGACTCCGGAGTATATTGAATAATGTATGAAACAATTGGTTATATGTTGTAACCTGTCTGGTTTAGGAGGTTGATCGGGCGTGGTCAACAAGTCAGTGTGTGAGTTAAGTGGGCGAGAGGAAATTTCAACTGAGATTTGGCGAGTCCTATGTGCACCATCAGTTGAGAGTAAAATTTGCGGGTCGAATTTTGCTTGCGAATCTGGGAGACCGAAAAAGAGGAATAGCTGCATGAGCGAAAGGGCCATCAGTGAAAATCTGTAATGTTTCTGAAGCGATTGTGTTACCTTCCTGTAGTAAACCAGCAGGTTTGTTTTTGGTTATTGTTTTTTGATTAGTGCTCACAATATTTTGCATTAGTTTTGTGTGAATTGGAGTTTAGGAGGATGAGCCGCAAGACTTTGTCAGCCACAGTACGTGTGAGTGTGAAGTCATTGAGCCGCGCTGGGATGGGTCGGTTAGTGAGAAGGGTCACGCACGGATTGGCAGCCGTCCATGAGAGGCAATTGGTTGAGAACGTGGGTGAAAGCAATCTTGGGAGTAAAAGTCATTTCCTGTTTGATTTTGAATACATAAAAGTAGAAAAGATGAAGTTTTTCACAGCATTGAAGAGCACTCTTAGGGGAGATACATACATTAGAGCGAGTGTAGGAGAGCTTACCCCGCCAGAAAATACACCGGCTTACATTGTAATGGAAGAGAGAGGTGTTACGCCATGTCTTTGGGTAAAGCAGTGGTGCAAGTTGACAGAGAAAAATGGGAGCTTAGCGTTTCCCGAAAATGGGACGTTCAGGCCCGTATTTATACTTCGTTTGCGCCGAATTTGCGTCGTTTTTTTCGACCCAAATTCGGTGCAAAACTAACGCCATATTTATACTTTGGCGTTAGACGCGTCTAGCGCCAAAGTATGGGCAAATAGCGTCATTTTTTGGCGTGAACGCCTTCCTTGCGTTAATGAGATGCAAGGAAGGCGTTCCCGTCTAAAAACAGACGCACATAGCGGTGCGTGGTATTTATGCTCCAGGGCAAAAATCACTCCCGCGCGGCAGGCGGCGCAAAAAAATGGCGCAAAGCACGAATAGCGTGAAATTTTAACGCCTGGGTCAGGGCAGGCGTTAAAATGGGGCAAACACACCTGTACTTAATCAGAACACACAGAACAAACAACAGAGCAGCAGAGCAGCAGAGCAGCAACAGGGAGACATGGAGGTGCTTTTTCTTCAACGTGCACGTAGACGCAGAGCCCTGCAGCAACAACAGCAGCCACAACAACAACAGCAGGGACCCCAAAGACAGCGCAGAAGGCAGGAGAGGATATTCCGCCCAAGAACAACCCTGCATGGCCTCAGGGAACGAGACATCATCCAGAGGTACCGGTTGAACTGGCAGGCCATTCAGCAGCTGCTGACAAATATTGAACAGCAATTGGCCCCCACTTTAGTGACTCCACGCACTATCCCAACAGAAACAAAGCTGCTTGCCGTACTTCACCTGCTGGCAAGTGGCTCCTTTCAGACAACTGGTGCCCTGGTTGGTGGAATCTCACAACCATCTTTCTCCGCATTCCTGCCTAAAGTACTGGATGCCATCATTGGACTGACACCCCGCCACATCTGCTTCCCTAACACACTGCAGAAGCAGCAGGAAACAAAACAGGGGTTCTACGCCATCAGTGACTTTCCGCACGTCCTTGGTGCAATTGACTGCACACACGTACGCCTTGTGCCACGTGCTGCGAGTGAACACCTCTACCGCAACAGGAAGCACACACATTCCATCAACGTGCAGGCCATAGTCGATCACCAAGGACTGATCAGCAACATTGTGGCTAAATATCCTGGGAGTGTACATGACGCATTCATCTTCCGTCACTCCACCATCAACCAACACTTCCAGGATGGACGGTATGGCAATGGACTACTTGTTGGTAAGGACAAATATCAACTTATATACTCACTGCACAGAAACCCTCTAGGATAAACAACACATACACCACAATAGCAACACCTAGACAGGGACACACTGAGGTACTCACATCACTAGCCATGTGTCACAAGTCACCATTGAACCTCTCACACATTTGAATTTACTCCACAGCTTAGTGTGAAGACATTCATGACTGTGGTTGCCTAAATGTCACCTTGCAAATTGGAAGTCTCACAATAACCTGTACACTAATACAATGCATAACTTTTAAGGGATGGGATGGCCTGGCTATGTTCATATGGACGTTTCTAATACCCTTTCATGTTTCAACTCTGCATGGAACTATCATCACACCCCCAGTGAGGACACACGGACACCTGTGTCACAAGTCACAATGCAAGGGAGGGCACACTGTACTTGAGAAACCAATACATCCTGCTGACAAACAGTTAGACAACAAACACTTGCTCAGCCAAGGAAAAAAACAATGCCAAAGTTTCCACCAACAACCATAGGTTGTCACATTAGTACACAAAATAGTCACAGACAACACAACACAACTACTGCCATCAAAGATACGTACAACAGTGCCTCCTACATCTAATTGATACCATTCTGTGTTTTTCTTTCAGCTGATCAGGGGTATGGCATCCAGCCTTGGATAATGACACCATATGGGAACCCAAATACTGCTGCTGAGCGGGCATACAATGACGCCCACAAGAGGACACGCAGCATTGTGGAGAGGACCTTTGGGATCCTAAAGTCAAGGTTCCGCTGCCTTGACATCACTGGCGGAAACCTACTATACTCCCCAGAGATGGTATGCAAAATCATACTCACTTGTGCCATATTACACAATATTTGTGTACAAAGGAACATTCCCCTCCTTGAACCGGACCCAGACATGCCTGAGGATGATGATGAGGAGGATGCTGGCCTGCAACAGGAGGGGGAACAACCTAACACCGCAGCAGGAGTGCGTAGGCGCCAACAGCTTGTGAATTTTTTTTTTACTTAAGTCATTATAATCACTTGTATTCCACACTTGTAAATAAACACAGATCACAAACACCACATCATGCTTTGGCCTATTCATTTCTGACCACCTTTAGTTTGAAATAGCTGAAGATGAATGTCGTCTCATTGATCAAGAATGCCATTAAAATTCATCACACCAAAAATAAACATCACAACTGTATGCACAGAGGGTAGGATGTGACATGTTACATTACCATACACAGAGCCCAACAAGAGTACAAATGTGACAATTAGACATGCCGGATCCAAACAACTGAAACAGTCTCTCATCCAGCCCAAAATTTGAGATCATTTGAAAGTCACATCACACGTGTTCAGAGACAGGGTGGGACCATCCATGTGTACGTGAACATGTCATCAATGGCTTCTCTCAAGTGTATGATGTGAGCAATACACAATTGCAACAACATCAGCTGCCACTAACTCAGGAGGAGACCTTGAAGTTACAGTGACAACATACACACAGACAGGTCATACTGGATCCACATTCCCACACACATGTACACATATGTCATACAACCAACCTAATATTTGAAAGTAGACCATCACAGTTGTGTCCCAGTTTGAACCTAGCAGGAAGTTTGTAACATGACACTAAACCAGTTTATGCAGAAAGGGACACAGACAAGCAAAACAATCTTCGCATTATCACATCGTGAACGCTGAGAGTCTTGCAAACTTAGGGGGTCATTCTGACCCTGGCGGTAATTACCGCCATGGCGGAGGTCGGCGGTAGCACCGCCAACAGGCTGGCGGTGCACCGATGGGCATTCTGACCGCGGCGGTTCAGCCGCGGCCAGAAACGGACTTCCCGTGGCCCTTGAGAATCCGCCATGGCGGCGGAGCGCGCTCCGCTGCCATGGGGATTCTGACACCCCCTACCGCCATCCTGTTCCTGGCGGGTCTTCCGCCAGGAACAGGATGGCGGTAGGGGGTGCCGCGGGGCCCCTGGGGGCCCCTGCAGTGCCCATGCCAATGGCATGGGCACTGCAGGGGCCCCCGTAAGAGGGACCCACAAAGAATTTCAGTGTCTGCTTTGCAGACACAGAAATTCGCGACGGGTGCAACTGCAACCGTCGCACCTTCCCACTCCGCCGGCTCCATTCTGAGCCGGCGTCCTCGTGGGAAGGGTGTTTCCCGCTGGGCTGGCGGGCGGACTTTTGGCGGTTGCCCGCCAGCCCAGTGGGAAAGCCAGAATGACCGCTGCGGTCTTTCGGCGGGAACCGCTTGGCGGGCGGCGACCGCCGCCCGCCGCGGTCAGAATGACCCCCTTAGTCATATGAAAATGGTATGCAACTTAGCTCCAAATCATCAATACTGCAAACGTCAAATGGGCTAATGAGATGAATGAATGGTCAACAGTCATTCATACCATCTGGCCTTACATTCGCCCGCTGCTGCAGGTTTGCCAGGATATGATAAAAATACTCCATGGATACAGTAGCTATTCTGGATGGTCAAATCCTAGGGTGCTGGGGGCCTAACTCCACCTCTACCACCCCTAAAACATACAGGAATCATGTACTTGTGAACTAAACACATGCATAAGGCACATGTGTGGCCTCCATGTCACAAGTCCTACACAAATATGAAACACAAAATCATAATGGGACATGGTCAGCCCCCTAAAAACTGAAAGTGACTCTCCCACTCCCTGTTAGGACTACAGATAAAAGCATCCCCATCATAAAGGTGGGGACATTTTGGAGACGGAATACATAATGGTATCAAAAACCTCATTTCAAAATAGCCATCAGCAATTACACCAAATATGTTGTCAAATATGGTCAATACATTAGTTAACGTATCCCAAACATCACAGTGTGAAGGCCGTCTATACATAAAAGTACGGACATTTGTCATATACAAACACAAATGTGTCTCACATCGCACCGTTTTACCATGACAAATCACCTTTCCAAAGCTAAACACATGAAGACATTTGGATAAATTTGCTCCATATTCTACGCATACAGCATGGCCATCATAATTTGTTCATGTACATGAGTGCACACAATGCAGAGTCAGATACAAATGTATCCATAAGTGTCTTGATATTTCACCTTCAAATTATTATTTACATCCACAATATTTTTGACTCTGCATCATGTGCACTACTGTACGTGTAATAAAAACCACGCACATGATGTATGCGTGGTCAAAATGACGCTATATGCACAATATATTGCTCATTTCATGTACAGTATTAATTATTAATATTCATACCATTTTTTTTCACTCCGCATCATGTGCACCACTGTACGTGTAAAAAAAATGACGCCCATGATGTATGCGTGGTCAAAATGACGCTATATGCACAATATATTGCTCATTTCATGGACAGTATTAATTATTAATATTCATACCATTTTTTTTTACTCCGCATCATGTGCACCACTGTACGTGTAAAAAAAATGACGCCCATGATGTATGCGTGGTAAAAATGACGCTACATGGACAATATGTTGGTCATCTCATGTACAGTATTAATTATTAATATTCATATCATATTTTTTGACTCCGCATCATGTGCACCACTGTACGTGTAAAAAAAACGACGCCCATGATGTATGCGTGGTAAAAATGACGCTACATGGACAATATGTTGGTCATCTCATGTACAGTATTAATTATTAATATTCATATCATATTTTTTGACTCTGCATCATGTGCACCACTGTACGTGTAAAAAAAACGACGCCCATGATGTATGCGTGGTGAAATTGACGCTACATGCACATTATGTTGGTCATCTCATGTACAATTTGAAATATTAATATTCATAGCATATTTTTACACTCCGCATCATGTGCACTGTAATGCGTCAAAAAAATATGACGCACATCTGTGTATGCGTGAAAATATGACGCATTACGCGAAAATAAAAACGGCGGCCATTTTATGCAGGAAGTGATGTAATAGGATATCCTGTTTACCAAATCTGTACTGGGAGTTGACTTTCACTTTCACTTTGCAGTCTCAGAGTTATCTAGACTGTGTGGTTGTGTGAAAGGTGTTGTCCTGTGTTTTACTGCTTTAGTGTCCTGTGTGCCTTGTATTTTGTCTTTGTGTCAATCTTTTATTGTTGTCAAACATTGTCTCAGTCTGTTTAGTGTTGTTTTGTCTATACCTGTGATAGTTTGTATTGTCTGTGGGAGTCTGTTGTGGGTAGCATAGTTTGGGGGGTTAGTTGGGCTATTTTTCTCCTTCTTCTTTTTCTTTCACACCTCTACCTTTCCCCATTTCCCACTTTTTCTTTGGTACTTTTTTACACCTCGCATCATGTCAGGTAGGCCTCGCCTGTCCAGGATGGGTGAGGACGAATTGGGGGGCTTCATATGGCTCGTAAGCCATTTCCTCCCACTGATGCTGGAGGCTGGGGGCCGTGTGATACAGGGGTATCACACGGAGGCGAGGAAAATCCGTTGGGAGAAGGTGCGCCATCACCTGGTCCGGGTCTACGGGAGTCTGAGGAATCTCCATCAACTCAAGCACCGCTGGGCAGATCTGATCAGCAGGGAACTGGACCTGCTGGACCACCTGGGACTCCGGATTGGTGGCTATGTTGGTGAGTAATAATCAATTACATGGGAATAATAGGAATGTGTGCGTGAACATGTGATGATTGGTAGCCAATCTGCAAAATAAGTAGCTGACTGCGTGTTATACTAGGGAAACTTAGGCCCATGGGCATACACATAAATCCCCATTTTTGCTACACATGTACACCCAATAACAGCAGTAGAATGCAACATCTATTTGTATTTTGCTAAGTAGCCCCCTCTCTGCGTCACAAAATGATGCAAATGCTGCGCTACAAAGGTATACATATGTGTCCAAATGTGTATTTGTTGCCGGCTGTGTATGAAGACCTATGCTACCAGGCCGATGCCTCATTTTTGCAACACATACCAGATGGCTGTAGCTGCATGGAATGTACTGTTGCATTTGTGTCTGAAAAGCAACACGTGAACTGCTCTATTTGTACTCTACTGGTCATAATGGCCAGTGAGTACGTCATGTAGAAACAACATACCTACATATGTAGACGCCATAGCTAGACCGAAAATTGCAAACACATGATGATGCAACACCTGTGTGTTGCCTTCACGTCACATGAAGTTAGTCATGTTGTCCACACATATGTCACATGTGTGTCTGGTTGCTGTGTGTTGAACCTGTCCACATAGCCTGTTTGATTGTGAGTGGTCATGCAGTCCTCATGGAACCAGTTGTGGAATGTTTCTCTCTGGGATGCACATGCTGAGATGTATGGATCACATGATTGTTCGGGCCTACTAATGGAGGAGTAACTTGGACGACACATGACTGTCCTGGCCACTGCATGAGTGTAGTAGGGTGTGTCACTGGAGCAGGAGACTCATCCAATGATAATCTAGAATACAAAGTCAGCCAGGCAGGATGAGCATGTGTGAAAGTGTATCATTACCATGTAATATTCACACACTGTCATTGTAACAGAAATTATTTGTCTGTTCACCCAGTCTGAGTATAATCTTCCTTTCATGCTTTACAGGTGGACCAGCCCCGTACACCGTTGGTGAGGTAGCCCATTTTGACGACCCCGATACCTACAGTGAGTGTTGCCTAAGTGCTATTTACATTGTTTGGAAATGAAGCATGATGGATTACTGTGTGTTCAGGACAATTCATGATATGATGTGCTGGCCGTTCATTGGCTTTGTTGTTTTGGTGTGATATCAAATTGGAATAATGTTTCGGTAAAGCAATACCTAGTCATCTCTCAGATTGAGGGGCAGTTGGTCATTCAATTAGTGCGACAATTGGGAATAGCATGACTCATTTTGAATACACTGGTCAATGTTAGACTTGGTCAGGAACTTGCCATTAACTGAGTCAGCATATCAGACTGACAGTCTCCCAGATAGCTTAGGCACATGGCTTCGATGACAAGTGCTTCTTCCTAGTTGAGGATTAACTGTGTACACTGTAGGTCGGATCTTCCGGGGGCATGTACTTCCCCAAGGTGACCTCGAAGTGTGTGTGACTTGAGTGCAATGGCCTAGGTGTTCTGTTGAATCATGTGAATGGGTGTTCTACCTCCTCTGTGTGTGTTGTAAAACATGCCTCACTAATAGTATGTTATGTTTGGCTAAGTCATATCATTTTGACATGTGTGGACCTGGGATGTGACAAGGTTGGGCTGACTCCAACGTGTTGGTAGCCCTTCATAGGTGTTGTGTGTGAAGGCACATGCTTGTTGAACTTTCTGTACACTCCTGGTTGTGCATTGATCATGGGATTGTTGTTTGTTCTTCCCACACCACCCACAAAGACTGGGATGTTACTGTGAAACAGGGTACCTAGGACTGTAGCAAACAGTATGTTACACGTACTTAACACCTTTTGTGACTTGAGTTTGTACCTAGGTCCAGATGTAGCAAAATGTCTCCACATAGCAAATAGCATAATTTGATGTTAGTGAGTTGCAAACGTCTGTTTCCTAATCCGAAATGTTTTTGGTGGTCATGTACATATTCTCAAAATGCTTTTCTAAAGTAAAAAAATAAAGGAGTTTACCAGCCCTACTTGCAAATCACAGTGTTAGGCAATCCCATTTGCTAACGAGTACGTGGTTGCAAAGTGAGTAGCTGTTATCATCCACTTGAAGTGGATGCTAACCAACTTGCTGACTGGAAGGGGTCCTCATTGTGAACCTTCACCTTTGTGAGTGGACCAAAATACTCCTGCACAAAACAGCCAGTGGTCTAGGGGAGCAATAATTATTGTGTAAATTACGAACAATCAATTGTTGTGAATTTAAACAAATTGCAGCTCATTTTCCTTTCAGATAAAGGGCCTACACTTGGTGAAAAATAACTTGCTTCATTTAAAAGCAGTCACGTCTATGGAGTTCTGCTGTTCCCAGCAGGCCTCCATCCCCGTGAGTGCCCATAGTTGCTAAGGTGGTGCAAGTTGGAACCCACATCATTGATGTTCATGAGGTGGGATTTAGGGACCCCATAGTGACTCGCAGACGGTGTCAGAGACACCGTTCAGCTTTGCAATTTGCTAGTTGATTTCCCATCAATTCCTACATCTGGCCCTTAGTGTCGACATATGATTCATGGCCAGGGGTTCAATCTTAGCACACAACTATTTCGAAATGCCATTGAGTGAGGAGTGTGATTCTTATCACATAGAATGACATATGTAGTGAAGTCAGTATGCGGACGAGCTGGTGCCATAATGTATAATGGCGTAGGTATGAATTGTAGGAGTAGTTTAGGGTGATGTCATCCATCATGTAGAGACATGGATATGCTATATGTGATATGCCCTTCAGTACGCATGATTCACATGTACTTCCTCTGAGCCGTCCCGTGAAATATGTTGTAACAATTGCTGCAACCAATACATTGCTAGTAATGGACAAATTACCCATTGTGGTATTCAACCCACTGTAAATTCTATGCTCAATATTTGCCTTTTCCCTTCACAGCTGCAAACCTGAGTGCCGCAGCTCGCAACCAGTTTGAGCGCCGGGCAATGAGGTACAGCCACATCCTGCAGGTGCAGTGTGGGTATCGGAGGATGGCCCGCAGATACAATTCGGAACGGGCCTCCGGGGCGTGGTATGCCACACCACAGGCTCCCCCAACGGTGCCCCCAACAACCCCCGCCACTACATCCACCAGGTCTGGCCAAGTGGACCCAGCAACGGACCAGGCATCCTCATCCAGACCTGGACCCAGCCGTGTGGTGGGAGCAGGGCAGTCCCGTGCCCACACCACTCCACCAACACAATCCACCTCCACCGGCACCCAGACCTGCACTGACCCTCCGATCAACCCAGCGGACTTCCACGCATTGTCAAGGAAATTGGACAGGTTGATTGCAACGGAGGACATGGCTGAGGTGAAAAAGAAGGTGCGCTCCATCCGGCGAACAGTACGGAGGCCAAATCCGTAGACATTTTGCCCTCCAGAACTTTTACCCCTCCCCTCTCACCTCTTTCCTATTTCATACTGTTAGTTGGGTTTGGGGGGTTAGTTATAGGATAAGTGTAGGTAATTAGCTTAGTTAGTGTTAGGTAAGAGGGTGGGGGGTCCTTCTTCTTTATATCTTATCTTTTTGTGTGGGTGGGTGGGTGGGGGGCAATGTTGGGATTCCTGTTTAAAAAAAAAAAAAAAAAAAAAAAAACTATAAAAAAAAAATACAAAAAAATATATGTTTGTTTAGGATAGTGTAGTATGTGTGTAGGTTAGTAAGTGTTGTCCTGCATGTGTCTTGTCTCATAATGGTGGGTGGGGGGTTGATGTTTAGATCGTTTCGTTACATGTGTAGAGTAAGTTTAGCTTAGGTTAGTTAGGGACAGTTGTGGGTTAGTAGTAGTCAGGTTAGATTAGTGTAGGTTTATCTTTCCCTTAGTTGCCTCTTTTCTTACTTATTGGAAATAAAAAATTTGTTAACCCTTTACCTGATGCGTTAGGTGCTACCTTTTCATGGCCTTGACATCAGTGTAGCAGAAAGTTTTAGTATGACATTTGTGTCCTATGCTCGCTATCCCCAGGCTATTGAGGTTTAACATGCCAGCTACCCGTGTGCTAACTTGGTAAGTATCCACCATGTGGGAGAGCCACCATTGGTAGTGTGCATAGATCATCAAGATTTGGGGTTGGTATGTATCCTACTTCACAAAGAGTGCTTCCAGAGTTGATTTTGTAGGTAAATAGATAGGTCGGACAGCATTGTGAAGTTCAGGGAGAGCTTTGTAGATGAGTATTTGTTCACACTCTTGTCTTGTTGCTGTCATTGCTGACCTACATCATGTGTGTACTGCTTGAGCATGACTTTCCTTCATGGTAGTAAACGCTGTAAGGGTGATTGATGCAGTGTAATTTGGTTATCATTCCTTTCATTTTACAGCATAATGTATTGTTTTAGTATCGCAAGGTGCCTACATTTCTCATCCACCATTAGTTGTCTAGAATAGCTATGGATGGGGCCTCATTCTGTCCAACACAGCATGATTGTGTGTGCTTAGTCCCTACGTCAGTTATTTTCCTCAGTCTAGTAAAGCTATGATGCAATCCTGGCCAATGCACAGATGTTTCAGTATACATGAAATCAGGACAGTAGTATAGAGAATCAACATGGTTGCCACACAGCCACTTTGGAGTTATGTACTGCACAGTTGAAGTGTGAAATGACACAGAGACACAATAGGTGTGCAAGTGATATTTATTTTTAGGTGGAGTAGTGCAAAAAGTCCATTAACAATGTTAGGTGAGTCCGTTCTGGTGCATTCTTAAATGGTGATCCTATTTACAGGGTGTGGATGATGCTCCTGACATGCTGGGGTGATGTCACAGACGGTGCAGAGGAACAGGAATTGCCAAATGGTAGGAGAGAAACATTTACAGCCAATGTGGACAAGTTAAACAGTAGATTGCCGAACAGTCATTGAGGGTAGTTGGAGTGAGGCTGGCATGTGTCAAAACGTAGGACCTTGGTCAGAGTGGGGCATGGTGCAGGGACTAGGGCTTCCGGGTACTCTTGCGAGTGAATGTTATCTGTTCCATGTCTTCTTCTTCTGATGTGTGTGTTGCCTGGTGTGTCCTTGTTGTTGTTGGTTTTGAAGGGGCAACACACACCTCAGTGTCAGAAGACATGGAGGCAGACATCCCGGGGGCTGATCCCTGTCCAGTTATGAAGGGCAGTACTGCAGCAAGGAGAGCGTGCTGGTTTTTCAGAATGGCAGCCACATCCCGATGGTAGGCAGCCAGGTCTGCCCTGAGGGGTTCGATGTTGCATTCGTGCACACGCTGACTGGCTTGCTGTTGGAGTTGTTTGGTCAACTGGATGACAGCTGTGCAGATTGCCTTCTGTGTTACTAAAAGTTCCTCCAACAGCGATGTTCTGGCTTGCATTGCAGCTGCCTGATCAGCAGTTGACAGCATGCACGAACGCACCCCCTCAAGGCTGGCTGCCATAGTTTGCATCCCCACCCGCACCTCCTTGGCCAGCTCCCGCTGGACCCCAACGACTGTTCTTTCGAAGCTGGTGCCAGTGTTGTCAGAGTCCTCAGCTGTGTTGGAGCTGGCAGGTCTTACAATTGGGGTGGCGGGTGGTTCTACTGTGGTGGCTGCTTCTTCTTGGCTCCTCCTTGTTACTGAAGGGGGGGTTTGGAGGCTTTCGAGGACCATGTCAATGGTCTCTTGTGTGAGGTTGATGTTCTCGTCATCCATGTCATCAGGGAACTCATGGACAGGCATATCGGCAGGAGATCCGTGTTCCTCTGCAAAGAAACAGGGTACAATTAGTGTGTCTGTGTTGAGATCATTTAGCACTAAGATACAAGCCTTTGGATGCCTTAACTTTGTACTCTGATTTTGTCTTGGTATCTGCTGTCTGTCATAGGGCATTGTTGTAGGCCTACGGCCCACCTGTGTGTCATGATATGGAGCTATCAGACATGCCTGCCAGGTCATCTCTAGGTGTTGATTTGTAATTATTTCGGAATATGCATTTTTTTGTCCTACTCCTCCCTCGGTGTTTCACTATTGTTATGGAGGGACATTTGTTTGGGTGGGCTCTCATTATCCTACATGTGATTCTTGGCTTTCTAGGCAGCAGGATAGCTAATGGTGTGGGGGACTAAGTTTGACCCACTTGTAAATAACTCGGTCACCCAGATATTCTATTTAGCTCAGACAGACTAGCAGTGCCTCTGGTCTCCCACAACAGAGGAATGTTTAGAAGTCCAAGCCCATGACATCTTTGGGACTTCTCAGGGAAGTGGTGGTCACTCAGGTCCTACACATTTCTATCTTTTCCGGTATGTTCCCATACACAAATGACACAGACAGTATTTGTTTGATATGAAGTTTCATTGTACAACTGACTTGTAGGAATTTAGGTGTGAGACCCAATAACCAAAACAATACACACAGTTAGAACTGAAATAGTCCACAGGAGAGTAATACATTGGTACACAGCTATCATGGTGCCTAACAGTTTCTACTCTCCCTCTGCTTGTTCTATATATAGCACTGCATGTTAAGTTTGGAGCTTGGCTGTCTGAATCACAGGGGAGACATCATCCCTCATATCAGAGGAATGGGCTGGGATCTGGTTGTGCATCAGCAGCAAGGCAGGCAGCATCTAGATGTGATTTTCTGTTTGTAAACTCCCCCATGCGTGTCTTGGGACGAGGAAGTGAATTTAAAAGACATATGTCATTGTGATGACAAAGTTTCCCTATGCAGGAATGGCAAACCTTAACCCCTACCACATCTATCATCAACGAACCAGACGGTATCCTTGACTGGGCCACAGAGTGAATATGTTCTGGAAAACTCCAGTGCAGAAGTAGGCAAAACAGGGTGATTTGACTAATTGCCAACACCTTAGGACTGACTATTTGCTACATTAACTGATAGGAAGGGCAATGAGATTCATTTAGTGCAAAGTGCTCTGAGGCACTTAGATGTGAGCAAATGAGTATAAGTACATTCAGGGTAAGATGCACAAAGGCCTCCAGCCTGAGGCTATTGCGCAAAGTATACGTTTCACTTGCCACGCTACACTTTGACTGACTGTGGGTGTTGTGACTGCCCTGCCAGCACACTTGCCTCACAGGCCCTGCACCATACACTTTTTATTCACATTGCATGATCTGTACATGTTAGGTGGCATGACCTATGTATGTCAATGTTAGGATGTGGTATGGATGTAAACATTGTTGATGTTTGTATCTGATGGGGTCTCATGTGTGTCTTACTGGATTGGCCTGTTTAGCGTATGAATGTCCTATTTTTTGGTTAGACTGTGCAGATGTGTTTCATTGACCAGTTGCCTGTGTCCCCTCGTCAATGTTGTTGTCTGAGCAGTATGACATTTGTGATGTAGCATTGTTAGGCAGGCACGTGAGGGACCCTGACGTATGCAGCATGTGTGTGTCGTTAGTGCTGTGTGGCTCCTATTGCTGTTTACTTAGGCTTATGTATGTGTCAGTTATGGACATTCGGCATTTAAGTGTACTGGTACCTTTGTCTTATTTCTAGGAGTAGTTGCAGATGTCATCCTCACCCCCTAATTTAGGAATGTATGTTCCAGGGTGGGGTTCCTGCCATTTGGTACTATAGCTGCCCAGAGATGAGAGGTGTTATTGTCAACTGTGGTGGCAGTTAAGTTGCAGTTGTTGTATTTGCTACTGCATTACAGGTAGGGACCTAGTTGATGGGGAATAGTTTGTGCAAAACAAGTGCCTGGATGTGGATTCAGGGTAGTGTCCTTCCCACCTGTCACTGGTTTCCCTTGGCTCTCTTGTTGTAATTACAGGATGTCCCCGTGGGACTGTAGTGGTGGCAGTATTTTGTCGTGCCCCGGCTATGGTCAGTACTGGCCATTCCCCCCTGCCGTGCCCCTTTCCCCATGCCACTTCATATATGTGCTAAGTTACATGCATTGTGTAGTAGGTATCCCCCCCCAGCTTACAGTCCCCATTATTGCATTGTAATTCCCCATGCGACTTACCCTGCATGTGCGTAGTGTCGTGGTAGTCTGCGCTGTCCAGTCCTTGTATCCCTGTGACGATCTCCTCCGGGATGACGGCTGCGACCATCTCCTCCATGTGGTCCAGAGCCTCCTGTTGTGCTGGACTCCCCCCTCCAGTCTGCATTGCTGCCTTCCTGTTCCTGGCCATTTTCTCTTTGGTCCTACGTTTACAGTCATGCCAGCGTTTCTTACACTCGGTGACTGTCCGGCGTTCTTCAGCCACACTGTTTATCTTGTACACAATTTCTTTCCAGATGGCCTCTCTCCTACTGAGTGGCAATTTTGAGGATATAAAAAGTTGGTGCTGGTGTTCCGTCACCTCTTTCACCAGGATTTCCTGCTCCTCTGCACTGAAGCGACACTTTCTTTTTTTCTTTAACATGTCCTGGTTCCTGTATGCTTCCTCCTGGCTGGGTCCTGGTCTGCTCTCATCCTCCTGGGGTCTGTTGGGGCATCTGGGATCCATTTTGGGTCTCCTCTCCTGTAAGTGCAGTTTTCGCGCTAAAATGTCACGCAATAGCGTGAAAAAAAACGGCGTTTTCACGATTGCGCTGTCGTAAATCGACCCACAGTGATTTGCGTCCCTTTTACGTGGGTTTCCCTTACGACAGACCGACGCTGTTTGCGTCACAAAATAATGACTCCCACCTGTTGGTTGCGCCGCCGTACGTCAAAGTATAAATTTGACGCCCGAATGGCGCATCCAAATGGCGTTAGACGGCGCAAATTTTTTTGACGCAAAACTGCGATAGCGCAGTTTTGCGTCAAAAAGTATAAATATGGGCCTCAATTTGAGAATTTTGGAGCAATTGCGGATGGTGCTATATTAATCAAAGCCCCTTCCCCGACCAGCACATATTGAGGAGTTAGCAGTGTGGAAGCTGGTAGCTCAACAGCAACAGCAAATGAAATTCGAGAGGAGAATAAGAAGGGTACAAAATACTTTAGCGGAGACTAATTGGGATTGGGAGCCGAAAAGGTGGAGATCAGAGACACTGCAAGGAGATAAGTTGTTCCCAGCAATTACGCAGGGAGATGAGATGGAAGGAAAGAAAGTGACTAGAAATACTAATAAAAGTCCGTACGAGAGTAAGTAAGCAAGAAAGTCTTCAATAGTAGAGGAGGAATTAGATGCTGAGGATCATGTCACACAGATACTGGGAGACTGACCACCACCGTATGCAGTGCATGAAAATGGTCCGAGTACTAGTGCTGATCCGACAGCCGCGGCACAGGCAGTGGGGACAGTGAATTTGGGACAGGTTAATGAGAGGCAGACACAGGGGGGCATATTTATACTCCGTTTGCGCCGATTGTGCGTCAAAATGTTTTACGCACAATCAGCGCAAACGTTGCCCCATATTTAAACTCTGACGCTCGAGCCCGCGGACAACAAAATTCCACCGTTTGCGTCATTTCTTGGATGCGGCAACCCACCCTGCGTTAATGATATGCAGGGTAGGCGTTCCCGTCCAAAAAACGACGCAAACGGCCGTGCGTCGTATTTATGCTTCCGGGCAAAAATGACGCTCGGCCAGGAGGCGGAGCCAAAAAATGACGCACAGCCCGAATTTGGGTCAGGGCAGGCGTTAAAATGGGGCAAACACACCTGTATTTAATCAGAACACACAGAACAAACAGCAGAGCAGCAGAGCAGCAGAGAAGCAACAGGGAGACATGGAGGTGATTCTTATCCAGCGTGCACGCAGACGCAGAGCCCAGCAGCAACAACAGCAGCTACAACAACACCAGCAGGGACCCCAAAGGCAGTGCAGAAGGCAGGAGAGGATATTCCGCCCAAGAACAACCCTTCGGGGCCTCAGGGAACATGACATCATCCAGAGGTACCGGTTGAATGGGCAGGCCATCCTGCAGCTGCTGCGAAACATTGAACAGCAGTTGGCCCCCACTTTGGTCACACCCCGCACCATACCAACAGAAACAAAGCTGCTTGCCGTACTTCATATGCTGGCAAGTGGCTCATTTCAAACAACTGGTGCCCTGGTTGGCGGAATATCACAACCATCATTCTCCGCATTTCTGCCAAAAGTACTGGATGCCATCATTCAACTGAACCCCCGCCACATCTGCTTCCCTAACACACTGCAGAAGCAGCAGGAAACAAAACAGGGGTTCTACGCAATCAGTGGCTTCCCACACGTCCTTGGTGCAATCGACTGCACACACGTACGCCTTGTGCCACCTGCTTCAACTGAACACCTCTACCACAACAGGAAGCACACACATTCCATCAACGTGCAGGCCATAGTCGATCACCAGGGATTGATCAGCAACATCGTGGCTAAATATCCTGGGAGTGTACATGACTCATACATCTTCCGTCACTCTACCATCAACCAACACTTCCAGGATGGACGGTATGGCAATGGACTACTTGTTGGTAAGTACAAAAACCTACATATATATACACTGCACAGCAACCCTCTAGGACACACAACACATACACCACAACAGCAACATGTCGACAGGAACACACTGAAGTCGTGACATCGCTAGCCATGTTTCTTAAGTCACCATTGACCCCGTCACACATCTGAAATTACTGTACAGCCTAATGTGAAGACGTCAATGAGTGTGGTTGCCTAAATGTCACCTTGCAAATTGTAAGTCTCACAATGACCTTTACATTAATACATTGCATAAATCTTAAGGTATGGGATGTCCAGGGTACTTCCATATGAACGTGTTAACAACACTTTCAATATTAACTGTGCATGTAACTATCATCTCACCCCCAGTGAAGACACACGGCCACCTGTATCACAAGTCACAATGTTAGGGAGGGCACACTGCACTGAAAATCACAAAATATACTGACGACAAACCGTTAGCAGACAAACACGTGCTCAGCCAAGGTAAAAACACAATGCAGATGGTATAGCCTACAAGTATAGGATGTCACATCAGTACACAAAAGAGTCACAGACAACACAAGACAACTACTGCCATTAAAGGTCTTTTCAATAATGCAAGCTACATCAACATGATCCCATTCTGTGTTTTTCTTTCAGCTGATCAGGGGTATGCATCCAGCCATGGCTAATGACACCATTTGGGAACCCGAGTACTGCTGCAGAGCGGGCATACAACGACGCCCATAAGAGGACATGCAGCATTGTCGAGCGGACCTTTGGGATCCTCAAGTCAAGGTTCCGCTGCCTCAACATCACTGGTGGTAGCCTACTATATTTCCCTGAGATGGTCTGTAGGATCATACTCACATGTGCAATATTGCACAACATTTGTGTCAAAAGGAACATTCCCCTCCTCGAACCAGACCCATACATGCCTGAAGACGAAGAAGAGGAGGATGCTGGCCTGCAACAAGAGGGGGAACAACCAAACACGGCTGCTGGAGTGCGTAGGCGCCAACAGATTGTAAATAATTTATTTTCATAAAGTTTATCACCATCACCACTTAATGCACTATTGTAAATAAACACTGATAACAAACACCACATTATGGTTTGGCCTATTCATTTCTGCCCACCTTTAGCTTGAAATATCTGAAGAAGAATGTTGTCTCATTGAGCAATAATGATATAACAATCAGGACACAAAAAAATACACTATAAATGTAATGGCCACCATACAATGGTCACTTACAAACACAATGTAAATGACAGACATCCTGTACAGTTCACATTTGAAGGGCAATAGCTGAGGACCACACATATGACACACATACATGTAGTAAACATGGATCATCGCAGCAGATGGCACACAACTAAAACACCATCACTCAACTAGGGGAAAACAGGCCTCATACATCAGGCAGTTCACATGCTAATGCTTCAGGAACAGGAATGTAGTACTAGACTCTTGGCAACAGTAATTCCAACTACTTACTATCTTTGCAATGACTATCTGTCACTAGAGTTACACATAAGCAGAACAAACACAGCACAAGTGCTACACCTATGACAAGCATCCAGCACATTACATCCCATCTACATTTCAGCCCTTTTCTAAAAACATTACACACACCTGCGGCTGGTCTCACCCCACCTGTCTGAAGAGGTCCCTGGAATGCTGATTTGTGTACACTGAGATTCCCTCATCTACACACACACACTCACAAGGGTCATCCAGTGTGCCACACCCTTTCCTATGCCTACCATTGTCATAGTACCATCTCACTGCATGGAACTCAGCTCATATAATACACTGGCTTGGAGTTTTTAAGGCCTGGAATCACCTGTAGATTGATTCTCTTGTGAAAGGTACTTTAGGCTAATTTTCAGCAAATCTAATCTGACAGGACTAGTGAGACACTGATGGAGGCCACACCAGTGATCCCCTCCATGCACACCACCCAAATGTACATGCCCCGTCCCTGCTGATGCCTCCTACAGCATAGATGTTGGAATTTGAACAATTACATCATTAAGCATTGCTACTAATGTTGCTGTGTAACACTTTATCAGGGTTCATGTGTCACCTTCAAAACAACACAGGACATACACAGTGTGACATGTCAACTGTCTACTGCTCCCTCTGACCAGTCCAAGTCAGAACACTGATCATGTAATTACTGAAAGAACTTGCTCCTGATTGACCCAGCATCCTGTCAGCCTGACTGGCACCTGTCCGTGGGTCACCCTAAAGATACCTGGGGTCCACCTATGGACCACACGTGCTGTCCAAAACCTTTTGTACCTCAGACACTAATTTGTCATTAGCCTCATGAATGTATACTAAAATACATAGTATTGCATCATCTGACTGTTATTTGTATCAGATTTGTGACAGTGCCCTTGAATAGCTAAATCATGGCCCTTCCGTTGTCTGGCCCTCATTAATGCATAAAATACAAAGTGTGACAGTGGACCTGGACCATAGTGTTTGATGGTGTAAGTGGCCTCCAGCCGAACCAGCAACCTCAGATAATATCCATGAAAAGTTAACACATATGAGGACCCACACAGTTCACATGCTGAGTTACATTGTTCAAATAATAGAGATGAGTTGTGTGTGCTGAATACCAGCCATTTACTTCTGCACAGAGGCTATGATGTTTCCTGATACATTACCATCCACAGAGGCCAACTGGAGTACAAATGTTGCAATGACACATGCGGGATCCAGACACCTGAGACATTCTCTCACTCAGCACACCAAGGTTGCCCAGTTGAAAGTCTCATTACACGTCTTCAGTGACAGGGTGGGACCATCCATGTGTAGGTGACCATGTCCTCAATGGCTTTTCTCAAATTTTGCTACAAACGATACCCATTAGATACACGATTAGCTGCCACTAACTCATGAGGAGACCTGGACGTTACAGTGACAACATACACCTTGACAGTTGATACTGGGTCAATATTGGACCACACACATGTACATGTACCATCCAATCAACAAAATGGTTGCAAGCAGCTGATCACAGTAGTGTCCCAGTTGTAACCTAGCAGGAAGAATGAAACATGCCTCTAAACCAGGTAATGCATAAAGGGCCACATACATCAACAACCTATTTGCTATCATGACATAAGGAACGTTGAGATTTTGCCAAAAAATCAATGCAAAATGGTATGTCAGAATTCTCCAAAGAATCAATAGGGCAAACATCAATTGGGCAAATGGGATTACAGAATAGCAAACAGTGAATCATACCCTATTTGCTTCCATGGGCCTGCTGCTGAAGGTTTAGCATTACTGAGTTTGGGAAACCCTTGGATTAATTTGCAAGTCTGGAAGAGCAAACCCTAGGGTGCTGGGGGCCTAAGTCCACCTCTGCTGCCCCCCAAATATAATTTTTTTATGCACATGTGAAGCACACACATGCATAAGGCGCATGTGTGCCCTACATGTCAAAAGTAAAACACATTTTAGATACATTAACTCGTAAATAGGACATGGTTACCCCCCAAAAACGTTTAGGCGACAATTGCACTACCTAATTGGCCTTTATTAAATTTTTATGAGCTTGATAAATGTGGACACATTTTTGCTAAGGAATACATCCTGGTATCCCATTCATATATTTGAAATTAGCAATCAGCAATTACCTACATATGTGAACATTTATGAGTAATATCCATTCTGGCCAATCATTACCATTGCACTGTGAATACCTTCTATACATCATATAAGGGACATTTGCTATAGCTAATCCCAAATGTGTATCACTTAGCACCGTTTGGTCATGACAAAATTCATTTCTCAATTTGACAAATGAAAGACATATTTGTCATAATGCGTCATATTTCCACGCATACAGCTTGTGCGTCATAATTTTTGACGCACAGGAGTGCAGATAATGCAGAGTCAAAAATTAATTTCATAAATAGATATCATAATATCCTGCATAACATGGCCTCCATTTTTTCCATTATGCGTCATATTTCCACGCATACAGCTTGTGCGTCATAATTTTGGACGCACATGAGTGCATATAATGCATAGTCAAAAATATTTTTCATAATTAGTTATCATATTTTCCAGAGGCTTAATTTTCAACTCTAGAACTGTAAAATATGCCTCAAACAAATATAATCTACCAATGATGAATTTTTTTTTGACTCTGCATCATTTGCACTCCTATGCGTCCAAAAATATGACGCACAAGCTGTATGCGTGAAAAAATGACGCATACCGGGGGGAAAAACGGCGGCCATTTTATGCAGGATGTGATGTAATAGGATGTCCTGTTTACAGAATCTGTACAGTGGGTGTACTTTCACTTTCACTTTGCAGTCTCAGATTATTCTAGACTGTGTGGCTGTGTGCAAAGTGTTGTCCTGTGTATTAGTGCTTTTGTGTCCAGTGTACCATCTCAATTGTGCTTTTGTCATCATTGTCTTGTTGTAGAATACTGTCTGAGTCTGTGTTGTATTAATTTGTCACGTCCAGTGTTTTATTTATTGTCTGTGGGAGTCTGTTGTGGGTACTGTAATATAGGGGATAGTTGGGCTCTTCTTCTTAAGTTTTCTTTGTATTTCCCCACTCTACCTTTCCCCATTTCCCCCTTTTCCTTTTTCTACAACTTTTTCCCCTTTGTCAATGCTGACATGTCTGGTAGGCCACGGCTTTCCAGGATGGGTGAGGAGGAATTGGGGGGGTTTATATGGCTTGTTTGCCATTTCCTCCCACTCATGCTGGAGGCTGGGGGTAGGGTGATACAGGGATATCACACGGAGGCCCATAAAGTCCGGTGGGGGAAGGTGCGCCATCACTTGGTGCGTCTATATGGTAGCCAAAGGAATGACCATCAATTGAAGCACCGCTGGGCTGATCTGATATCCAGGGAGCAAGATCTGCTGGGCCACCTGGGAATCAGGATTGGTGGCCATGTTGGTGAGTACAGATCAATTACATGTGCACAATTTAAAGCTGTGTGGTGACATGTGATGATTGTTACCCAATCTGCCAGATAAGTAGCTGACTGTGTGTAATGCTATGGAAACCTACTGGGTAATTGATGTACAATGTGAAGGTTGACAAATGCTAGCAGTCAGGTAGCTCATGTTTTCTACACATACCGGTTGCCTGTAGCAGAATGTAATGTAGTGCCGCCTTTGTGTCAGACAAGCGACACATTAATGACGCAATTAGGACTCTACAGGTCACAATAGCCAGTGAAAAATGGATGTTGAAACGTCATACCTACATATGTAGACGCCATAGCTAGACTGACATTTGTAAACCCTACATGATGCTGAAAATGAGTGCTGCCTTCACGTCAATTGAAGTTAGCAATGTTGTCCACACATATGTCACATGTGTGTCTGGTTGGTGTGTAGGGAAAATGTTCTTGGAAGTGCCATGCGTTGTCATGATAAATGTGCTCCTTCACATCTAATTGTTACATGCCTGATCTGAGCATGAACCATATTTGTTAAGGACTCAGGTGCCCTCAGCTAACATTTTAGACTGGTATTTATTGTCACTTGTGCCCAAATCAGAATAGGGATTGCAGTCCAAAGGTATGGACTAGGGTACAAACATCTATGTTTGGTGCCAATCACTATTGTTTGGACACATCAATGTATGAAACTGTAACAACATGAGGTATTGCCAAAGTACCTGACCCTCTGTACCATGTACCTATCAGTCACATATGTGTCATGACCACATAGGCTGTTTGAGTTTGAGAGGTCAGGCAGTCCTCAAGTAACCAGCTTTTGGATGTCTCTCTTGGATGCACATGATGAGATGAATGCACACCTATATTGTTGCTGCATACTAATGGAAGTGCATCTTTGCCACCACATGACTGTCCGGGCCACTGCATGTGTGTAGTAGGGTGTGTAACTGTAGCAGGAGACTCATCCAATGTAAATGTTGCGCATGAATAATTCCATGCAGTATGAGCATGTGTGAAAGTGTTTCATTACTCATGTCATATAATCACATTGTCTTTGTATTTGCAATTGTTTGTCAGTGCACGGATTCTGAGTACATTCTTCCTTCCATGCTTTACAGGTGGACCTGCACCGTACACAGTGGGAGAGGTGGCTCAATTTGAGGACCCCGACACCTACAGTGAGTGTTGCATGTGTGGTATTTTTTTATGTTTGCTGGTGATGCATGATGGACTACTGTGTGTTCAACAGATTGCAAGGTTTGATGCGCTGCCCATTCATTAGTATTGTTCCATTATTGGGATTTCAGTTATCACTTCATTTTGAGTTGACCTATGCTTATCCATTTGTCTGATTTTGGGTCTGTAGGCCATTCCTGTAGGGCCCGCTATGGGGAATGGGGTGAGTCATGTGGAATACACTAGTTAATGTAAGAGTTGCTCTGGGACTTTTCTCGGACTGAGTCTGCATTTCAGACTGACATTCTCCCAGATAGCTTCTGCAAATGGTTTGTCTGAAATCTGCTGCTTCCCTAGTAAACGATGTACTGAGTACACTGTAGGTTGGATCTTCAGGGGGCATGTACTTCCACAAGTTGTACTAGAAGTGTGTGGGACTAGAGTGCAACGGCCTAGGTGTACATGCTACTCATGATCATGGGTGTTATTGCTCCTCTGTGTCTATAGAAAAATATGCCTCACTGGTAGTATGTGATGTTGGCCTAAGTCAGTACATTTTGACATGTATGGACCTTGGATAGGACAAGGTTTAGCTGACTCCGATTTGTTGCTAGCCCTTCACTGGTGGTGTGTGTGTGGAGGCAAAAACATGTTAAGCTTTCTATACACTCCTGGGTGTGCATTGATTATGGGATTGTTGGATGTTCTTCCCACCCCCCCCCCTCAAAGTCAGCCATGTGTTTGGGAATAGGGTACCTAGGACTGTAGCAACCAGTATGTTACACATACTTGTGACCATTTGAAACTTTGTTTGGAACCTAGTGTACACACTTGGTTATGGCACATGAGTTCTATACTAGCAAATCCAATTACAAATTGCAGATATTGAGGGTTGTGATTGTTATCACATACACTGACATATGGAGTCCAGGCAATAGGCGGAGGAGGTGCAGCCATAATGTAGGCTGCATTAGTAATTTTTATGATGAGAAGTTTAGGCTGATGTCACCCATCATGTAGATAATTGTATATGCTATGTGTGAGATGCCCTTTGTGTGCAGGCTTCCCATGTACTTCCTCTGAGAGTTTCAATGATCTATATGGTGATATGAGCTGTTACAACTACAGTAAAAGTAATTTCCAATTGACCCATTGTGCTATTCCACACAATGCATTTCCTATGGTAAATAGTTGCCCTTTCTCTTCACAGCTGCAAACATGAGTGCCGCACAGAGGCATGAATTTGAGAGGCGGGCCATGAGGTACCGACACATCCTGCAGGTGCAGTCGGGGTTCCGACGGATGGCCCGAAAATACCATGCGGATCGGGCCTCCGGAGCATGGTGGGCCTCACCACAGGGTGGCCCAACGTTGCCCACTACAGCCACCACCACCACAACCACCAGTTCTCCCCAAGTGGCCCCAGCAACGGCGGGGACAGTTGTCCCTGCCTCTGCAGCACGACCAGGACCCAGCAATATAAGAGCTGCAGGACAGTCCAGTGGGCTACAATCAACTCCCACACAGAGCACCTCTGCCGGCACACAGACAGCAGCAGCACCTCCAATTGACCCTGCGGTATTCCAGGCTTTAGACCGCAAAATGGACAAGTTCATTAGGAAGGTGGACAAGCTGAGCCAGGATGTGGTCTACATAAAGAAGCGGGTCAGGTCCATCAGGCGGACCCTAAGGAGGGCCAACCTCTAGGACTGATATGGTCTATTTTAATCTATCCCTCCCCTCCCTCCTCTTTCCTTTTTATCATGATAAGTGGGTTTGGGGGATTAGTGTTAGGTTAGTATAGGTTGTTAGCTTAGTTAGTGTTAGGGAGGAGGGTGGGGGGTCCTTATTCTTTCTACTTTTCATTATTGAGTGTGTGGGTGGGTGGGTGGGGGTCAATGTTGGTGTTCCTGTCTGTTTAGAAAAAAAAAAAATATATATATATATAAAACAAATACAAAAAAAAGATATGATTGTTTAGGATAGTATAGTATGTGTGTAGGTTAGTATGTGTTGTCGCTGGGATGCCTTCGGGTCACTACGTGCTTTATAAATCCTTAAAACTAAACTAAACTTGTCCTGCATGTGTCCTGTCTCATAATGGTGTGTGGGGGGTTGATGTTTAGATCGATTCGTTATATGTGTAGAGTACGTTTAGCTTAGGTTAGTTAGGGACAGTTGTGGGTTAGGAGTAGTCAGGTTAGATTAGTGTAGGTATGACTTTTCCCTTAGTTGCCTCTGGTGTGAATACTTATGAATAAATATATAGTTAACCCTTTGCATTATGTGTTAACTGCTACTTGATTATGGCCTTGCCATCAGTGTAGTGATTGTTGTTCTATGACATTTGTGTCCTATGCTACAAACAAAAGAAATAAGAGATTTAAAATGGCGGCTACCCCTGTGCTAACTTGGTAAGTATCCACCATTTCATAGAACCACCATTTGGAGTTTACATGGATCACAAAAGATTTGTGTTGATGAGTATGTTTTCAACATCACAAAGTGTGCTTCCAGACTTGGTATTGTGGGGTAATTTTTAGGTCGGACTGCAGTGTGATGTTCAGGGACATCTTTGTAGATGAGGTGTTGTTAACATTCTTGTCTTCTTGTCTTCATTACTGACATAGATCATGTGTGCAAAAATTCAGCATGACTTCCCTTCTTGGAAGTTTACTCAGAAAGGTTGATTGATGCTGTGTTTAGTTGTGTTTGCTTAGATTAGACTGCATCATTCAATGTTTTAGTATTGCACGGTGACCACATTTATCAGCCACCATTAGTTGACTTTGATTTCTATTGATGGAGCATTATTCTGTCCAACACAGCATGATTGTGTGTGGTTTCTCCCTTCATCAGTTATTCTCCTCAGGATGGGCAGGCTATGATGCAATCCTGGCCACTGCACAGATGTATCAGACTACATGATGTCAGGACAGTTGTATTGAGAAGCTACATGGTTGTCACACAGGCACTTTTGAGTTCTCTACTGCACAGTTGATGTGTCAAATTACACAGAGACATATTAGGTGTGCAAGTGCTATTTATTGATAGGTGCTGTAGTGCAATATGTACATTGTCCAGGTTTGCTGAGTCCGTTCTAGTGCAATCTTACATGGTGATCCTACAGAAGGGGTGTGGATGATGCTCCGGACATGCTGGGGTGATGTTACCGACAGTGCAGAGGGACAGGATTTGCCAATTAGTAGTAGAGAGACATTCACTGGCAATGCTGACAAGTTATACAGTGGTTAGCAGAACAGTCATTGAGTATAGTTGTAGTGAGACTGGCAATTGACAAAACGTAGGACCTTGGTCAAAGTAGGCCATGGTGCAGGGACTAGTGCTTCCGGGTACTCTTCCGTGTGAATGTGATCTGTTCCATGTCTTCTTCTTCTGATGTGTGTGTTGCCTGCTTTGTCCTTGTTGTTGTTGGTTGTAAAGGGGCAACACACACCTCAGTGTTAGAAGACGTGGAGTCAGACATCCCAGTGACTGCTCCCTGTGAAGTTCTTAAGGGCAGTACTGCAGCAAGGAGGGCCTGCTGGTTTTTGAGAATAGCAGCTACATCACGATGGTAGGCAGCCAAGTCAGCCCTGAGGGAGTCATGATTGCATTCGTGCATGCAGTGGAAAGTTTGGGGTGCGAAGTGTTGTGGCAACTCCCTTACTGCAGTGGTGAATTCCTTGACAGTTTCTTGTAGTCCTTGCAGTATGGATGTTAGGGCTTGCATAGCTGCTGCCTGATCTGCAGATGACATCATGCACGAACGCACCCCCTCAAGGCTGGCTGCCATAGTTTGCATCCCCACCCGCACCTCCTTGGCCAGCTCCCGCTGTACTCCAACTACAGTTCTTTCAAAGCTGGTGCCAGTGTTGTCAGAGTCCTCAGCTGTGTAGGAGCTGGCAGGTCTTGCAATTGGGGTGGTGGGTGGTTCTTCTGTGATGGCAGCTTGTTCTGTGCTCCTCCTTGTGACTGAAGGTGGGGTCTGGAGGGTTTCAAGGACCTTTTGAATGGTCTCCTGGGGAATGTTTAGGGGCTCGTCATCCATGTCATCAGGGAAATCTGGGACAGGCATATCGGCAGGAGATCCATGTTCCTCTGCAATGAAACAGGGTACAATTAGTGTGTCTGTGTTGTGACAATTTTTACGTAACATGCCAGCCTTTTGATGATTTCACTTTGTGATCTTGTTTGGTATTGGTATCTGCTGTCCTTCATATGGGAATTGTTATAGGCCTATGGCCCACCTGTGTGTCACATGTATGATATTGAGTTATCAGACTTGTCTGCCTAATCGCCTCTAGGTGTTGCTTTGTACCAAATAGGGAATAGCATGCTTTTTGTCCTACTCAACCCTCCGTGTATATCCATTCTTATGGTGAGACCTTTCACTCGCTGTGAGTGTTCTGATGGTCCTGGCAGCACAATTGCCTCTCAGGACCTGCCCCAATCCCCGATTGTTCACATTGACTTAAATGTAATTGACATGTGGCATATCCTATGCATGGCAATGTTATGATGTGATATGGATGTAGACATTGTTAATGTGTCCTGCTGATGTTGGGTAATGTGTGTTACATTGGATTGCCCTGATTATCGTATCAATGTCCTATTTGGTCCTCTGACTGTGCTATTGTAGGAAAGTACCATCTTGCCTGGCATGTTACCCCCATCTTTCACTGTATATATGTTGTTTTAGTTGTATGTGTCACTGGGACCCTGGTAACCCAGGGCCCCAGTGCTCATAAGTGTGCCTGAATGTGTTACCTGTGTAGTGACTAACTGTCTCACTGAGGCTCTGCTAATCAGAACCTCAGTGGTTATGCTCTCTCATTTCTTTCCAAATTGTCACTAACAGGCTAGTGACCATTTTTACCAATTTACATTGGCTTACTGGAACACCCTTATAATTCCCTAGTATATGGTACTGAGGTACCCAGGGTATTGGGGTTCCAGGAGATCCCTATGGGCTGCAGCATTTCTTTTGCCACCCATAGGAAGCTCTGACAATTCTTACACAGGCCTGCCACTGCAGCCTGAGTGAAATATCGTCCACGTTATTTCACAGCCATTTTACACTGCACTTAAGTAACTTATAAGTCACCTATATGTCTAACCTTTACCTGGTAAAGGTTAGGTGCAAAGTTACTTAGTGTGAGGGCACCCTGGCACTAGCCAAGGTGCCCCCACATTGTTCAGAGCCAATTCCCTGAACTTTGTGAGTGCGGGGACACCATTACACGCGTGCACTACATATAGGTCACTACCTATATGTAGCTTCACAATGGTAACTCCGAATATGGCCATGTAACATGTCTATGATCATGGAATTGCCCCCTCTATGCCATCCTGGCATAGTTGGCACAATCCCATGATCCCAGTGGTCTGTAGCACAGACCCTGGTACTGCCAAACTGCCCTTCCTGGGGTTTCACTGCAGCTGCTGCTGCTGCCAACCCCTCAGACAGGCATCTGCCCTCCTGGGGTCCAGCCAGGCCTGGCCCAGGATGGCAGAACAAAGAACTTCCTCTGAGAGAGGGTGTGACACCCTCTCCCTTTGGAAAATGGTGTGAAGGCAGGGGAGGAGTAGCCTCCCCCAGCCTCTGGAAATGCTTTGTTGGGCACAGAGGTGCCCAATTCTGCATAAGCCAGTCTACACCGGTTCAGGGGCCCCCTTAGCCCTGCTCTGGCGCGAAACTGGACAAAGGAAAGGGGAGTGACCACTCCCCTGACCTGCACCTCCCCTGGGAGGTGTCCAGAGCTCCTCCAGTGTGCTCCAGACCTCTGCCATCTTGGAAACAGAGGTGCTGCTGGCACACTGGACTGCTCTGAGTGGCCAGTGCCACCAGGTGACGTCAGAGACTCCTTGTGATAGGCTCCTTCAGGTGTTGCTAGCCTATCCTCTCTCCTAGGTAGCCAAACCCTCTTTTCTGGCTATTTAGGGTCTCTGTCTCTGGGGAAACTTTAGATAACGAATGCAAGAGCTCAGCCGAGTTCCTCTGCATCTCTCTCTTCACCTTCTGCCAAGGAATCGACTGCTGACCGCGCTGGAAGCCTGCAAAACTGCAACATAGTAGCAAAGACGACTACTGCAACTCTGTAACGCTGATCCTGCCGCCTTCTCGACTGTTTTCCTGCTTGTGCATGCTGTGGGGGTAGTCTGCCTCCTCTCTGCACCAGAACCTCCGAAGAAATCTCGCGTGGGTCGACGGAATCTTCCCCCTGCAACCGCAGGCACCAAAAAGCTGCATTACCGGTCCCTTGGGTCTCCTCTCAGCACGACGAGCGAGGTCCCTCGAATCCAGCGACTCTGTCCAAGTGACCCCCACAGTCCAGTGACTCTTCAGTCCAAGTTTGGTGGAGGTAAGTCCTTGCCTCACCTCGCTGGGCTGCATTGCTGGGAACCGCAACTTTTGCAGCTACTCCGGCCCCTGTGCACTTCCGGCGGAAATCCTTTGTGCACAGCCAAGCCTGGGTCCACGGCACTCTAACCTGCATTGCACAACGTTCTAAGTTGGTCTCCGGCGACGTGGAACTCCTTTGTGCGACTTCGGGTGAGCACTGTTTCACGCATCCTCTTAGTGCCTGTTTCTGGCACTTCTCCGGGTGCTACCTGCTGCTGAGAGAGCTTCTTGTCTTGCTCGACGTCCCCTCTCTCTCCTGGTCCAATTTGCGACCTCCTGGTTCCTCCAGGGCCACAGCAGCGTCCAAAAACGCTAACCACACGATTTGCAGCTACCAAGGCTTGTTGGCGTTCTTTTGGCGGGAAAACACTTCTGCACGACTCTCCACCACGAGAGGGATCCGTCCACCAAAGGGGAAGTCTCTAGCCCTTTTCGTTCCTGCAGAAACCTCAGCTCCTTCTGTCCAGTAGAAGCTTCTTTGCACCCGCAACTGGCATTTCCTGGGCATCTGCCCATCTCCGACTTGCTTGTGACTTTTGGACTTGGTCCCCTTGTTCCACAGCTACCCTAGATTGGAAATCCACAGTTGTTGCATTGTTGGTTTGTGTCTTTCCTGCATTATTCCTCTAACACGACTTCTTTGTCCTTAGGGGAACTTTAGTGCACTTTGCACTCACTTTTCAGGGTCTTGGGGAGGGTTATTTTTCTAACTCTCACTATTTTCTAATAGTCCCAGCGACCCTCTACAAGGTCACATAGGTTTGGGGTCCATTCGTGGTTCGCATTCCACTTTTGGAGTATATGGTTTGTGTTGCCCCTATCCCTATGTTTCCCCATTGCATCCTATTGTAACTATACATTGTTTGCACTGTTTTCTAAGACTATACTGCATATTTTTGCTATTGTGTATATATATCTTGTGTATATTTCCTATCCTCTCACTGAGGGTACACTCTAAGATACTTTGGCATATTGTCATAAAAATAAAGTACCTTTATTTTTAGTATAACTGTGTATTGTGTTTTCTTATGATATTGTGCATATGACACTAAGTGGTACTGTAGTAGCTTCACACGTCTCCTAGTTCAGCCTAAGCTGTTCTGCTAAGCTACCATTATCTATCAGCCTAAGCTGCGAGACACCCTATACACTAATAAGGGATAACTGGATCTGGTGCAAGGTGCAAGTACCCCTTGGTACTCACTACAAGCCAGTCCAGCCTCCTACAGCAATGTATTTCAGTGACCAGTTCCATGTGTCCCCTCCTCAGTGTTGTTGTCTGAGCAGTATGACATTTGTGATGTAGCCTTGTTAGCCAGGCACGGGAAGGACCCTGACATATGCAGCATGGGTGTGTCCTTAGTGCTGTGTAGCTCCTATTGCTGTTTACTTTGGCTGATGTTTGTGACACCTATGGGCATTGACATTTGCGTGTACTGGGGCCTTTGTCTTGTTTCAGGAGATTGTTGCAGATGTCATCCTCACCCCCTAATTTAGGTATGTATGTTCCATGGGGAGGTTACTGCCATTGGCTACTATAGCTGCACAGAGATCAGAGGTGGTAGTGTCAACTGTTGTGGCAGTTACATTGCAGTTGTTGTTTTGGCTACAGGATTGGTGATAGGGCCCTAGTTAATGTAGGAGATATTTTGGCTGACGAGTGCCAGGATGTAAGTTTGACGTAGTGGCCTTCCCTCCTGTCGAGGCTTTCCCTTTGCTCCATTGTTGGCATGACAGGATGCCCCCATGGGACTGTTGTTAGTGTTGTGTTATGTTGTGCCCCAGCTTCTGTATGTGCAGGCCATGCCCCCATGCCATACCCCTTTACCCATGCCACTCCATGTATATGATGACTTACATGCAATGTGTAGTAGGTATTTCCCCCCCCTGCTTACAGTCAACATTATTGTATTTTAAATCCCCATGCGACTTACCCTGCATGTGCATTGTCTCGTGGTAGTCTGCACTGTCCTGTCCTTGAATCCCTGTGACGATCTCCTCGGGGATGATGGCTGCAACCATCTCCTCCATGTGGTCCAGGGCCTCCTGGTGTGCTGGACTCCCACCTCCTGTCTGCAGTGCTGCCTTCCTGTTCCTGGCCATTTTTTCCTTTGTCCTACGTTTGCAATCATGCCAGCGTTTCTTACACTCGGTGACTGTTCTGCGTACTTCAGCCACACTGTTGATCTTGTCAATAATTTGTTGCCATGTGGCCTCTCTCCTACTGATTGGCAACTTAGAGGTGATGAACAGTTGGTGCTGGTGTTCCGTCACCTCTTTAACCAGAATTTCCTGCTCCTCTGCACTGAAACAACACTTTCTTTTTTTTCTATATATGTCCTGGTTCTTGTATGGATCGTCCTGGCTGGTTCCTGGTCTGCTGTCATCTTCCTGGGCTCTGTAGTGGCATCTGGGATCCATTTTGGCTCTCCTCTGCTGAAAGGGCAGTGTTTGCAGGTATTTTTGACACTATTGCGTAAAAAAAAACGGCGCATATCCGGGTTGCGGTGTCGTAAATCGACCCACAGTCATTTACGCTGCGTTAACGTTGTTTTCCTTTACGACTTGACGCTGCGATGTGCGTAAAAAAAAATGACTCCCACCTGTTGATTGCGCCGCCGTGCGTCAAAGTATAAATTTGACGCCTGCACGGCGCAACGAAATGACGTTAGCCGGCGGTAACATTTTTGATGCAAAACTGCGGCGGCGCAGTTTTGCATCAAAAAGTATAAATATGGCCCAGGGTGTGGTGCTAGGTAGTCCTAATGTGCTGACTTCTCCAGTTGTTCAGGCACAGATGCATCCGCTACCGATACAGAGAATTTATCCTGATGTGCCTATTCTAGAGACAACTTCGAATTTAGTGGTGCCTACGGAGCAAGTGGTTCCAAGACCAATGTTGGTCCAGACTGAGCTGACTCTGATTTTGTTGCCCCAAGTGCAGCCACAGGTAATGCTGAGATTTACACCAATGACAGGGACACAGTCAGACTTGACTCCGGTAATGAATTAAAGCATGGGAGTTACCCTTCCGCAGAGTACGGGTGCCAGAGCAGCCCCAGATACAATATCGCTGCTGATTACTGTTGGTCCAGCTGTACCATTATTTGTGCAAAAGAACCCGATTGTGAAGGAACAAAGAACAGTGTCTCAGAGTCTAATGAGGAGGGGACCAAATGAACAAGTTCAGGTAGTCTATTCCGTAGGTCAGGCTTTTGATGGGTCGAGATCATTGTTAGATCTCAGTCGACTTGTTGCACTTCCAGATGCCGTGAATGGACCAAATGCAGGTCAGAGCTTGACGCTATTGATGCTGCAGACTCCGAATGCAGTAGTACAGCAGGGGCCACCGGTCCATGCAAGTAAAATTTCGCTACAGGGATTGACAGCTCAGCAGCTGACCAAATGGTTAGACAAGCTCAGTACCCCACAGAATACCTCCAAGGGAGAAGAGCAGATCAACTGTGTCAGATTGAATCAGGTGAACTAGTTGAGGCAAAAATGGGGGTGAATAGATTAGAGTCCTACACAGAAGCAGAGATGAGATACTTATGCCCGAGAATCATGAGAGAGGTGGGCAAGGTACACCAGAGATTAGCAGATTTGGCAGAGAAGCATGGCATAGAAATCGAGAAAATGAAGCATTTGAAGAGAAGTTACAGATTAGATTTTGAGGCAAAGGACTTTGAATGCATGAGGTCTCTAGGTTTGGGGAGCATTAGAGAAGTGGAAAGGCAGATGGGTGAAGAAAAGATACAAAGAGATTTTCTAGAAGTGACTGAGAATGTACAACAGGACAAGGATCCGGTGAAGATTTTACCAATGGGAGAAACCCCTGGGATAAACTTTGTTCACGTTCCCTGGAGTAGGAGTGGTATTGTGTCATTTAGGAATGATTACCCAAAACTGAGAGAGAAGCCAGTAAAATGGTATCAGCAGACAGAGGTTTGTGAAGCTCGCAACGTGTTTGTGGGAATACTTGAACACCTTATTGTAAATAGTGGTTCCAGCTAACCTATGGTTTGAGTGTAAGAGAGCTGTAGATTGTCCAACAAGTGAACCAGAGAGAGATAAAAGTACAGGTGCACCGTCTCCTGAGGTAATGAAATATTACTATAAGGTGATCGAGTTCCTGAAGACCAGGATCTCACACAAGAATATTGACTGGCAGAGGATTGATACATGCATTTTATGAGAGATTGTTGAAGACGTTCAAGGAGTTCAGTGGCAAAGAAGCAATCGAGCCGAAAGACATGCTGCATTTCGTGTTCAGGTTTCTGGAAGGACTGAGACCTGAGATAGGTCAGATGATTAAGAGTCATTTGATTTGCTGGCAAGCGAAGCCGATTGATGAGGTTTTAGCAGTATGCAAAATACTGTAGTGATGAAATTGAGTTGAAGCAGAAAAAGTTGAAAGAGAAGGCGATGGTGATGCAGATTAATGCAGCTCAAATAGGAGTGCAAGGAAATTTTGTGCAGCAGATGCCGCAGTTTCAGGGAAATGTCATGGTCCAGATTTAAATACTGTAGTGGTTCAGAATGATGTGCAGGGATGAAGAAGCTGTTGCTGTGTCACATTTGCGGAGCCGTGGGACACTGGAAGCAGGAGTGTCCGATGATGGTGCAGGGAAGTGTTGTTCAGCAAGGTAACAACATCAATACATTTCAAAATGTGAGAGGACCAAGAATAAGAGGTCCAAATCCACATTTTCAGAATATTGTGAATCAAGTGCAAAATGTCCAGCACATGCAGCAGGTGCAAATGCCCCGTGCACAAGTGTCACAGTTGCAGCCAATGCAGCAGCAGGTTTCCATGGTACCTAGACAGAAAATGCAGATACCTCAAGTCCTGATGGAGCAGCAACAGATGATGCTTTCTCAACAGATCACAGGTCAGAGACAAGACAGAAGTAGTAATACAGTGCACCAATTCCCGTTACACAGTGAGAATGAAATAAATGGTGAATGGATCAGTGATAGTTCAGGTGAGGAGCCATGTGTGCTTGCAACTTCTTTCAGAAGTAGATCAGAGAGGACCCTATGTGAGGGGAAAGGTTATGGGTCAGAGAGCCTCATTTCTGGTGGACACAGGAGCTACACGCACTGCAGTGAGACGTGCAGAAGTTCTGAATCTGCCTCTTTCAGGAAGAACAGTTCAGGTTGTGGGGATAGCGAATCAGTATTTGACAAATCCGATCACAGATCCAGTACAAGTTGAAATTGGCAATTTCCAGGGACTGTATAAGTTTGTGGCCTGCAATTCTAATCCAGTATCCCTGCTGGGAAGGGACTTGTTGTGTAAGACAAAGTGTTTGATTACTTGCTCAAATGATGTAATTGAGATCCAGACAAATAGTGATGATGAGGAGGACCCAGCCCCAGAAACTGAGTGTGAAACCATAAATGAGGAGTACCCCTTGACTGAGTTTTTCCCGATGTTCACAGTGTGAGAGCTTCATTCTGATTTTTAGGGAACAGTAGAAGAGAACGGGTGGGATTTGACAGGGAAAGAAGTGGGTTTGATCAAAGGAGTGGAGCCAATTAAGGTTACCTCGTAGCCGAATGCAGTTTTTCCACAGCTTCCACAGTGCAATATGCCACAAGATGTTCTGATGAAAGTGGCTCAGAGAATTGCAAATTTCGTGAAGCAGGGAGTCCTAAAAAAGGTGTTGAGCGCCCCATATAATTCACCAATAATGGGGTTGAAGAAGCCATGTGGGAACGTTTGAATTGTTCAGGATTTGAGAAAAATGAATGACATTGTGGTTAAATGTTATCCCTTAGTACCCAATCCAGCTGTAATAATGTTTCAAATTCCATGTGATGCAAAATGGTTCACAGTGGTTGATTTGTCAAAGGTGTACTTCTCTGTGCCTCTACATGAGAATAGTCAATTTCTCTTTAGTTTCAAATTCCTAGATCGAGCCTACTTCCTCAAGGCTACACGGAGTCACCTTCCTTGCTTAACCAGATCTTGAAAAAGAATTTGGAGTCATTAGAATTACCTTTCCAGTCGAATCTGGTACAGTACATTGATGACTTATTGATTGAGTCCAAGACTAGGGATGGGTTATAAGTGTGACTCGATTGCCCTATTGAATCATTTGGGAAAGTATGGTCATAAAGTGTCTCCACTGAAATTGCGGTATTGCCAGAAGGTAGTGAAATGTTCGGGTCATCAAATTGAGAAAGGGTCTAGAAAAATATTCAGAGAAAGAATTACCATGATACTGCAGATAAGTCCCCGACTTCACAGAGAGATGTCAAGGTGTTCCTTGGAATGGTGGCTTATTGTCACCAATGGATTCCTAATTTTTCAGAAATTTCAAAACCATTGCAGAAACTAACTCATAAGGATGTCACTGATCCCATAGTGCTAGACCAGGATGAGATGAAAGTGTTCACTGAGTTGAGAGAGAGTTTTTGCAGAGCTCCAGCGTTGGGTATGTCTGACTACACAAAGCCTTTCACATTGTTTTGCCATGCGTGTGATGCATGTTCATCGTCTGTCTTGACGCAGGTCAATGGAGGTGCTCATCGCTCAGTAGCACATTTTTCAGCTACCTTGGACCCAGTTGCAGCAGCCCTACCAAGTTGTTTGTGTGCAGTTGCTGCATTTGGTCAAAGTCTTTCACAGTGTGAAGGAGTGGTGATGGGATATCCCTTTACTGTAATGGTCCATCACTCAATTGAAATGTTGCTGACAAGGATGAAAACACAATACTTGACTGGTGCTAGGTTGACTAGGTATGAAATTAATATTTTGGGTGCCCCAAACGTGACACTGGAAAGATGTACAGTGCTGAACCGTCCAACTTTACTTCCAAGTGATACTACTGAAATTGAGAAGGAAGAAGATATTGAATATGATTGTTTCAAGGTAACTGAGTTGTGCTCAAAACCAAGACCTGACATTAAAGATACCCGATTGGAAGAAAATGACCATATTGTTTTTGCTTCTGGTTCTTGTCTGAAAGACAGTACAGGGACACGCAGAGCAGAATATGCTGTGTGCACAAATACAGGTACCTTAGAAGCTTCCTATCTTTGAAGAATGTATTCTTCCAGAGTAGAGGAGTTGGTAGCTCTTACTAGATGTAGGAAAGTACCATCTTGCCTGGCATGTTACCCCCATTTTTCACTGTATATATGTTGTTTTAGTTGTATGTGTCACTAGGACCCTGGTAACCCAGGGCCCCAGTGCTCATAAGTGTGCCTGAATGTGTTACCTGTGTAGTGACTAACTGTCTCACTGAGGCTCTGCTAATCAGAACCTCAGTGGTTATGCTCTCTCATTTCTTTCCAAATTGTCACTAACAGGCTAGTGACCATTTTTACCAATTTACATTGGCTTACTGGAACACCCTTATAATTCCCTAGTATATGGTACTGAGGTACCCAGGGTATTGGGGTTCCAGGAGATCCCTATGGGCTGCAGCATTTCTTTTGCCACCCATAGGGAGCTCTGACAATTCTTACACAGGCCTGCCACTGCAGCCTGAGTGAAATAACGTCCACGTTATTTCACAGCCATTTTACACTGCACTTAAGTAACTTATAAGTCACCTATATGTCTAACCTTTACCTGGTAAAGGTTAGGTGCAAAGTTACTTAGTGTGAAGGCACCCTGGCACTAGCCAAGGTGCCCCCACATTGTTCAGAGCCAATTCCCTGAACTTTGTGAGTGCGGGGACACCATTACACGCGTGCACTACATATAGGTCACTACCTATATGTAGCTTCACAATGGTAACTCCGAATATGGCCATGTAACATGTCTATGATCATGGAATTGCCCCCTCTATGCTATCCTGGCATAGTTGGCACAATCCCATGATCCCAGTGGTCTGTAGCACAGACCCTGGTACTGCCAAACTGCCCTTCCTGGGGTTTCACTGCAGCTGCTGCTGCTGCCAACCCCTCAGACAGGCATCTGCCCTCCTGGGGTCCAGCCAGGCCTGGCCCAGGATGGAAGACCAAAGAACTTCCTCTGAGAGAGGGTGTGACACCCTCTCCCTTTGGAAAATGGTGTGAAGGCAGGGGAGGAGTAGCCTCCCCCAGCCTCTGGAAATGCTTTGTTGGGCACAGATGTGCCCAATTCTGCATAAGCCAGTCTACACCGGTTCAGGGGACCCCTTAGCCCTGCTCTGGTGCGAAACTGGACAAAGGAAAGGGGAGTGACCACTCCCCTGACCTGCACCTCCCCTGGGAGGTGTCCAGAGCTCCTCCAGTGTGCTCCAGACCTCTGCCATCTTGGAAACAGAGGTGCTGCTGGCACACTGGACTGCTCTGAGTGGCCAGTGCCACCAGGTGACGTCAGAGACTCCTTGTGATAGGCTCCTTCAGGTGTTGCTAGCCTATCCTCTCTCCTAAGTAGCCAAACCCTCTTTTCTGGCTATTTAGGGTCTCTGTCTCTGGGGAAACTTTAGATAACGAATGCAAGAGCTTATCCGAGTTCCTCTGCATCTCTCTCTTCGCCTTCTGCCAAGGAATCGACTGCTGACCGCGCTGGAAGCCTGCAAACCTGCAACATAGTAGCAAAGACGACTACTGCAACTCTGTAACGCTGATCCTGCCGCCTTCTCGACTGTTTTCCTGGTGGTGCATGCTGTGGGGGTAGTCTGCCTCCTCTCTGCACTAGAAGCTCCGAAGAAATCTCCAGTGGGTCGACGGAATCTTCGCCCTGCAACCGCAGGCACCAAAAAGCTGCATTACCGGTCCCTTGGGTCTCCTCTCAGCACGACGAGCGAGGTCCCTTGAATCCAGCAACTCTGTCCAAGTGGCCCCCACAGTCCAGTGACTCTTCAGTCCAAGTTTGGTGGAGGTAAGTCCTTGCCTCACCTCGCTAGACTGCATTGCTGGGAACCGTGACTTTTGGAGCTACTCCGGCCTCCGTGCACTTCCGGTGGAAATACTTTGTGCACAGTCCAGCCTGGGTCCACGGAACTCTAACCTGCATTGGACGACCTCCTAAGTTGTTCTCCGTCGACGTGGGACTTCTTTGTGCGACTTCAGGTGAGCACAGTTTCACGCATCCTCGTAGTGACTGTTTCTGGCACTTCTCCGGGAGCTACCTGCTGCTGAGAGGGCTCCTTGTCTTGCTCGACGCCCCCTCTCTCTCCTGGTCCAATTTGCGACCTCCTGGTCCCTCCAGGGCCACAGCAGCATCCAAAAACGCTAACCGCACGATTTGCAGCTAGCAAGACTTGTTGGCGTTCTTTCGGCGGGAAAACACTTCTGCACAACTCTCCACGGCGAGAGGGATCCGTCCACCAGGGGAAGTCTCTAGCCCTTTTCGTTCCTGCAGAAACCTCCGCTTCTTCTGTCCAGTAGAAGCTTCTTTGCATCCACAGCTGGCATTTCCTGGGCATATGCCCATCTCCGACTTGCTTGTGACTTTTGGACTTGGTCCCCTTGTTCCACAGGTACCCTAGATTGGAAATCCATTGTTGTTGCATTGTTGGTTTGTGTCTTTCCTGCATTATTCCTCTAACACGACTTCTTTGTCCTTAGGGGAACTTTAGTGCACTTTGCACTCACTTTTCAGGGTCTTGGGGAGGGTTATTTTTCTAACTCTCACTATTTTCTAATAGTCCCAGCGACCCTCTACAAGGTCACATAGGTTCGGGGTCCATTCGTGGTTCGCATTCCACTTTTGGAGTATATGGTTTGTGTTGCCCCTATCCCTATGTTTCCCCATTGCATCCTATTGTAACTATACATTGTTTGCACTGTTTTCTAAGACTATACTGCATATTTTTGCTATTGTGTATATATATCTTGTGTATATTTCCTATCCTCTCACTGAGGGTACACTCTAAGATACTTTGGCATATTGTCATAAAAATAAAGTACCTTTATTTTTAGTATAACTGTGTATTGTGTTTTCTTATGATATTGTGCATATGACACTAAGTGGTACTTTAGTAGCTTCACACATCTCCTAGTTCAGCCTAAGCTGCTCTGCTAAGCTACCATTATCTATCAGCCTAAGCTGCTAGACACCCTATACACTAATAAGGGATAACTGGGCCTGGTGCAAGGTGCAAGTACCCCTTGGTACTCACTACAAGCCAGTCCAGCCTCCTACATTGGTTGTGCAGCGGTGGGATAAGTGCTTTGAGACTACTTACCACTCTTGTCATTGTACTTTTCATAAGAGAAAAATATACAAAACAAGGTCAGTGTATATACACATAGCCAAAAAGTTTTGCATTTCCTCTTTTCACTCTTTTCTAAGTGCTGAAAAGTACTTCTAACTTTCTAAAAAGTTCCAAAAAGTTTTAAAAGTTTTTTTTCTCTGTCTTTCTAAAAGCTCTGACAAACTTTTTTCTCTTTTTCTATCACTTTAACTCTCTCTAAAAATGTCTGGCACAGGCCAAAATGTTGATCTGTCCAAACTTGCAGATGATCACCTTAGCTGGAAAGGAGCAAGGAGTCTCTGCATAGAGAGAGGTTTGAGTGTAGGGAAGAATCCTTCCTTGGAACTGTTACTTAACATGCTTAGAGAACAAGATAAGGCTATAGGTGCCCCATCTGTTGAAAAAGTACCTAATAGTTCCCAATCTGATTCAGGGACTCCCCCAGGAAAAGATTCAGGAAAGAAACTTCCTAGCCTGCCCATTACTAGACAGTCTAGCATAGTTGGTAATGATGATGAGCCACACCATACAAATAGTGTTGTCTCACATCATAGCAAAAGCATTTATTCTCACCATACTGGTAGTAATGTTTCTGTTAGCCAAGCTGTTAGGGTGGCTTCTGTAAGGGACAGGTCTCCTTCTGTTCATTCCCATCATACCTCTGTATCTAGGAATGTCCCTCCCACCAACCCTGATGACAGAATGTTAGAGAGGGAACTCAATAAGTTGAGGGTGGAACAAACCAGACTGAAGCTTAAAAAGCAACAGCTGGATTTGGATAGACAGTCTTTTGAACTAGAGAAGGAAAGACAGAAGTTGGGTTTAGAAACCCATGGTGGCAGCAGCAGTATTCCCCATAGTCATCCTGCAAAAGAGCATGATTCCAGGAATCTGCACAAGATAGTTCCCCCTTATAAGGAGGGGAATGACATTAACAAGTGGTTTGCTGCACTTGAGAGGGCCTGTGTTGTACAGGATGTCCCTCAAAGGCAGTGGGCTGCTATCCTATGGCTATCATTTAGTGGAAAAGGTAGGGATAGGCTCCTTACTGTGAACGAAAATGAAGCTAATAATTTCCAAGTTCTTAAGAATGCACTCCTGGATGGTTATGGCTTAACCACTGAACAATACAGGATAAAGTTCAGAGAGACCAAAAAGGAGTCTTCACAAGACTGGGTTGATTTCATTGACCATTCAGTGAAGGCCTTGGAGGGGTGGTTACATGGCAGTAAAGTTACTGATTATGACAGCCTGTATAACTTGATCCTGAGAGAGCATATTCTTAATAATTGTGTGTCTGATTTGTTGCACCAGTACTTGGTGGACTCTGATCTGACCTCTCCCCAAGAATTGGGAAAGAAGGCAGACAAATGGGTCAGAACAAGGGTGAACAGAAAAGTTCATACAGGGGGTGACAAAGATGGCAACAAAAAGAAGGATGGTAAGTCTTCTGACAAGGGTGGGGACAAATCTAAAAATGAGTCTTCATCAGGCCCACAAAAACACTCTGGTGGGGGTGGTGGGCCCAAATCCTCTTTTAATCAGAACAAGGAAAAGAAACCATGGTGCTATTTATGTAAAGTAAAAGGCCATTGGACAACAGATCCCAGTTGTCCAAAGAAAAGCACCAATGCTCCTACCACTACAACCCCTACTGCTACCCCTAGTGTCCCTACTAATAGCAGTGGTGGTGGGAGCAAACCTACTAATAGCCAATCCAAGGGAGTAGCTGGGCTCACTATTGGTAACTTAGTTGGGGTTGGCCTTGTTAGGGAGGCCACAGAGGCTGTGTTAGTCTCTGAGGGAGCTATTGATTTAGCCACCTTAGTTGCTTGTCCCCTTAATATGGATAAGTACAAGCAGCTACCCCTAATAAATGGTGTTGAGGTTCAGGCCTACAGGGACACTGGAGCCAGTGTGACTATGGTCATAGAGAAACTGGTCCACCCTGAACAACACCTACTTGGTCACCAGTACCAAGTAACCGATGCTCACAACAACACACTTAGCCACCCCATGGCTGTTGTTAATCTCAACTGGGGGGGGTTACTGGTCCAAAGAAAGTTGTGGTAGCTTCAGATTTACCTGTAGACTGTCTATTAGGGAATGATTTGGAGACATCAGCTTGGTCAGATGTGGAGTTGGAGGCCCATGCAGCAATGCTGGGCATCCCAGGGCATATTTTTGCTTTGACAAGGGCTCAGGCCAAAAAGCAAAAAGGACAGGGAAGCTTGGATCCTGGAACAATGGACCAAGTGCTCCCTAAAGCTAGGGCTAGTAGAAGCAAACCACTTCCTACTATCCCTCCCTCTACAGTGGATTCTACTTCTGAGGAAGAAGAATTCCCTCCCTGTGCAGAACCTACACCAGAGGAGCTTCAAGCTGACACTGCTGAGCTTTTGGGTGAAGGGGGCCTGCCAGGGAGGTGCTGAGTGTGGCACAGCAAACCTGTCCCACATTAGAGGGTCTCAGACAGCAAGCTGTCAAACAGGCTAATGGGGATGTCAGTGACTCTCACAGAGTTTACTGGGAGAACAACCTCTTGTACACTGAGCATAGGGATGCTAAACCTGGAGCTGCCAGGAGATTAGTGATTCCTCAGGAGTACAGAAAGTTCCTCCTAACTCTTGCCCACGACATTCCCCTAGCTGGGCACCTGGGTCAAATGAAAACTTGGGACAGACTGGTTCCATTGTTTCATTGGCCTAGGATGTCTGAGGACACAAAAGAATTTTGTAAGTCCTGTGAAACCTGTCAAGCCAGTGGCAAGACAGGTGGAACTCCAAAGGCACCCCTTATTCCACTGCCTGTGGTTGGGGTGCCCTTTGAAAGGGTAGGGGTTGACATAGTTGGCCCCCTTGACCCTCCTACTGCTTCAGGCAATAGATTTATCTTGGTGGTAGTGGACCATGCCACAAGATACCCTGAAGCAATTCCTTTAAGAACCACTACAGCACCTGCAGTGGCAAAGGCCCTCCTGGGAATATTTTCTAGGGTGGGCTTCCCAAAGGAAGTAGTATCAGACAGGGGAAGCAATTTCATGTCTGCATACTTAAAGGCCATGTGGAAGGAGTGTGGTGTAATTTACAAGTTCACAACACCCTATCATCCACAAACAAATGGACTGGTGGAGAGATTTAATAAAACTCTCAAAGGCATGATTATGGGTCTCCCTGAAAAACTCCGCAGGAGATGGGATATCCTTCTACCATGCCTCCTTTTTGCCTACAGGGAGGTACCCCAGAAAGGAGTGGGCTTCAGCCCCTTTGAACTTCTTTTTGGACACCCTGTTAGGGGGCCACTCACACTTGTAAAGGAGGGTTGGGAACAACCTTTAAAAGCCCCTAAGCAGGATATTGTGGATTATGTACTTGGCCTCAGATCAAGGATGGCTGAGTACATGAAAAAGGCCAGCAAAAACCTTCAGGCCAGCCAAGAGCTCCAGAAGCAATGGCATGATCAGAAGGCTGTTTTGGTTCAGTACCAACCAGGGCAGAAAGTGTGGGTCTTGGAGCCTGTGGCCCCAAGAGCACTCCAAGATAAATGGAGTGGACCCCACACAATTGTTGAAAAGAAGGGAGAAGTCACCTATTTAGTTGACTTAGGCACTGCCAGGAGTCCCCTTAGGGTGCTCCATGTCAACCGCCTGAAACCCTACTATGACAGGGCTGATCTCACCCTGCTCATGGCAACTGACGAGGGACAGGAAGAAGACAGTGATCCTCTACCTGATCTCTTCTCTTCCACAGAACAAGATGCTCTTGTGGAAGGTGTAGTTTTGGCTGATTGTCTTACTGCTGAGCAGAAAGACCATTGCATAAATCTCCTAGATCAATTCTCAGAACTCTTCTCTACTGTGCCAGGTACCACTTCTTGGTGTGAGCACACTATAGATACTGGAGACAGTTTACCTGTCAAAAGTAAGATCTATAGGCAGCCTGACCATGTCAGGGACTGCATAAAGCAAGAGGTCCAGAAAATGTTAGAACTAGGAGTGGTTGAGCACTCTGAAAGTCCATGGGCTTCTCCTGTGGTACTTGTACCAAAACCCCATTCCAAAGATGGAAAGAAGGAAATGCGGTTTTGTGTAGACTATAGAGGTCTCAACTTGGTAACCAAAACTGATGCTCACCTTATACCCAGGGCAGATGAGCTCATAGATACACTGGCATCTGCCAAGTATCTAAGCACTTTTGATTTGACTGCAGGGTATTGGCAGATCAAATTGTCAGAAGATGCTAAACCTAAAACTGAATTTTCAACCATTGGAGGACATTACCAGTTTACTGTAATGCCTTTTGGTTTGAAAAATGCACCTGCCACTTTTCAGAGGTTGGTGAACACAGTCCTGCAAGGGCTGGAAGCTTTCAGTGCAGCATATTTGGACGATATAGCTGTCTTTAGCTCAAGCTGGGATGATCACCTGGTCCACCTATGGAAAGTTTTGGGGCCCTGCAAAAGGCAGGCCTCACTATCAAGGCTTCAAAGTGCCAGATAGGGCAGGGGAAGGTGGTTTATCTGGGACACCTTGTTGGTGGGGAACAGATTGCACCACTTCAGGGGAAAATCCAAACAATTATTGATTGGGTTCCCCCTACCACTCAGACTCAGGTGAGAGCCTTCCTAGGCCTCACTGGGTATTAAAGGAGGTTCATTAAGAACTATGGCTCCATTGCAGCCCCTCTTAATGACCTCACATCCAAGAAAATGCCTAAAAAGGTATTATGGACAGCAAACTGTCAGAAAGCTTTTGAGGAGCTGAAGCAGGCCATGTGCTCTGCACCTGTCCTGAAAAGCCCTTGTTACTCTAAAAAATTCTATGTCCAAACTGATGCATCTGAATTAGGAGTAGGGGCAGTCCTATCACAACTTAATTCTGAGGGCCAGGATCAACCTGTTGCTTTTATTAGTAGGAGGTTGACCCCTAGAGAAAAGCGTTGGTCTGCCATAGAGAGGGAGGCCTTTGCTGTGGTCTGGGCTCTGAAGAAGTTGAGGCCATACCTGTTTGGCACTCACTTCATTGTTCAGACAGACCACAAACCTCTACTTTGGCTAAAACAAATAAAAGGTGAAAATCCTAAATTGTTGAGGTGGTCCATATCCCTACAGTGAATGGACTATACAGTGGAACATAGACCTAGGAGTAGCCACTCCAATGCAGATGGACTTTCCAGATATTTCCACTTAGACAATGAAGACTCATCAGGTCATGGCTAGTCTTATTGTCCTTCGTTTGGGGGGGGGTTGTGTAGGAAAGTACCATCTTGCCTGGCATGTTACCCCCATTTTTCACTGTATATATGTTGTTTTAGTTGTATGTGTCACTGGGACCCTAGTAACCCAGGGCCCCAGTGCTCATAACTGTGCCTGAATGTGTTACCTGTGTAGTGACTAACTGTCTCACTGAGGCTCTGCTAATCAGAACCTCAGTGGTTATGCTCTCTCATTTCTTTCCAAATTGTCACTAACAGGCTAGTGACCATTTTTACCAATTTACATTGGCTTACTGGAACACCCTTATAATTCCCTAGTATATGGTACTGAGGTACCCAGGGTATTGGGGTTCCAGGAGATCCCTATGGGCTGCAGCATTTCTTTTGCCACCCATAGGGAGCTCTGACAATTCTTACACAGGCCTGCCACTGCAGCCTGAGTGAAATAACGTCCACGTTATTTCACAGCCATTTTACACTGCACTTAAGTAACTTATAAGTCACCTATATGTCTAACCTTTACCTGGTAAAGGTTAGGTGCAAAGTTACTTAGTGTGAGGGCACCCTGGCACTAGCCAAGGTGCCCCCACATTGTTCAGAGCCAATCCCTGAACTTTGTGAGTGCGGGGACACCATTACACGCGTGCACTACATATAGGTCACTACCTATATGTAGCTTCACAATGGTAACTCCGAATATGGCCATGTAACATGTCTATGATCATGGAATTGCCCCCTTTATGCCATCCTGGCATAGTTGGCACAATCCCATGATCCCAGTGGTCTGTAGCACAGACCCTGGTACTGCCAAACTGCCCTTCCTGGGGTTTCACTGCAGCTGCTGCTGCTGCCAACCCCTCAGACAGGCATCTGCCCTCCTGGGGTCCAGCCAGGCCTGGCCCAGGATGGCAGAACAAAGAACTTCCTCTGAGAGAGGGTGTGACACTCTCTCCCTTTGGAAAATGGTGTGAAGGCAGGGGAGGAGTAGCCTCCCCCAGCCTCTGGAAATGCTTTGTTGGGCACAGATGTGCCCAATTCTGCATAAGCCAGTCTACACCGGTTCAGGGGACCCCTTAGCCCTGCTCTGGCGCGAAACTGGACATAGGAAAGGGGAATGACCACTCCCCTGACCTGCACCTCCCCTGGGAGGTGTCCAGAGCTCCTCCAGTGTGCTCCAGACCTCTGCCATCTTGGAAACAGAGGTGCTGCTGGCACACTGGACTGCTCTGAGTGGCCAGTGCCACCAGGTGACGTCAGAGACTCCTTGTGATAGGCTCCTTCAGGTGTTGCTAGCCTATCCTCTTTCCTAAGTAGCCAAACCCTCTTTTCTGGTTATTTAGGGTCTCTGTCTCTGGGGAAACTTTAGATAACGAATGCAAGAGCTCATCCGAGTTCCTCTGCATCTCTCTCTTCGCCTTCTGCCAAGGAATCGACTGCTGACCGCGCTGGAAGCCTGCAAACCTGCAACATAGTAGCAAAGACGACTACTGCAACTCTGTAACGCTGATCCTGCCGCCTTCTCGACTGTTTTCCTGGTGGTGCATGCTGTGGGGGTAGTCTGCCTCCTCTCTGCACTAGAAGCTCCGAAGAAATCTCCCGTGGGTCGACGGAATCTTCCCCCTGCAACCGCAGGCACCAAAAAGCTGCATTACCGGTCCCTTGTGTCTCCTCTCAGTACGACGAGTGAGGTCCCTCGAATCCAGCAACTCTGTCCAAGTGGCCCCCACAGTCCAGTGACTCTTCAGTCCAAGTTTGGTGGAGGTAAGTCCTTGCCTCACCTCGCTAGACTGCATTGCTGGGAACCGCGACTTTTGCAGGTACTCCGGCCTCCGTGCACTTCCGGTGGAAATCCTTTGTGCTCATTCCAGCCTGGGTCCACGGAACTCTAACCTGCATTGGACGACCTCCTAAGTTGTTCTCCGTCGACGTGGGACTTCTTTGTGCGACTTCGGGTGAGCACCGTTTCACGCATCCTCGTAGTGCCTGTTTCTGGCACTTCTCCGGGTGCTACCTTCTGCTGAGAGGGCTCCTTGTCTTGCTCGACGCCCCCTCTCTCTCCTGGTCCAATTTGCGACCTCCTGGTCCCTCCAGGGCCACAGCAGCATCCAAAAACGCTAACCGCACGATTTGCAGCTAGCAAGGCTTGTTGGCGTTCTTTCGGCGGGAAAACACTTCTGCACGTCTCTCCACGGCGAGAGGGATCCGTCCACCAGGGGAAGTCTCTAGCCCTTTTCGTTCCTGCAGAAACCTCCGCTTCTTCTGTCCAGTAGAAGCTTCTTTGCATCCACAGCTGGCATTTCCTGGGCATATGCCCATCTCCGACTTGCTTGTGACTTTTGGACTTGGTCCCCTTGTTCCACAGGTACCCTAGATTGGAAATCCATCGTTGTTGCATTGTTGGTTTGTGTCTTTCCTGCATTATTCCTCTAACACAACTTCTTTGTCCTTAGGGGAACTTTAGTGCACTTTGCACTCACTTTTCAGGGTCTTGGGGAGGGTTATTTTTCTAACTCTCACTATTTTCTAATAGTCCCAGCGACCCTCTACAAGGTCACATAGGTTTGGGGTCCATTCGTGGTTCGCATTCCACTTTTGGAGTATATGGTTTGTGTTGCCCCTATCCCTATGTGTCCCCTTTGCATCCTATTGTAACTATACATTGTTTGCACTGTTTTCTAAGACTATACTGCATATTTTTGCTATTGTGTATATATATCTTGTGTATATTTCCTATCCTCTCACTGAGGGTACACTCTAAGATACTTTGGCATATTGTCATAAAAATAAAGTACCTTTATTTTTAGTATAACTGTGTATTGTGTTTTCTTATGATATTGTGCATATGACACTAAGTGGTACTGTAGTAGCTTCACACGTCTCCTAGTTCAGCCTAAGCTGCTCTGCTAAGCTACCATTATCTATCAGCCTAAGCTGCTAGACACCCTATACACTAATAAGGGATAACTGGGCCTGGTGCAAGGTTCAAGTACCCCTTGGTACAAACTACAAGCCAGTCCAGCCTCCTACACTGGAGCATGCCATGTTTCTGCTCGATTAAGAGTCACTATTTACACAGATAGTCAATATGGATTCGGAATAGTTCATGATTTTGGCCAATTGTGGTTGCAGAGAGGTTTCTTGATCTCTTCTGGAGCACCAGTGAGAAATGGTGAAAGAATAAAGGAGCTGTTATATGCAATCCAACTGCCTGAAGAAATTGCCGTTGTGAAATGCAGTGCACATCTAAAGTCGCAGGACTATGGGGGTCATTACGACCCTGGCGGAACAAGTCCGCCAGGGCCGTGGGACGCGGTGGCACCGCCGACAGGCCGGCGGTGCCCCGCGGGGCATTCTGACCGCGGCGGCTCAGCCGCGGTCAGAGAAGGGAAACCGGCGGTCTCCCGCCGGTTTCCCGCTGCCCCAAAGGAATCCTCCAAGCCGGCGCAGCATGCTGCGCCGGCATGGGGATTCCGACTCCCCCTCCCGCCATCCAGTTCCTGGCGGTTCTCCCGCCGGGAACCGGATGGCGGGAGGGGGAGTCGCGGGGCCCCTGGGGGCCCCTGCCGTGCCCATGCCTATGGCATGGGCACGGCAGGGGCCCCCGTAAGAGGGCCCCTAAAAGTATTTCAGTGTCTGCAAAGCAGACACTGAAATACGCGACGGGTGCAACTGCACCCGTCGCACCTTCCCACTCCGCCGGCTCTATTACGAGCCGGCGTCATCGTGGGAAGGGAGTTTTCCCCTGGGCTGGCGGGCGGTCTTGTGAAGACCGCCCGCCAGCCCAGGGGAAAACTCGGAATACCCTCCGCGGTCTTACGACCGCGGAGCGGTATTTCGGAGGGGGGAAGCCTGGCGGGCGGCCTCCGCCGCCCGCCAGGCTCGGAATGAGGGCCAATGTGTCATTGGGGAATATATATGCGGATAAAGTTGCAAGGTTTTGCACATTTAACTGTATATCATTTAAAGACAAGTGGGAATTGTTACCTGAAGAAGACACCACATGTACGAGTTTTGCATTAAAAGTAATTGACACTTTAAAAGAGTTAAAATCTTTACAGAGCAATGTTGACAAGGAGGAGAAACTTTCATGGAGCAAAATGAAATGTCTTCAAAGACAGGATGAATTGTGGGTTTCTGAAGAGGGTCAGATGGTTTTGCCAAACAGCCTGTTGTCTCAAATGGCGAGGTAATATCATGGTCAGGAACACATTGGTAGGGATGCCAAGGTTTGTCGGTTCAAAACAGATTGGTTTAACTCCAAGTTTAGACAAGCAGCTGAAGCAGTTTGCCATTGTTGTGTCATTTGTCAGCAATTACATGTGGGGAAAGGGACAGTGGTTAATTTGAGCCACATTGGAAGAGCAGGAGGTCCATTTAGCAGTACGCAATTGGATTTCATTGAGAGGCCTCTGTTTGGAGGTCTGAGATATGTGTTGGTGATTGTGTGCATCTGTAGTTACTGGATTGAAGCATACCCTACAAGAAGAAATGATAGTCTCATAGTAGCGAAACTGTTGCTTAGGGAACTGATACTGTGCTTCGGATTTCTGATCTCTTTAGAATCAGATAGGGGAACGCACTTTAATAATGAGTTGAGTAAACTACTGTGTGCAGCATTGAACACTGAGCGGAAGTTGCATTGTAGTTACCGCCCCAAAGCATCAGGACTAGTGGAGCAGATGAATGGCACTTTGAAATCAAGAATTGCAAATATGTGTACAGCTATGAATTTGAAATGGCCTAACGCATTGCCTTTGGTGTGATGTCAGTGAGAAACACACCTGATAGGAATACAGGACTGTCACCCCATGAGATCCTCATGGGCAGAGCAATGAGGTTGCCAGTAGTACCAGCCAATGTACTTGTCAACATTACAGATGATATGGTGTTGTATTACTGCAAGGGTCTGGCTGGTGTAGTTCGCTCTTTCTCTCAGCAGGTGGAGGCCCCCACACTGCCACCGATCCCCTGACCCAGGGCACAACCTGTGAGCTGGTGACTGGGTTGTTGTCCAAAAACATGTGAGAAAGATGTGTTTGGAGCCACATTGGAAGGGACCGCATCAGGTGGTCCTAACAACTACGAGTTCTGTAAAGTGTGCTGGGATCCCAAACTAGATTCACACAAGTCACACGAAGAAAGTGGCATGTCCACTGGATCATAAAGAAGCGTTGTTGGGAGTACCAACAACTGTGAGACAAATTACAGCACCAGAAAAGGAGCAAGGAAGGACTGAAGCTGAACCTGAGCTCGTTGAAGATGGTTCCATCACTCCTGTGAGAGACGAGGGTGGAGACCTCCAGGAGGGTGCTGGAGAACCTATTTCAACTGAACCAGCAGGAGAGCCTAGTACAGAGGGGGTTCTCCCAGAAGCAGATGATTTCGAGAGGAAAACTGAGCAATTGCCAGACCCAGAAGGGGAAGGAGTTGAGGTGGATCAAAGTCAAAGTGATTTGACTCCTCCTGAACCTGTTGCAGGTCTGTCAAGAGAAAACACCACAGAGAAAGAAAAAGATGCAAGTTCAGTCTTGAAGAGAATATTGACAGAAGGTTCTCGAAAAGGAGATAAGTGGCCGAAATCGCAAGTGAAGAAAAGGAAAGAGTCGAACCAACAATAGAGGAAGAAGAAGACACTATGAGAAAAGAAGAACTAAGTGAGGAGAGCTGAATGGTGATTGAAAGTTGAAAAAAAAGAGAATAGCAAGTCGAAGATACGCAGGTCCTGAATGGGCGTATGCAACTACAAACAAATAGAAACAAGAGTTTATGGCCCTCATTACGACCTTGGCGGGCGGCTGAAGCCGTCCGCCAAGATCTGACCGCCGGGCGGCCGCCAATGCAGCCACACTCCCGCCGCGGCCATTAGGAGATCCCCGCTGGGCCGGCGGGGATCTCGGCCGCAACACAGGAGCCGGCTCCAAATGGCATAGCAGACAGTGAAAAGCTGCACGGGCCGTGGCAGGGGGCCCCTGCACTGCCCATGCCTGTGGCATGGGCAGTGCAGGGGCCCCCAGGGGCCCGCGACTCCTCGTACAGCCAGCCTTTTCCTGGCGGTTCAAACCGCCAGGAAAAGGCTGGCGGTAGGGGGACTCGTAATCCCCTGGGCAGTGCTGCAAGCAGCGCTGCCCTGTCGGATTAAAACCGCCTGGACCAATGTGGCGGGAAACCGCCGGGACCCACGACCAATGTGGCGGGAAACCGCCGGGACCAATGTGGTGGGAAACCGCCGGTCCCGGTGGTGCGACCGCGGCGCTTTCTCCGCAGTCGTAATACTAAGGATTTCACCGCCAGCCTGCTGGTGGTGAAATCCGCCACAACAACCCTGGCAGTACTAGACCGCCAGGGTTGTAATGAGGGCCTAAGTCTTTTTGTTTTTATAGGGAAGTTCTGAGTCAATACTTTAAGGTGACATGAAGAAGTCTGATGAACTGAACTGTTAAAACAATCTGAGAAATAGTTTTTGAAAAAGAGACTGTTGGAAGTAACCGGAAAAGACATTGATAACCTGATTTGACTTTTTGAAAACCGGATTTTGACAAAGCTGCAAGCTGATTTTGACAAGGAAGAAGGGTTCCTGGAAGTGAACTGAACTGCTGAAAGAATTGCCTATTTTTGATTTTTGATGCACATTTTTATAAGCTACTTCTTCTTTCTAATTCTTTACAGATCATGGCTGATTTAGATAAACAGGTTAGAGATGCATGGCGCTGTAAATATATGATCATTGGGTTGGCAATTATGTGTGGAATTTTGTTTGTAGTATTAATTGTGGGGATGCCTATTCTGGATACAAAAGGAGCCAACCATACTTCTGCTTTTGAGACTACTACACTAACAGCTTTAGAAAGGTTTAAGTTAGATGAGAAATATTTGCATGACTATACTAATACTCAAGGAGAACTTTCTTCTAATGTTTTTTATGGTTTGTTAAGAGAGTATGTTGAGACAATGGATGCAAAAGATTGTTTTGTGTGTACACAGATTCCTTCATCAGTTGAGGAAGGAGTCACCTATCATAGTCTTCCATTAACATATGGGATAATTTGTAGTCTGTTACTAACAAGATTCCATAACCAGGAGTAAATTCAGTAATTTTACGTTGTTTTTTTGTTTGTTCCTTTAATGAAGTATTTGAGTAGAGTGGCTAGGGATAATGACATAGTATTAGTTAGAGGATTCTTTGAACCTACACTAACGTTTGGCACTGCATATGCACATAAAAACAACCTAACATGCTTGCTTACACCTTTAAAGAAAAGCTTCTTTGATCATACTGATGACAGAAGAAAGGCGCTGAAGGAGAAATTAGAGAACGGCTTAGAGAAAAGGACTTACAAGAATGATTATGCTTATAGTGCAACTAAGATGCATGAGTAATTAGCTTTAGATCCATTACATGTAGGGAAGCTTTGTGTGTATAGGCCAAAGTCGCACACTGACACTTTGTTTGTGGGTACGAGTAAATGCAGACATGTGTTTTGTTTCAGAGTAAATGGACATTTATGTTGAATTGGCAGGACCCTGCAATTCCAGGGATATATTTTACATGTGGACTTAATGCTTATTACTGTCTTCCAAGAGGATGGTATGGGACATGTTATTTGAGAGATAGTTTTCCCAAAGATTTACCAGATGGAGGATCTGAAAAAGTTTCAGAAAATGACTGAATTACATCATAAGAGACAGAGGAGGGAGTCCTCTTCTGCAATAGTTGAAGATATATTTGGTGCAGTGATTCCTTCCGTGGGGGTCATCCTGAATCGATCAAGATCCAAAAGTTGTCCACTATTGTGGATAACATGCTGCCAATTTTTTCAGGGGCTATACTCCTGATAGATACTGACTTAGCTGCGGATAGAGCTATGACTCTTCAAAATCGTCTTGCTTTAGACATTCTTTTAGCGAAGGATGGCGGAGTCTGTAAAATGATTAACTCTAGGCATTGTTCCTCGTACATTCCTAACAACAGTAAAGAGATAAGAAACTTACTTACTAATCTGACTAATGCAAGTGATGATTTGAAAAAATTAAAAGAACCAGGTGTTTGGGAAAATGTTGGTAAGGGGTTTGCTTCAGTTGGAAATTGGCTTAGTAGTATTTAGAATGGGGTACTATTGAAAATCTTACAGGGAATACTAATTGTTGTGGTATGTCTATTGGGGATATGGGGATTATGCAAATGATGCAAAAAAATAAAATTGAAAAGTCTATGAATAATCAGAGGAGGGAAGGAAAGAAAAGGGAAAGAATCTTCAGGGAGAACTCAAGGAGGAGACAAAATATTGAAGAAATAGAGCTATAAAATTGTGGGTGGTTAATTTGGCGTGATGACACATTTAGTCATCAGAGGAGGGATTGCTGAGGCAGGTGTTTTAATTAGAATTTTTTAATAATTGGGCTCATACTCTCTGACTGAGAGCCTGATGCTTTGCTGATCGATTAATGACCTGAGGACGAAGACTGATTCTGCTTGCTGACCCGTACCGTGGATAGGTAGATATGACAATGTGATTGAATTGCATTTTATGCCTTTTATTTCTAGGTACCAACTGCCCTGTTTTGATAATTCCTTTGTTAGGTATTTTTCAAAAATGTGTGTTCTAAATTGTTTTGCATGAAGCCCACATGTTGATGCTAATCTGGTTTAGATGAGGGTATTCACATGATGTCTGACAAATTTCAGGGAGGGACTAATGTTTGACAAACTATCTTGCTGAGTTCTATTTATGCCATATCACTATTGCAGCTGACTCTGCTATTATTTTGTACCATTGCCTTAGTATGTGTTGTGATTCAAGCTTTGATTAGATTGCGTTTCTTCCGTCGCTTTGGTCAACCAGTATTGTTCTTATATATGTTTCATTTGACATTGAGATTAATCTACATGACTTTAGCATTGCTAATATAAGGGAAATAAATGTACTAAACTTTTACTAACGGTATGGTTGTTTATGGCAAAAAAGTCATGGTGTGTGGAAATTACTGACTCCATTGATTATTGATTGTTGACTTGATTAATTATTATTGATTATTGTGTATTGATTATTGATTCTGTTCAGGAGCTATGGCAAGAACATCATAAACGAGTCAAAGGGTTAATCGACGTGTACCCCTTGTAAGTTTACTTATTAAGGACCAACGCGCTAACAAGCACGTCAGTGGCGCTTTGTGCTTTTTGTCACTATTTTCACCTAGAACTTTATATTCGAAGTTCTACTTATTGGATTCTTGTGATTTTAGTGTAATTTTTGTTTAATAATTTGTACTTGATTTTTCTACATTTGTTTGGGAACTGTCTTGTCTTGTGTTTCACTTTATTACTTTTTGAGTGCTGCATTAATACTTTACACATTGCCTCTAAGTTAAGCCTGACTGCTTTGTGCCAGGCTATCAAGGGGTTAAACACAGGTTTATTTATTGATTTCTGTGGTTCACCCTCACAAGGATTGTGTTTATTACTTGAGTGGGTCTGTCACCCCTGTCAACAAATAACGCAATTTCTTACCCAAACTATTTTTTTTAATTAATATCAAAATATGAATGCACTACACGTAAAGTTACTGATTGCAGACCCAGCATATTCATTGGCTTTATATGTGTTTAAGATTAAGGGCCTGATTTAGATTTTGGCGGTAACAGTCCTGCTGATTGTTTGCCCTTGGAAAAACTGTCTGGCACTTGCTTAACAATCTATCCATTCAATTTAGATGTTGGGGGTCCCATAGACTAGAGACCTTTTGAGTCCTGCCGACTCTGCCAGAAATCTCAACTACAGCCACTGTTCCTGCCAAGCGAATCACAATGTGCCTTTCTGCCAAGGCACCTGTGGCCGTGTTACCACCACACCTGAGTTTATAAATTTTAAGGGAAATTAGGCAAAACACACCTTTTCTCCCATTTCCACTTATGTTTTCAACTGGACCTGACTGTAGAAGACCTTCCGCTGCTGATGCTACTGGACCACGAAGGGAACATGACCCCGTTGTCACTGGGCTCAAAATCAAGAATTACATATTGCTTGTGTACATTACCTAGTCACCTAACATTAGTTCTGAACCAGTGCAGTAAAATACTTGTTACACTAATGTTTTTTAAAACAAGTTGTGACATACATGTCTGTAAGACATCTGTGTCAGACATCATTGTAGACACACCTGTATAGAACATAAATCAATGACATACACAATTTTCATTTTAGTACAAGTATACATTACCAAATGAATGCTGTTAGACCTGGCATCCTTGGCTTTGTCTCCCCTGTCTTTTTTGCCTCTGCTTCCCATGTTTTCACTGTGTGCTGGACACTGTTGTTGCTGTTTTTGGTACTCTGGGTCCGCGACCAGTGCTAAAGTGCGAGTGCTCCCTGTGTAAAATGTATGTGCATTTGGCTTTTCCATGATTGACACATTTGATTTACTAGTAAGACCCTAGTAAAGTGCGCTAGAGGTGCCCAGGACCTGTAAATCAAATGCTACTAGTGGGCCTGCAGAACTGGTTGTGCCACCCACATGAGTAGCCCTATAAACATGTCTCAGATCTGCCACTGCAGTGCCTGTGTGTGAAGTCTTGCACAACCAATTCTACCCAGCAAGTGTACCCACTTGCCAGGCCTAAACCTTCCCTTTTTATATATGTTAGGCACCCGTAAGGTAGGTCCTAGGTAGCCCTATGGCCAGGGTGCAGTGTATGTTAAAAGTGGAACATGTACTAATGTGTTTTACATGTCCTAGCAGTGAAATACAGCCAAATCCAGGTTTCCTTGTTGCAAGGCCTATCCCTCTCATAGGTTAACATGGGGGCTACCTTAAAATAACTTTTAAGTATAGTTTACCTTTGGGAGCAGATAGAAATATGGAGCTTGGATTCTCTCAACTCAATTTAAAAAAAAATATCTTTTGATAAAGTTGGTTCTTAAATTGTCAGTTTGAAATTGTCACTTTTAGAAATGGGGCATTTTTTTGCTTAAACTATTCTGTGACTCTGCCTGCTTATGTATTCCCTGTATGGGGTCAGATTGACAGTTGGGCTGTTTGTGAATCCCCTCTAGACAGTGAAACAAAGGGAGCTGGGGCATAGCCTGCATATCCTGATGGGCCATCTTAGCAAGAGTGGAGGGAGGAGTGATCACTTACACCTGAAAGGGCTGTGTCTGCCCTCATACAATGCAGTCTCCAACCCATTGGTGTGTTTCTGGGGCCTGGCCTGGGCAAGTAAGGAGTGTTCACAAACAAGAGAGACTTTTCTTTGAAGTAAGCCTACTTCAAAGGGGAAAATGGGTAAAAGAAGGGCACCCAAAACCACAGACTTTAGAACACTTCTGGAAACCAAGAGGAGCCTCTGCCTGGAGAAGAGCTGAAGAACTGAGGAAGAAGAGCTGCCCTGCCTGCGACTGTGCTTTGTGGAGACCTCCTGCAGTTGCTGCTTCTGCCTGTGCTAGAGGACAAAGACTGGATTTTGTGTTGTCTTCCTTCTTGTGAAGATCTCTCCAAGGGCTTGATTTAGAGCTTGCCTCCTGTTTTTTGAAGTCTCAGGGACAGCAAAGACTTCTCTCTGTCAGCACCTGGAGTCTCAGGAGAGACTCCTACTCTGCCAAGTGGTACCCATCTAGTTCCTGGGACCCTGAAAGGAGAAGCTGGCAGCCTAAGAGGAAGAAATCCACGCACAAAACGCCATGCAGGGAAAAGATCGACCCAACACCAATCTGCGGCTTAAAAATCGACACGCTGCCTGCTTCGCAGCTGAAAATCGACACTCGCCTGCAACGCGATCGGAAGATCAATGCCTGGAGTTGGGGAAACGAGGTGCAACATCGCTGACAGAGACTGATGAGATCGCAACCCGCACTGCGTGGGTTTCAGACCATCGTGCGCCTGAATTTCTGACGCAAACACCACTGGGCGTGTAAAAACAATGCAATGCCTGCCCAGACCCAAGAGTGCTGACCGGATCGACGCATCACTCTCCTGCGGAGAGAAGAAATGATGCACGCCGACCCGACTAAAGGAGATACAATGTAAGGTCTCGCTCGTGAGTGAAATTGACGCATCGTAAGCCCTTTTTGACACACGCTCGCCCGTGCTGGGTTATTTTTGAAGTGCCAAAAGTACATTTTCATGCTAACAGCGTTAGTGTGTGTTTAAAATTACATGAAGACTCTTTTTGCATTTTTAGTGATAACTTGACTTGTGTATTGTGGATTTTTGTTGTTTTGGTCTTGTTTTGTTTAAATAAATATTTTCTATTTCTCTAAACCTGTGTTGTGTCATTTTGTAGTATTTCCATTAAGTTACTCTGTGTTGGTACAAATACTTTACACCTAGCAGTCTGAAGATAAGCCTGCCTGCTCGTGCCAAGCTACCAAGGGGGTGAGCGGGGGTTAGCTGGGGGTGATTCTCTTTTACCCTGAATAGAGTGAGGGTCCTTGCTTGGACAGGGGGTATCCTGACTTTCAACCAAAGACCCCATTTCTAATACTTGAACAAAGATTTAAAAATTTGTTACTGTACTTCCTCTTGTGACAATCTTATTTTTTCATAAGCTGCTGATTTATGTTAGCCTAACCTGCTCACACAATTATATAAACTTTTGTACTCAATCTATGGAAAAAGGTCATCACAAGACAGTCTGTTCAACATTTTTATAATTTCACATACGCAGTTTACCTGTTTCCTGGAGTGTTCTTGATTAAGCATCACTCCATAGTATATGAATGTCGAACTTGTGTTTTATTCATTTCCTATGTTGTGCTCTCACAGATCAGCACTGACACTTGAAACTCATGCACATCTGAATTAAGATCTATCTGCGCTTGAATCGAGCAAAAAACAAGTCCATGACTTAACCTTTGTACTTGACAACAAGTACAATGCCATTTCCTCATATTCTCAATTTGCATATGTTCAAAGTTTAAAGATATATGTAAAGTTTGGTGTTTGTTGTTCTTTACTGTGTGCCTATTTATTTTGCATGCTTTTCATGAAAGGTTTGCCGGTTTTTCAGTAGTTTAGCAATTACAATGGCAATTACGAATTCTTTGTATTTCAGAAATCATTTTACTTTGATTTTTTAACATTTATTGTTTTCTTTATTGACAATTTTTTATAAGTAGAAGGGCACTTCGGGAAAAGTATACTCAAGTTGTGCCATTATTGTACAAGATTAAAATGACAATATTTGTTATATAGAAATAACATGTACTTGATGTGGGAACAATGGAAACTCTGGGGCATATTTACTAGAATAGTAGTACAGGATAGGGCAGAAAGTGACCTTGCAGCACTGCCCTTCGCCACAGGTAAAGGGGAGAATTGTATCATAATTACCAAAGACTATACTTTTCTGTCCTGCCCCCCTGCACTGACACCCTTTTGGCTGCCTAGTGACAATGAGGGTAGACTTGCACCATGCTGCAATGTATGTGCGTTGCATGCATAATTTATTTTGTGTTGGAAGTGGCACCTTCCTGCACAAAAACAATCCATGGAGGTATTTTCCTCTTTCTATGTGTGCTGAAGAAAAAAGAGGGAGACATAAAGATATTTCTCCTTGTTATGCCTCCCCTGACGAGGTGTGTGGATTTGATGCATTCACAAGTTTACACATCCTTGTAAATCTGCAAATGTGCCAAAACCGCTGTGTTGCTTGAAACGCCCCTGATGCAGAGTACAGCAGCGCTGTGACTGGCGCTGATTTGCCTTACGTCAAATCTATCAGGCCATGGAAAGCCATGCAAAGTGGCTTTCCGAGAACCTCATAAATATGGGTCTGCACTCTGCACCATCAAAGTGTCAACATAAGTGACGCTCAGTGGTGTTTGGGGGTTGTAAATATGCCCCTCGGTGTTGCCATTTGAAAGGCTCTGGTGCTCAGCAACTTGCTAAAGAGCAGGAGTCTGGAAAGGACAGTATTTTTAGAAACAAAGGTAATATGCTCTATATAAGGAATGAGCAGGTGGTGGCAATATAAAGGCTGAGTAATAGGTCCACCCATGACACTCTAAAATAAAATGGAGACATGCAGAAGTACCCACACAGCAGTCTCACCATTAGTAAAGTTACTTCTTAATCTTCATTTCTGCACCAGTAACTCTGTTCAAGTGACTGTTGCAATTTTCACTGGAATTATTAAACCTATTTTCTTTGGGATCATGAAACAAGACATTTGCCACTTCATCCAAATCCAAAAGACACAACATAGTTGACCTCTGTGAAAAGTGATTCTATGCCCTTGTTTTATTTCTTCTTGTGGAGGGCACCACTAATTGCATGCACATAGGCACTGGAAAGGAGAGCGTGTTTTGTAGCAGATAAACGACAGGCAGTTTGAATGTGCAAATGATTTCTAAGACAGACTTACAGCCTGATTTAGAACTCGGTGGACGGTTTACTCCATCACAATGGTGACAGATATCCCATCCGCTGAAGCTAAAATCCCATAGGTCATAATGGGGTTTAGATTTTGGTGGACTGCTTTTCCATCACAATTGTGACAGAGTAATCTGTCATCCAAGCTCTAAATCAGTTCCTTAATCATCACACTCTTCTACACCAATTTTCCAAGGTCCTCCTATGACTCATATATCCCAAGTTGCACTTGTATTCCATGCATTATGGTAGACAAGCAGTCAGAGAGTTAATGCTTTAACAAAAGTTCTGAGTGTTTTACCTTCTTATGAAAAGGTTTATAAAATGTAAATATGTGTCTAAAATGTGCTTGACCTCTTGATTCATTTAGTGAATCATGTAAAAATTCCTCAATTTTATCTTTGTTTTGCAAGAATAACTAGCCCTTCCCATATAGATGACTACATCTACCCATTAAAGTCATGGCTGTTGACTCAGACTGAATCCACAGAGCCATGAAGAGAAGAACTAGAACACACCAAATTTGGAAGATAATTAAAATCACTATTAGGCTGCTGAAAAGTATATTTAGTTGTGTACTTGTCCTTGACGGGGATCTCACGCTCTCTCTGGAAAGATTCTGTTGTATCATTGTGCTGTGCTGGATGTAATCAGATGAAATGTAACTCTAATAACATATGAACCACTGACTGAACAAAAACATGTTCATGAAAGAGAGTAACTGCAAATAGAGGAAGGGCATTTGGAAAGCACAGAAGTATTCAACTGATGAATTACAAATTTCATTTAATATTATTTTGTAAGTATTTGTACACAATTTGAACACACCAATTAGGGCTTGGGTAGGGAGACTGGTTACCCAAACCCTGTCCTTTTTTATTCCTTGTTCTTTTCAATTAGGACAGGGGACTAAGGGGGTCATTACAACCTCGACAGTCTTTTAACAAGACCGCTGAGGGACCGTCGTGCGGAAGACCGCCAGTAGTGGCGCTTTGCCACTCAGCGTATTATGACCGTTGGCTGCCCTCCATCGTTTTTTCCGACAGAGAGCCGCCAACAGCCATACTGGCGGGTGGCGGGGAAGTGGAGGTTGCTCCACCGCCACGCCAACAGAACACCGCCCAGCTAATCACGTCCTGTGATTCTGCGTGGCGGTGTTTTGTTGGCGGTGTGGTGTCGGCGGAGCTGCCCCCATGGCTACCGTCCCCTCCCGGCGGATCGACGGAACAGGTAAGTCGATCATCCGTTAGGGGAGGGGGGTGTTGTGTGTTGTGTGGGTGCATGGGGGTGTGCGTCTGTGTATGTAGGGGGGGTGTGAGTGCGTGTATGCTTGCAGGGGTGTTGCGTGCTTTAGAAATGAGTGCGTGTATGTCTGTAGGTATGACTGTATGGATGTGTGCGTGTACATTTGAATGTGGGTGTGCGTGTCTGACTGTGTGTGTGGATCTTGGCATGTATGTCGGTGTGTGTGCGTGTATGTGTGTTGGTGGTGCCTGCGTGCGTGTCGGGTGTGTATATGTAAGGTAATGTCGGGGGTCGGGGTGAGGAGACCCCTATCAGTGCCAGGGAAAGAATTCCCTGGCACTGATAGTGCTTACCGCCATGGATTTCATGGCGGTTCCTACCGCTGGAAATCCACGGCGGTAAGCCGGGTCAAAATACCGGTGGTCTCCAGCCCAGCGGTCGTCTCCGCCCTGGCGGGCAGAACAGAGAAGCGCTGGATGACCATGTCGGTAACCGCCATGGTCATAATACTCAAAAAAAGACCACCAGCCTGTTGGCGGTCTTACCACCGCTTTAACACCGTCCGCCAGGTTTGTAATGACCCCCTAAGGGCCTGACATAGATGTTGGTGGTAAAAGTCCCGCTGTTGATTTTCTGTCAGATTTCCTGGCGGTTCGCCTGTCCAATTTAGAAGTTGGTGGGTCCATAGCCGAAAGACTGCCAACGAACTGCTGCCACTGCCATGAATCACCAACCGCATCAATGGAGCCATAGGCAAAAGTGACTGGCAACATGACTCTAGCCAGTTTTACCAATGAGCCAATAACAGTGTGCCTTCCTGTTGATGCAACTGTGACGGCTAAACCTCACGACCTGAGTTGGTGGATTAGGAGGGATAAAATGGCAAAACTCTGCTTTTTCCAAGGTTTTCCACCACCATGAACTCGGTCATAGAAGTCCTGCCATTGCTGTTGCTCCTGGACCAAGACGCAAATCAACCCCGTCATTGCCAGAACAGAAGGTAAGTCACTGTCTTGCATGCCATCTTCGGAATTGTTGGTGTACAGTAGCAAGGACTCATGCATGTTAAAAAAGAACTTGCAAGTAATATCACAATGATGTGTAATACCTATGTCTGTATTGTTGCAGTAAGAAAAATGTTTAAAAAGACACTCAGATATTTCAGAAACACCCATCAATCTGGTGCTAACTGCCTTCATGGCAATGGACACCACACATGCAAACACATATCCTTTTGGTGTAATTGTCCAGTAACATGCTGAATGCTTGCACCAAAATGAACATGACCATCACACATGTACTCTAATGTATGCATTTCAAGGATATATAAAAATTACAACCTCTGGTTTTCACTGTCGCAAATGACCGTAAGTGCATGGCTGTGAGAGAGGCTTATTTTTGCATGGATAGCCCCCCACCTTTGCCTGGAAAATGAAGTGGTTTCAACATTGTAAGTGCCCTGGGCCACTGCTAAACAGGTTCCTAGGATCAGATCTTTCCCCAAATCTGTACTATGTAGTGGCACTTCAGTTACCCCTGTGAGTCCCCAGTAAATGGTACCCCTGGGTCCGAGGGCATGGGTGCTGAAGAGGGCTGCCAAGAGCTGGAGCACCAATTGTGCCTCTCCAGGAGGCCCCACACCAGCCTCATTCAGACTACCATTGCAAGTGTATGACAAGGTGTGTTTAAAAGTTGTGAACTCGGCATGGCACTCACCGAGTCCCCTGTACGCTAACACTGCATGAGCTATAGGTAAGTCACCCCTCTGGCAGGCCATACACCCTAAGACAGGGTGCACTATAATGCATGTGAGGGCATATAGTTGCATGAGCAAATATGCACATGCTGTGTCTTTACAAAACCTTAAGGCATAGTAAGTGTACATGGGAGCCATGCCAAGTACAGTGCTGAACACTGGTCATTACAAGTTTCCCAGCTACATGAAGGCTACTCTAAACCCTGGGTTTTTTGGATCAAATGACTCAGAGTAAAAATTCTCACTGCTGCCAGTTTGGGATTTATTATAAAATGTACACAGGTCCACATTCAAGGTGCCCCCTGAAAACACCAGCACCACCCTTGGAACGGATGCTGGCTACTTCAAGCCAGCCTGCCAGCACCAGACAGGAGTATAGATCCCTGAGGAGAGTGTCTCTGCTCTCTGGGACCAGAAAACAAAACCATTTCTGGGAAGAGATATTACAGCTCCTCACCAAGGAATGTGCACTGCCCAGGCCAGTGAGCTTCAAAGGGCTTGCTGCCCTTGAAACTTGACCCCGAGTCCTGCTGCTAGCAGCAGATGGCCACCTCCCTTACAAACCACAGTTTTGGTGGAAGAAATACCCTCAGCCTGCATCACCCCTCACGTTAGGCAGATGAGGTGACCACTCCATTTAATTTTCCTCTACCTTGGATGGCAGGAAAATAGCCTGTCAGGGTTAGGGATGTGACCCCTTCCCACAAGAAGTGGTCACATAGTGAGTGTTGCCACCCAAAGGTTAGGCTAGCAACACCTGAAGGAGCTTATCACAAGGAGTCTCTGACGTCACCTGGTGGCACTGGCCACTCAGAGCAGTCCAGTGTGCCAGCAGCACCTCTGTTTCCAAGATGGCAGAGGTCTGGAGCACACTGGAGGAGCTCTGGACACCTCCCAGGGGAGGTGCAGGTCAGGGGAGTGGTCACTCCCCTTTCCTTTGTCCAGTTTCGCGCCAGAGCAAGGCTAAGGGGTCCCCTGAACCGGTGTAGACTGGCTTATGCAGAATTGGGCACATCTGTGCCCAAGAAAGCATTTCCAGAGGCTGGGGGAGGCTACTCCTCCCCTGCCTTCACATCATTTTCCAAAGGGAGAGGGTGTCACACCCTCTCTCAGAGGAAGTTCTTTGTTCTGCCATCCTGGGCCAGGCCAGGCTGGACCCCAGGAGGGCAGATGCCTGTCTGAGGGGTTGGCAGCAGCAGCAGCTGCAGTGAAACCCCAGGAAGGGCAGTTTGGCAGTACCAGGGTCTGTGCTACAGACCACTGGGATCATGGGATTGTGCCAACTATGCCAGGATGGCATAGAGGGGGCAATTCCATGATCATAGACATGTTACATGGCCATATATTTGGAGTTACCATTGTGAAGCTACATATAGGTAGTGACCTATATGTAGTGCACGCGTGTAATGGTGTCCCCGCACTCACAAAGTCAGGGAAATTGGCCCTGAACAATGTGGGGGCACCTTGGCTAGTGCCAGGGTGCCCTCACACTAAGTAACTTTGCACCTAACCTTTACCAGGTAAAGGTTAGACATATAGGTGACTTATAAGTTACTTAAGTGCAGTGTAAAATGGCTGTGAAATAACGTGGACGTTATTTCACTCAGGCTGCAGTGGCAGGCCTGTGTAAGAATTGTCAGAGCTCCCTATGGGTGGCAAAAGAAATGCTGCAGCCCATAGGGATCTCCTGGAACCCCAATACCCTGGGTACCTCAGTACCATATACTAGGGAATTATAAGGGTGTTCCAGTAAGCCAATGTAAATTGGTAAAAATGGTCACTAGCCTGTTAGTGACAATTTGGAAAGAAATGAGAGAGCATAACCACTGAGGTTCTGATTAGCAGAGCCTCAGTGAGACAGTTAGTCACTACACAGGTAACACATTCAGGCACACTTATGAGCACTTGGGCCCTGGGTTACCAGGGTCCCAGTGACACATACAACTAAAACAACATATATACAGTGAAAAATGGGGGTAACATGCCAGGCAAGATGGTACTTTTTCTACACAACCCCCCCCCCCAAACGAAGGACAATAAGACTAGCCATGACCTGATGAGTCTTCATTGTCTAAGTGGAAATATCTGGAGAGTCCATCTGCATTGGAGTGGCTACTCCCAGGTCTATGTTCCACTGTATAGTCCATTCCCTGTAGGGATATGGACCACCTCAACAATTTAGGATTTTCACCTTTCATTTGTTTTAGCCAAAGTAGAGGTTTGTGGTCTGTCTGAACAATGAAGTGAGTGCCAAACAGGTATGGCCTCAACTTCTTCAGAGCCCAGACCACAGCAAAGGCCTCCCTCTCAATGGCAGATCAACGCTTTTCTCTAGGGGTCAACCTCCTACTAATAAAAGCAACAGGTTGATCCTGGCCCTCAGAATTAAGTTGTGGTAGGACTGCCCCTACTCCTAATTCAGATGCATCAGTCTGGACATAGAATTTTTTAGAGTAACAAGGGCTTTTCAGGACAGGTGCAGAGCACATGGCCTGCTTCAGCTCCTCAAAAGCTTTCTGACAGCTAGCTGTCCACAATACCTTTTTAGGCATCTTTTTGGATGTAAGGTCATTAAGAGGGGCTGCAATGGAGCCATAGTTCTTAATGAACCTCCTGTAATACCCAGTTAGGCCTAGGAATGCTCTCACCTGAGTCTGAGTGGTAGGGGGAACCCAATCAATAATTGTTTGGATTTTCCCCTGAAGTGGTGCAATCTGTTCCCCACCAACAAGGTGTCCCAGATAAACCACCTTCCCCTGCCCTATCTGGCACTTTGAAGTCTTGATAGTGAGGCCTGCCTTCTGCAGGGCCTCCAAAACTTTCCATAGGTGGACCAGGTGATCATCCCAGCTGGAGCTAAAGACAGCTATATCATCCAAATATGCTGCACTGAAAGCTTCCAGCCCTTGCAGGACTGTGTTCACCAACCTTTGAAAAGTGTCAGGTGCATTTTTCAAACCAAAAGGCATTACAGTAAACTGGTAATGTCCTCCAATGGTTGAAAATGCAGTTTTAGGTTTAGCATCTTCTGACAATTTGATCTGCCAATACCCTGCAGTCTAATCAAAAGTGCTTAGATACTTGGCAGATGCCAGTGTATCTATGAGCTCATCTGCCCTGTGTATAGGGTAAGCATCAGTTTTGGTTACCAAGTTGAGCCCTCTATAGTCTACACAAAACCGCATTTCTTTCTTTCTATCTTTGGAATGGGGTTTTGGTACAAGTACCACAGGAGAAGCCCATGGACTTTCAGAGTGCTCAACTACTCCTAGTTCTAACATTTTCTGCACCTCTTGCTTTATGCAGTCCCTGACATGGTCAGGCTGCCTATAGATCTTACTTTTGATAGGTAAACTGTCTCCAGTATCTATAGTGTGCTCACACCAAGAAGTGGTACCTGGCACAGTAGAGAAGAGTTCAGAGAATTGATCTAGGAGATTTATGCAATGGTCTTTCTGCTCAGCAGTAAGACAATCAGCCAAAACTACACCTTCCACAAGAGTATCTTGTTCTGTGGAAGAGAAGAGATCAGGTAGAGGATCACTGTCTTCTTCCTGTCCCTCATCAGTTGCCATGAGCAGGGTGAGATCAGCCCTGTCATAGTAGGGTTTCAGGCGGTTGACATAGAGCACCCTAAGGGGACTCCTGGCAGTGCCTAAGTCAACTAAATAGGTGACTTCTCCCTTCTTTTCAACAATTGTGTGGGGTCCACTCCATTTATCTTGGAGTGCTCTTGGGGCCACAGGCTCCAAGACCCACACTTTCTGCCCTGGTTGGTACTGAACCAAAACAGCCTTCTGATCATGCCATTGCTTCTGGAGCTCTTGGCTGGCCTGAAGGTTTTTGCTGGCCTTTTTCATGTACTCAGCCATCCTTGATCTGAGGCCAAGTACATAATCCACAATATCCTGCTTAGGAGCTTTTAAAGGTTGTTCCCAACCCTCCTTTACAAGTGTGAGTGGACCCCTAACAGGGTGTCCAAAAAGAAGTTCAAAGGGGCTGAAGCCCACTCCTTTCTGGGGTACCTCCCTATAGGCAAAAAGGAGGCATGGTAACAGGATATCCCATCTCCTGCGGAGTTTTTCAGGGAGACCCATAATCATGCCTTTGAGAGTTTTGTTAAATCTCTCCACCAGTCCATTTGTTTGTGGATGATAGGGTGTAGTGAACTTGTAAGTTACACCACACTCCTTCCACATGGCCTTTAAGTATGCAGACATGAAATTGCTTCCCCTGTCTGATACTACTTCCTTTGGGAAGCCCACCCTGGAAAATATTCCCAGGAGGGCCTTTGCCACTGCAGGAGCTGTAGTGGTCCTTAAAGGAATAGCTTCAGGATATCTTGTGGCATGGTCCACTACCACCAAGATAAACCTATTGCCTGAAGCAGTAGGAGGGTCAAGGGGGCCAACTATGTCAACCCCTACCCTTTCAAAGGGGACCCCAACCACAGGCAGTGGAATAAGGGGTGCCTTTGGTGTGCCACCTGTTTTGCCACTGGCTTGACAGGTTTCACAGGACTTACAAAAATCTTTTGTGTCCTCAGACATCCTAGGCCAATGAAACAAGGGAACAAGTCTGTCCCAAGTTTTTATTTGACCCAGGTGCCCAGCTAGGGGAATGTCGTGGGCAAAAGATAGGAGGAACTTTCTGTACTCCTGAGGAATCACTAATCTCCTGGCAGCTCCAGGTTTAGGATCCCTATGCTCAGTGTACAAGAGGTTGTCCTCCCAGTAAACTCTGTGAGAGTCACTGACATCCCCATTAGCCTGTTTGACAGCTTGCTGTCTTAGACCCTCTAATGTGGGACAGGTTTGCTGTGCCACACTCAGCTCCTCCCTGGCTGGCCCCCCTTCACCCAAAAGCTCAGCAGTGTCTGCTTCCAGCTCCTCTGGTGTAGGTTCTGCACAGGGAGGGAATTATTCTTCCTCAGAAGTTGAATCCACTGTAGAGGGAGGGATAGTAGAAAGTGGTTTGCTTCTACTAGCCCTAGCTTTAGGGAGCACTTGGTCCATTGTTCCAGGATCCAAGCTTCCCTGTCCTTTTTGCTTTTTGGCCTGAGCCCTTGTCAAAGCAAAAATATGCCCTGGGATGCCCAGCATTGCTGCATGGGCCTCCAACTCCACATCTGACCAAGCTGATGTCTCCAAATCATTTCCTAGTAGACAGTCTACAGGTAAATCTGTGGCTACCACAACTTTTTTTGGACCAGTAACCCCCCCCCCCCCCAGTTGAGATTAACAACAGCCATGGGGTGGCTAAGTGTGTTGTTGTGAGCATCGGTTACTTGGTACTGGTGACCAAGTAGGTGTTGTTCAGGGTGGACCAGTTTCTCTATGACCATAGTCACACTGGCTCCAGTGTCCCTGTAGGCCTGAACCTCAACACCATTTATTAGGGGTAGCTGCTTGTACTTATCCATATTAAGGGGACATGCAACTAAGGTGGCTAAATCAATAGCCCCCTCAGAGACTAACACAGCCTCTGTGGCCTCCCTAACAAGGCCAACCCCAACTAAGTTACCAATAGTGAGCCCAGCTACTCCCTTGGATTGGCTATTAGTAGGTTTGCTCCCACCACCACTGCTATTAGTAGGGACACTAGGGGTAGCAGTAGGGGTTGTAGTGGTAGGAGGCTTGGTGCTTTTCTTTGGACAACTGGGATCTGTTGTCCAATGGCCTTTTACTTTACATAAATAGCACCATGGTTTCTTTTCTTTGTTTTGATTAAAGGAGGATTTGGACCCACTACCCCCACCAGAGTGTTTTTGTGGGCCTGATGAAGACTCATTTTTAGATTTGTCCCCACCCTTGTCAGAAGACTTACCATCCTTCTTTTTGTTGCCATCTTTGTCACCCCCTGTATGAACTTTTCTGTTCACCCTTGTTCTGACCCATTTGTCTGCCTTCTTTCCCAATTCTTGGGGAGAGGTCAGATCAGAGTCCACCAAGTACTGGTGCAACAAATCAGACACACAATTATTAAGAATATGCTCTCTCAGGATCAAGTTATACAGGCTGTCATAATCAGTAACTTTACTGCCATGTAACCACCCCTCCAAGGCCTTCACTGAATGGTCAATGAAATCAACCCAGTCTTGTGAAGACTCCTTTTTGGTTTCTCTGAACTTTATCCTGTACTGTTCAGTGGTTAAGCCATAACCATCCAGGAGTGCATTCTTAAGAACTGCAAAATTATTGGCATCACTTTCTTTCACAGTAAGGAGCCTATCCCTACCTTTTCCACTAAATGATAGCCATAGGATAGCAGCCCACTGCCTTTGAGGGACATCCTGTACAACACAGGCCCTCTCAAGTGCAGCAAACCACTTGTTAATGTCATCCCCCTCCTTATAAGGGGGAACTATCTTGTGCAGATTCCTGGAATCATGCACTTTTGCAGGATGAATATGGGGAATACTGCTGCTGCCACCATGGGTTTCTAAACCCAACTTCTGTCTTTCCTTCTCTAATTCTAAAGACTGTCTATCCAAATCCAGCTGTTGCTTTTTAAGCTTCAGTCTGGTTTGTTCCACCCTCAACTTATTGAGTTCCCTTTCTAACAATCTGTCATCAGGGTTGGTGGAAGGGACATTTCTAGATACAGAGGTATGATGGGAATGAACAGAAGGAGACCTGTCCCTTACAGAGGGCACCCTAACAGCTTGGCTGACAGTGTAATGTGAGAGCACATCATCTGGATGATGTGACTCCACCTCAGTACCAACTATGCTAGACTGTCTTGTAATGGGAAGGCTAAGAAGTTTCTTTCCTGAACCTTTACCTGGGGGAGTCCCTGGATCAGATTGAGAACCATTAGCTACTTTTTCAACAGATGGGGCACTTTTAGCCTTATCCTGTTCTCTAAGCATATTAAGTAACAGTTCCAAGGAAGGATTCTTCCCTACACTCAAACCTCTCTCTATGCAGAGACTCCTTGCTCCTTTCCAGCTAAGGTGATCATATGCAATCTTAGACAGGTCAACATTTTGGCCTGTGCCAGACATTTTTAGAGAGAGTTAAAGTGATAGAAAAAGAGAAAAAAGTTTTTCAGAGCTTTTAGAAAGACAGAGAAAAAAACTTTGAAAACTTTTTAGAACTTTTTAGAAAGTTTAGAAGTACTTTTCAGCACTTAGAAAAGAGTGAAAAGAGGAAATGCAAAACTTTTTGGCTATGTGTATATACACTGAACTTGTTTTGTATATTTTTCTCTTATGAAAAGTACAATGACAAGAGTGGTAAGTAGTCTCAAAGCACTTATCCCACCGCTGCACAACCAATGCAGGAGGCTGGACTGGCTTGTAGTGAGTACCAAGGGGTACTTGCACCTTTCACCAGGCCCAGTTATCCCTTATTAGTGTATAGGGTGTCTAGCAGCTTAGGCTGATAGATAATGGTAGCTTAGCAGAGCAGCTTAGGCTGAACTAGGAGACGGGTGAAGCTACTACAGTACCACTTAGTGTCATATGCACAATATCACAAGAAAACACAATACACAGTTATACTAAAAATAAAGGTACTTTATTTTTATGACAATATGCCAAAGTATCTTAGAGTGTACCCTCAGTGAGAGGATAGGAAATATACACAAGATATATATACACAATAGCAAAAATATGCAGTATAGTCTTAGAAAACAGTGCAAACAATGTATAGTTACAATAGGATGCAATGGGGAAACATAGGGATAGGGGCAACACAAACCATATACTCCAAAAATGGAATGCGAACCACGAATGGACCCCAAACCTATGTGACCTTGTAGAGGGTCGCTGGGACTATTAGAAAATAGTGAGAGTTAGAAAAATAACCCTCCCCAAGACCCTGAAAAGTGAGTGCAAAGTGCACTAAAGTTCCCCTAAGGACAAAGAAGTCGTGTAAGAGGAATAATGCAGGAAAGACACAAACCAACAATGCAACAACTGTGGATTTCCAATCTAGGGTACCTGTGGAACAAGGGGACCAAGTCCAAAAGTCACAAGCAAGTCGGAGATGGGCAGATGCCCAGAAAATGCCAGCTGTGGGTGCAAAGAAGCTTCTACTGGACAGAAGAAGCTGCGGTTTCTGCAGGAACGCAAAGGGCTAGAGACTTCCCCTTCGGAGGACCGATCTCTCTCGCCTTGTAGAGTCGTGCAGAAGTGCTTTCCTGCCGAAAGAACGCCAACAAGCCTTGCTAGCTGCAAATCGTGTGTTTAGCGTTTTTGGATGCTGATGTGGCCCAGGAGGGACCAGGAGGTCGCAAATTAGACCAGGAGGTAGAGGGGACGTCGAGCAAAAAAAGGAGCCCTCTTAGCAGCAGGTAGCACCCGCAGAAGTGCCAGAAACAGGCCCTACAAGGATGTGTGAAATGGTGCTCACCCGAGGTCGCACAAAGAAGTTGCACGTCGCCGGAGAACAACTTAGGAGGTCGTGCAATGCAGGTTAGAGTGCCGTGGACCCAGGCTGGACTGTGCACAAAGGATTTCTGCCGGAAGTGCACGGAGGCCGGAGTAGCTGCAAAAGTCGTGGTTCCCAGCAATGCAGTCTAGCGAGGTGAGGCAAGGACTTACCTCCACCAAACTTGGACTGAAGAGTCACTGGACTGTGGGGGCCACTTGGACAGAGTTGCTGGATTCGAGGGACCTCGCTCGTCGTGCTGAGAGGAGAACCACGGGACCGGTAATGCAGCTTTTTGGTGCCTGCGGTTGCAGGAGGAAGATTCCGTCGACCCACGGGAGATTTCTTCAGAGCTTCTGGTGCAGAGAGGAGGCAGACTACCCCCACAGCATGCACCACCAGGAAAACAGTCGAGAAGGCGGCAGGATCAGCGTTACAGAGTTGCAGTAGTCGTCTTTGCTACTTTGTTGCAGTGTTGCAGGCTTCCAGCGAGGTCAGCAGTCGATTCCTTGGCAGAAGGTGAAGAGAGAGATGCAGAGGAACTCGGATGAGCTCTTGCATTCGTTATCTAAAGTTTCCCCAGAGACAGAGACCCTAAATAGCCAGAAAAGAGGGTTTGGCTACTTAGGAGAGAGGATAGGCTAGCAACACCTGAAGGAGCCTATCACAAGGAGTCTCTGACGTCACCTGGTGGCACTGGCCACTCAGAGCAGTCCAGTGTGCCAGCAGCACCTCTGTTTTCCAAGATGGCAGAGGTCTGGAGCACACTGGAGGAGCTCTGGACACCTCCCAGGGGAGGTGCAGGTCAGGGGAGTGGTCACTCCCCTTTCCTTTGTCCAGTTTCGTGCCAGAGCAGGGCTAAGGGGTCCCCTGAACCGGTGTAGACTGGCTTATGCAAATTGGGCACATCTGTGCCCAAGAAAGCATTTCCAGAGGCTGGGGGAGGCTACTCCTCCCCTGCCTTCACACCATTTTCCAAAGGGAGAGGGTGTCACACCCTCTCTCAGAGGAAGTTCTTTGTTCTGCCATCCTGGGCCAGGCCTGGCTGGACCCCAGGAGGGCAGATGCCTGTCTGAGGGGTTGGCAGCAGGAGCAGCTGCAGTGAAACCCCAGGAAGGGCAGTTTGGCAGTACCAGGGTCTGTGCTACAGACCACTGGGATCATGGGATTGTGCCAACTATGCCAGGATGGCATAGAGGGGGCAATTCCATGATCATAGACATGTTACATGGCCATATTCGGAGTTACCATTGTGAAGCTACATATAGGTAGTGACCTATATGTAGTGCACAGGTGTAATGGTGTCCCGCACTCACAAAGTCAGGGAAATTGGCCCTGAACAATGTGGGGGCACCTTGGCTAGTGCCAGGGTGCCCTCACACTAAGTAACTTTGCACCTAACCTTTACCAGGTAAAGGTTAGACATATAGGTTACTTATAAGTTACTTAAGTGCAGTGTAAAATGGCTGTGAAATAACGTGGACGTTATTTCACTCAGGCTGCAGTGGCAGGCCTGTGTAAGAATTGTCAGAGCTCCCTATGGGTGGCAAAAGAAATGCTGCAGCCCATAGGGATCTCCTGGAACCCCAATACCCTGGGTACCTCAGTACCATATACTAGGGAATTATAAGGGTGTTCCAGTAAGCCAATGTAAATTGGTAAAAATGGTCACTAGCCTGTTAGTGACAATTTGGAAAGAAATGAGAGAGCATAACCACTGAGGTTCTGATTAGCAGAGCCTCAGTGAGACAGTTAGTCACTACACAGGTAACACATTCAGGCACACTTATGAGCACTGGGGCCCTGGGTTACCAGGGTCCCAGTGACACATACAACTAAAACAACATATATACAGTGAAAAATGGGGGTAACATGCCAGGCAAGATGGTACTTTCCTACATGGGTCGACGGAATCTTCCACCTGCAACCACATGCACCAAAGAACTGCATCACCGGTCCTCTGGGTCTCCTCTCAGCACGACGAGCGAGGTCCCTTGAACTCAGCAACTCTGTCCAAGTGACTCTCACAGTCCAGTGACTCTTTAGTCCAAGTTTGGTGGAGGTAAGTCCTTGCCTCCCCACGCTAGACTGCATTGCTAGGAACCGCGTGTTTTGCAGCTACTCTGGCTCCTGTGCACTCTTCCAGGATTTCCTTTGTGCACAGCCAAGCCTGGGTCCCCGGCACTCTAACCTGCAGTGCACGACCTCCTGAGTTGTCCTCCGGCGTCGTGGGACCCTCTTTTGTGACTTCGGGTGAGCTCCGGTTCACTCCATTTTGTAGTGCCTGTTCTGGCACTTCTGCAGGCGCTGCTTGCTTCTGAGAGGGCTCCATTTCTAGCTGGGCGCCCTCTCTGTCCCCCCACAGCAGCATCCAAAAACTCTAACTGTGACCCTTGCAGCTAGCAAGGCTTGTTTGTGGTCTTTCTGCACGGAAAAGTGCAAACCTATGGCCTATACTTGACCAATATTAAAAGTGCAATTGTTAAGAAAAATGCCTCCTAAATGTCCCTTGCCCTGGACCTCCATTTCCCCATACAAAATAAAGTGCATAAATGCTGAACCTGCCCTATGACTGACCAGATGTTAAAGTGGATAATGTGCCCCACACCCATCTACATTCTACAGCTTATACCTTTTCTGCCCATGACTTATTCCACACATCCCATGCACAATCAACTTACCGCCCAACATTGGAGTTCAATCAATAAAGGTATTCCCGCATCCCAGCGTTCAATATAAGTGCATATGTCCCACTTTTGATGGGCTTTTTACTGCATAGATGAGGAAAAAAACAAAAACAAAAGAGATTGTGAGTGATTTTGTTTGTCTGAAGTGGTGGGATACAATTTTGTTGCATCACTCACATGCATTCACAAAACAGTCAGTACAGATTTATTTTCAAACATTTAACATTCCTAGGAAATACTAATTGGCAGTGATTTATTGAGTAACCTCAACACTTTCTGTCTCCTTAAATTCAGATCAAAAACATCATCTAGGCCTAGCCTAGTAAACCTTTCCTATAGTGAGAGCCAATCCTGATTAGTCCAAATCATTGTGAGACACTAAAAGTCAAACAACCTGTACACTATTAACACCAGGCACAACTGCATTTTCTTCATTCCTAATCTTCTAAGAGCCAGATGCTATGGTCTGCACCACATATAGGCCTTCATTACAACCCTGGTGGTTGGTGATAAAGTGGCAGTAATACCGTCAACTGGCTGGCAGTAAATACTGCCAAATTATGACCATGGCGGAAAGAGCTCAGACAGACAGCCACTTTACCACACCTACCGCCAGGGCTGAAACAACAGCCACCATGGCGGTAGCCGTCTACAGCCAGGCGGAAGTCAGTGTTCCGCCCACCATATTAAGACCCTGGAAACCGCCACCTTTTCCGGGGCGGTACCAGTGACATCAAAAGCTTGGCAGAAACATTGCACAGAAGGGAAACGACTCACCTGTGGAGACCCAGGGAAGAACCACACCGCCATGGAGCCTGAACTGCATATATTCCCAATGCTGTTCTACGTCCTGCTCCACCAAGAACACCAATGATGGCAAAGATGACCACAGTGAGCACAGCTGCCTCACACACAAGGGAGAGGGGAGGAAAAAGAGAGTGACACACACACGCACAACACACACCACACACACACCATGCACACAACCAGACTCAGTAATAAAATATATACACCCTGTACCCCTCTCGAAAAATGCAAGAACAACACAAATAGATAAAAATGATTGTAATAAGATAAATAAAGTAGTAATACATGCATCCTATCCAAAAGTATATACATATTTACAAATCAAGGGACACTGCCCAGTCCTCAAAGTTTGTGGGCCACAGGGCCACATCACAAAGTCCAAGGCCCCCCTTGACTCCTGCAACAACACGGAGAGAACACTGCAGGGGCATCTTTTCGAAAATAGGCAGGCACCTCAGGGGGATGGGGAGTAGGGGGCACCACAGCCAGCAGATGGAACAACACCACTGGTCCTGGAGGGGGCAACATGCCCTGTGCTTGGTCCTGGGGAGTGCAAGGCTACAGTCTTTCAAGTGGGTGACTTGCCCACTGGCTCTGAAGGGGGCAACATGCCCTGTGCTTGGTCCTGGGTAGTGCAAGGCCACAGTCTCTCAAGTCGGTGACTTGCCCACATGCTCTGGAAAGGGCAACATGCCCTGTGCTCTTCATCTAGGGGAGGATGGGGAGAGTGGATGGCTTCTCCACTGGTTACAGAAGCTCCTGCCCATCCCCTGCAGCCTCAGACGGCTGCCCAGTGCTGGTAGTGGTGTTGGTGCTGCTGCTGCTGCTGATTGTGGGGGGAAGCTCCTGCCCATCCCCTGCAGCTTCAGATGGCTGCACCATCATGGTTGGTGGTGGGGGCTCAGACTGAGTCCCAGCACCAGGCCCCTTGTCCTTTATGCCTGCAGGTGAAGGCCCCTTATCCTTCCTGGCAGCAGCTGGTGGTGGCTCCTTGTTCCTCTTGGCAGCAGCTGGGGATGGCTCCTTGCTCTTCTTGGCAGCAGATGGGGGTGGCACCTGACCTTCCTGGCAACACTTGGGGCAGGCACTCTTTCCGTCTGGCTGCCTGGTGCCCAGGATCCCTTCTCACCACAAGTTGCAGGGAACACTACTGGGCCCATGGACTGGGTAGCTGAGGTGCTTGCCTGGGTTTTACACGCCCTGGTCAGATGTGAAGGATGGGGGGGAGGGGTGGGGAACAGGTCAGTGGTGGAGAGGAAAATCTTCCTAGGGACATTGGGGCAGGAAGAGGGAGAAGGTCTGGGAGTGGAGGAAGAGGCAGTGGTTGTAGGAGGTGTCTTTCTCCTGTGTTTGGGTGCAGGTGCATGGGCTTGATGCTGTTGTGAGGAGGATGGCTGTTGGGTGTATAAATGCTTGCATTTGTGTACTTTGGGAGGAGAGGCACAGACACAGTGGGAGAGGACAAAGGGGATGTGTGCATGGCTGTTGGGAGTAGGGGGCACAGACACAGTGGGAGAGGACACAGGGGACGTTTGCATGGCTGTTAGGGTGGTGACTGCCAGTGAAGTGTGTGTTCTGATAGGTGTGCTCGTGATGGAGGTAGTGGATGAGGATGTAGTGCATGCAGGTGTGAGTGTTGACGCAACTGGGAGGGAGGTGGAGGACGAGGAGGAGGGGGCCACAGTGGAGGCAGTGGATGTTGGTATGTATGCTTCTGGATGGTGTTTGTGTGAGTGCCTGTGGGATGATGTGTGGTGCCTGTTTTTGCCTGTGCCACTTTTGTGTGTTGTGAAGGTTGGAGGGGGAGGGTGGAAACAGGGACAATGGCTGCCATCAGAGAGGAGGCGGGAGCCTGCATTGATCTCTGTTGGGCCGCCATGCCAGTGTGAATGCCCTCCAGAAATGCATTGGACTGTTGCATTTGGGCTGTCAGCCCCTGGCTGGCATTCACAATGGTTGACTGCTGAACAGAGATGGATCGCAGGAGGTCAATAGCCTCCTTACTCAGGGCAGCAGGACTAACTGGGGCAGGGCCTGAGGTGCCTGGGGCGAAGGAGATGCCCACCCTCCTGGGTGAGCGGGCATGGGTAAGTCGCTGAGGGGCTGCTGGGTGGGCGGTGCTGGTACGGGGGTGTCGGCTGTACCTTTAGTTGAGGTGGGCACAAAGGTGCCCACCACCACCAGGGAACTTCCATCGGAGGAGGTATCTGTGTTTGAACTGTTCCCTTCAATCTCCACTGTGGTGCTCCCCTCGCCCTCTGTCCCAGTAGTGCCCTCACCGTCGGTGGACTCTGCCTCCTGGGTCCTGTGGGATGCAGCTCCCTCCGTCGACGGTGCCTCTGCTCCTCCGCCAGATGATGCTAATGCACACAAGAACAGGATGACAAAACAAAAGGGGGGGAGAGGCACAATGGCTGCACCAACACCACCGTTGGCGTACACAGCACCCTCACATACAGGGAACAGCCCTTCGCAATATGCAATGCACTACCAGTAACAATGCTAGTCACCAGGGCATGGGGAGGGACACATACCGCCCACTGTAGCATACCTGGGACCCACACACCCCTGCCCAATAGTGGATGCCTACACGCAAGGTTGGAGGAATGTCACATCAGAACCCTGCCCAACATGGGACCTACACTGCAATGTCAGCCCTGGCCTGGGGCACCCACAGGCACACTTCCACCACCCGGATAACGCCCCACCAGGCGTAAGTAGTAATGATGGGCACTGTACTCACCCCCTTGTTGCTGCTGTGATGCCCCCAAATGCCCATCCAGCTCCGAATAGGCCACCACCAGTATGCAGGCCATCAGTTGGGTCAGGTTTCGACGGGCAACCCTTTCTCGTTGGGAGGCCATTCCCAGCTGGGCCTCTGCCATCTTCCGTGCCCAGTGTCTCAGGTCCTCCCACTGTTTCCGACAGTGGGTGCTCCACCTGCCATAGACTCCCAGGGTCCGCACGGCCTTGGCGATGGCACGCCACATACCCTTCTTTTGATGGGCGCTGGCCTGCAGAGGCAATACACACAGAAAAATAGAATTAGACAAATAGACCTGCCTGTTACACTTTTGGCCCACCATAACGCTTCACATCACCATTTACAAACACATGGCCCAGCACACAAGCTGTACGCCGCTCAGGGGACAGCCACCCAACCCCCCACACGAGGCCTTCACAAACACCACTCCATGCATTCATGCCACATGTATTGTGCTTAAAGTGTACTCACCTGTTGGTCTGGAGGCCCATACAGCAGTTCCTATTGGGGTAGGACCCCATCCACCAGTCGCTCCAACTCTGCAGAGGTGAAGGCAGGGGCCCTTTCCCCAGTCACACAGGCTATTGTAGGTTCCAGACACAGGTCACAGGTCACAGCTGCACATGCAGTGGAGATCCTCTCCTGTTGAAGGTCAGATAGCAAATGAGTGAACAGATAGAAAATGGCAGTGACGTCCACTGCAGTGCATACCGTCACCGCTGACGTACGTCACCATTGGACAATGTACCCCATAGGGCCCGATAATAACCAATGAGGAGTTGCACTGCGGTTCACGACCGCCTCCCGCAACGGCGCACAACGTCATCGGAATTACCTCATTTCCACCTGTCCCTCCATACAGGTCAGGAGGACGCCATTTCGGGGTGGTAGACCATGGATCATAACTGTGTTACAGATCACAATTGTACATTCAAGACATATGCCACTAATACATTAAAAAATCACATCATGCATTGAACTTTGGTGGCTACAATGTACAGATTATGACCGTCTCCTTACTCTTTTTTCCCAAAGATTGCAACCGCTGTGGATGAATAGGAGATGGAGACATCCCCCCATGTACAGACCCCTGGTGGACTTGGCAACAATGGAGGACAGGCACATTATCCTCACCTACAGACATGACAGGGCAACAATCATAGAGCTGTGTGCCCAACTGGAGCCTGACCTGATATCTGATATCCGTTATCCCACTGGGATCCCCCATCTTGTGCAAGTGCTATCAGTGCCCCATTTCTTGGCAACTGGTTCTTTCCAAGTGACAGTGGGTTTGGCAGCAGGAATGTCACAGCCAATGTTCTCAATAGTGCTGACCAGAGTGTTGTCTGCCCTGATTAAACAGATGTGCAGCTACATTGTTTTCCCCCAAGTGGAGGATTTGGCCACAGTGAAGGCTGACTTCTATGCAATGGGACACATCCCCAACATAATTGGGTCTATTGATGGAACACCCATTGCATTTGCCCCCCCCCCGGCAAAATGAACAGGTCTTCAGAAATCAAAAAAGTTTTCACTTGATGAATGTGCAGATGGTGTGTTGGTGGACCTGTACATCTCCCATGTCAATGTTAAGGATACTGGGTCAGTGCATGATGCTTTTACCCTGAAGAATAGCAGCATCCCAAATGTGATGGCCCACTACAGAGGCACAGGGTGTGGCTAATAGGTGAGCCCTGGTTCCCACCCAGTGGATGTTGTTGTATGGGTATGGTATGGGCCATATGGCATAGTGTGGGGCTAGCAGTTGTCCCTCAATATTTGCAGGTGACTCTGGTTACCCCGACCTCTCATGGCTACTGGCCACTGTGAGGAATGCCAGGACAAGGGCAGAGGAACGTTACAATGAGGCACATGGTGAACAAGAAGGATAATAGAACATACCTTTGGCCTCCTGAAGGCTCGGTTTCAGTGCCTCCATCTAACAGGTGGATCCCTGTGCTACTCACCCAAGAAGGTCTGCCAGATAATCGTGGCATGCTGCATGTTGCACAACCTTCCTTGAGACGCCATGTGCCTTTTCTGCAGGAGGAGGATGCTGGAGATGGCCGTGTAGCAGCAGTGGACCCTGTGGACAGTGAAGATGAGGAGGCAGAGGATGAGAATGAGGACAACAGAACTGCAGTGATCAGACAATACTTCCAATGACACACAGGTATGACAGTGTAAATTCACATTCCATTGACAGTTTTGTTTTTGACATTGTCACTGGCAGGCTGTGATTTCCCACTTGTATGTCCAATAACTGTACCCTTTGGCAACTCTTTTTGCACATGTTGGTGCCCCACTATCGCTCCTGGTGTGTTCACTGCAGCCAACTACAGGGCTTTCCTATGTATACATTACTGAACAGTTTATTTGCAATGTTTAAACCTTGTTAAACGAATACATACTTAAATCATTTGACATACTCCATACTTGTATTTTTTCAAAGTGTGTTTATTGCAGTGCTCTGAAAATAAGTGGGAAGTGCAATGGGGTGGGTTGATGGTGGAGGAAAGTCCAGTTTAGAGTCCAGTCTATTGGTAGCACAGGTGCATTGTCCAAGGGGGCATAGCAAGGGGAGCAATGGCAGTTCAAGGTGGACAGGGTGACAGAGTGGGACACAAGGGTGACAATCAGGAGAGTCTTATTTCTTGGCGGGGGTCTTGGCAATAGTCTCTGGAACGTTTGTGGGGGGTTCTCCTTATGCAGGGGGAGGGTGCTGGTGGCCTGTTGGTCCTGTGGCGGGACATCCTGTCCACTAGCGGCAGCGGAGGTGGAGGGCTGTTCAGTAGTCTGGCTAGTGGCAGGGGCCCGCTGGTGTGACATTTCCTCCCTCATAATGTTGGCCATGTCTGACAGAACCCCTCCAATGGAGACCAGGGTGGTGTTAATGGCCTTCAAGTCCTCCCTGATCCCCTGGTACTGTCCCTCCTTTAGCCACCTGTTCTCCTGCAGGTTGTCCAGAATCTAGTCTAGCATATCCTGGGAATGTTGATATGCTCCCAGGATCTCAGTGAGTGCCTTCTGGAGAGTCGGTTCTCTGGGTCTTTCCTCCCCCTGGCACACAGCAGTTCTCCCAGCTTCCCTGTTGTCCTGTGCCTCAGTGCCCTGAACCATGTGCCCACTGCCACTCACCCCAGGTCCCTGAGTGTGCTGGGTTTGTGGTGTGCCCTGGGGTCCCTGTAGTGGTGGACACACTGCTGATTGACGTGTCCTGGGGTATATGCACTCTGGGTGGGTGCTGTGGTGATGTTTCCTGAGCGGGGAGGGTCTGTGGCAGTGTGTGACTGTGCCTGGGTTAAGGACTGTCTGGAGGTCCCTGATTGGGCAGGTTCGTCATCCAGATCCAGGTGAGCTGAGTCGCTGTCATCACTGTGGGCCTCTTCTGTGGGGGGACTGGATGTTGCTGGCACCTCTTCTCCGGTGACATTGGCTGGGATACCTGTGGGGTTGTATAGGCAGTGTTATTATTTCTATGTGTGACAGATTGTGCATGGGTGGGTTGCCCTCTATGGTTGTTATTGTCCTGGCAGCTTTTCCTTGTGTGAGTTGTTATGTGGTGGGCTAGCTGATTCTCTCCAGTGTGCATGCTTTAGTGACAGGTGTCTATGCAGGGCTGTGAGTGGTGTCCATGCATTGGTGGTGCATGCTGGGCTTGGCATTGGGATGAGTGGGTTGAGATGGTGGGGTGTTTGGGAGGCGGTGGAGTGATGGGAGTGAGGGTGGGGTGGGGGTATGTATTGGCATGCTGGTAGGGGGGTGATAGTAATAGAGAGTTGACTTATCAGAGTCCAGACCTCCTGCTGCTCCTGCCAGGCCTTCAGGATGCATGATTGCCAAGACTTCCTCCTCCCATGTTGTTAGTTGTGGGGGAGGAAGTGTGGGTCCACCGCCAGTCCTCTGTACAGTGAGTTGGTGCCTTGCTGCAATGGAATGCACCTTCCCCCATAGGTCGTTCCACCTCTTCCTGATGTCATCCCTTGTTCTGGGGTGCTGTCCCACGGCGGTGACCCTGTCCACGATCCACTGCCATAGCTCCATCTTCCTAGCAATGGATATCTGCTTCACCTGTGATCCAAATAGCTGTGGCTTGACCCGGATGATTTCCTCCACCATGACCCTTAGCTCCTCCTCAGAGAATCTGGGGTTTTGTTGTGGTGCCATGGGTGTAGTGTGAGTGGTGTGGGTGAGGGTGTGTAGGGTGATGTGTTGGGGGTGTAATGTAAGGTGCGTGGGTGGTGTATAGGTGATGGTGGTATGTGGTTCTGGTTGTGTGAGTGCTCTTTCTGTCTCTCTCTGTTGGCGATGGTTTGTAGTCTTCAAGGGTTGTGGGTAGTGTGGATGTGTGTTTTATAGTGGTGTGGGTGTGTGGATGTGGTGTGTTTATGGGTGTCAGGTGTGTGCGTTTGAATTGTCCAATGTGGTTTTGTTTTATATGTGTGTGTGTATTTTGAGCGCAGCACTATGTACCGCCAATGGTTTGCCGCCATTGAATGTCCGCTGTGGTGATTCATGGGTCATAATGTGATGGGCATAGTTCTGTTGGCATAACGGTATGGGTTTGGATACCTCAAGTTTATCACTGACCTTTGCTCCAGCGGATTTGTGTGTGTGGCTGAATAGTGACGGATAGATGTCATAATATGGTGAATGGATATCAGCCGTAGCAGCGGGATGTGGCGGGAGTCAGCATGGCGGTAAGTGGGATTTACGGCCAATGTCATAATGAGGGCCATAGTGGCTAAGGGCAGTATGGAAGGGTTGCCATGTGTCAGTGAGAACATTGTGTTTGGTGATGTATGAACAAGTGTGTGTAGTAATGGGACATATTTGTGTAGATGATTGAGAGCCAGTGTAATTTAGACTTGCAGCAAAGGAAATACCTTTCCCCATATGTGGCATAATTATATGATTGAAACACACACATACTCTAAGATTTCGAACTATGGGATGCAATTTCCCTTGAACAGCATCAGACAGCTCCACACCTTTGAATATTTTTCTTTCACTTTACATTTCACTTTTTTCGACACAGGTTGCATCTTTTCAATGATACTACTGGTGCAGTGTCTACTGATCACTGAAATTAAGGAGCCTGAATTTTATCTAATTAAATCTGGAATAGAGAGTAACATGAACTGAAAATTTAGCTTATTTCTTCAGGTGGCTTCCTTTCAATGTAAAGGCATTCCTGTCATTGTGAAACAACATTCTGTACCCAGCAAAATCATTCTGTTCACCACACTCCAATAGCAACACTTCACTTATGAACAAATGGGGACACATTAGACTGTGTAGAAAGGAGGAACAAATTACTTTGTCAAGCATTTCCCACTCAAACATGTACCTGTTCCTCTGGGATCCCATATGGCTGGCTTGACAGGAACAGGAACAGAAACACCCTGGTGAGAATTTGCAACTCCTCAGAGGAGAAGGCAGGGACCCTGTTACCTGCTTTGCCTAGCATCCTGGCTTCCAGAAGTCGGTAACAGCAGCAAAGGTCGAGGAGGTATTGTTGGACACAGTGTTCGGAGGCAAGTGAGCTTTTTTCCTGATATTGCATACAAGTACATGGGGTACATGCTCTGTGGCAGAGACGGACAGAGTCATTGGCTTTCGCGCATAGCCATCACACCCGTCAGCCTAGGCAGTGTCTGTCGCGGAGTGTTCCACCTACTACACTGTCAACTTACAGCAACAGCTGCTGTATAGTCAAAGTCCTGATGACAAGGTCAGGCACCTGCCATTTTAGAACATGAAGCTGGATATTTTTAAATTATATTTGTGTGTCACCAGCACTCAAATTGGTGAGTACTTTGTATACAAATCTTAAATATGTACAACACCGTTTTGCCAAAATATGACACACAAAACAGTGAACTGTTACTGTCTTTTACATTGATAGTGCCACAGTGTATGTTATACTTCCTTTGACGGTAATTCTAAAAATATAAATAAATAATAACTTGCAAATATATTTCAAATATACTATTCACGCATTATTTGTAAAACAAAAGTCAGACATGTAGCAAAAATATTTCAAAATTATGGGAACATGTATGATACAATAAAATCACCGAAAACATAAGATATGTGTTGGTTGTGAAAGTCATGTGTGACAATTTTAATAGACAGTTTGTTTTCCTTACATATAGACATATGTACCCAAGGATGGCTAGAAGAAGTCATCCTCAAGTCTTCAGGCAATTTCCAGACCTTGCGACCATGGAGAAAAGGAACATAATAAAAAAGTCCAGATTAAATTGACAAGCTATAGTGGATTTGTGTCAGCAGCTGGGGTTTGATCTCCTGACTCACAATAGGAATACAACAGCAAGTTGTACTTTATTTTGTGGCCACAGGCTTTTTTAAATACACTGTAGCAGTATCTGTAGGCATGTCACAATCAACTTTCAGTGGTGCGCTACAAGAAGCCTTTGCTTCAATGATGAGAAACATCAACAGCTTAATCCAGTTCCTAAAAGCTCAGAATTTGGTCAATGTGAAGGGAGAATTTTCTGATTTGGGTGGCCTACCAGATGTGGTTGGAGCAATTGATGGCACACAAATTGTCTTGGTGGAATCAAACGCCACAGAAGAGGTTTACTGCAATCGGAAAAAATTCTATTCCATCAATGTGCAAGTTGCCTGTGTGAGAAAGTAGCCTCTTTCTAGCCTTGTTACCCCCACTTTTGGCCTGTTTGTGAGTGTATGTCAGGGTGTTTTCACTGTCTCACTGGGATCCTGCTAGCCAGGGCCCAGTGCTCATACTGAAAACCCTATGTTTTCAGTATGTTTGTTATGTGTCACTGGGACCCTGCTAGTCAGGACCCCAATGCTCATAAGTTTGTGACCTATAGGTATGTGTTCCCTGTGTGATGCCTAACTGTCTCACTGAGGCTCTGCTAACCAGAACCTCAGTGGTTATGCTCTCTCTTTACAAATTGTCACTAACAGGCTAGTAACCAATTTTACCAATTTACATTGGCATACTGGAACACCCTTATAATTCCCTAGTATATGGTACTGAGGAACCCAGGGTATTGGGGTTCCAGGAGATCCCTATAGGCTGCAGCATTTATTTTGCCACCCATAGGGAGCTCTGACAATTCTTACACAGGCCTGCCACTGCAGCCTGAGTGAAATAACGTCCACGTTATTTCACAGCCATTTTACACTGCACTTAAGTAACTTATAAGTCACCTATATGTCTAACCTTTACCTGGTTGGGTGCTAAGTTACTTAGTGTGTGGGCACCCTGGCACTAGCCAAGGTGCCCCCACATTGTTCAGGGCAAATTCCCCGGACTTTGTGAGTGCGGGGACACCATTACACGTGTGCACTACATATAGGTCACTACCTATGTGTAGCTTCGCAATGGTAACTCCGAATATGGCCATGTAACATGTCTATGATCATGGAATTGCCCCCTCTATGCCATCCTGGCATTGTTGGCACAATCCCATGATCCCACGGGTCTCTAGCACAGACCCGGGTACTGCCAAACTGCCTTTCCCGGGGTTTCACTGCAGCTGCTGCCAACCCCTCAGACAGGTTTCTGCCCTCCTGGGGTCCAGCCAGGCTTGGCCCAGGAAGGCAGAACAAAGGACTTCCTCAGAGAGAGGGTGTTACACCCTCTCCCTTTGGAAAATGGTGTGAAGGCAGGGGAGGAGTAGCCTCCCCCAGCCTCTGGAAATGCTTTCATGGGCACACATGGTGCCCATTTCTGCATAAGCCAGTCTACACCGGTTCAGGGACCCCTCAGCCCTGCTCTGGCGCGAAACTGGACAAAGGAAAGGGGAGTGACCACTCCCTTGACCTGCACCTCCCCGGGGAGGTGCCCAGAGCTCCTCCAGTGTGCTCCAGACCTCTGCCATCTTGGAAACAGAGGTGCTGCTGGCACACTGGACTGCTCTGAGTGGCCAAGGCCAGCAGGTGACGTCAGAGACTCCTTCTGATAGGCTCCTTCAGGTGTTGCTAGCCTACCTTCTTTCCTAAGTAGCCAAACCCTCTTTTCTGGCTATTTACGGTCTCTGCTTTGGGGATTTCCTTAGATAACGAATGCAAGAGCTCATCAGAGTTCCTCTGCATCTCTCTCTTCACCTTCTGCCAAGGAATCGACTGCTGACCGCGCTGGAAGCCTGCAAAACTGCAACAAAGTAGCGAAGACGACTACTGCAACTCTGTAACGCTGATCCTGCCGCCTTCTCGACTGCTTTCCTGGTGGTGCATGCTGTGGGGGTAGTCTGCCTCCTCTCTGCACTAGAAGCTCCGAAGAAATCTCCCGTGGGTCGACAGAATCTTCCCCCTACTACCGCAGGCACCAAAGAACTGCATCACCGGTCCCCTGGGTCTCCTCTCAGCATGACGAGCGAGGTCCCTTGAATCCAGCAACTCTGTCCAAGTGACTCCCACAGTCCAGTGACTCTTCAGTCCAAGTTTGGTGGAGGTAAGTCCTTGCCTCCCCACGCCAGACTGCATTGCTGGGAACCGCGTCTTTTGCAGCTACTCCGGCCTCTGTGCACTTCCGGCGGAAATCCTTTGTGCACAGCCAAGCCTGGGTCCACGGCACTCTAACCGGCATTGCACGACCTCCTGAGTTGTCCTCCAGCGGCGTGGGACTCCTTTGTGCAACTTCGGGTGAGCACTGTTTCACTCCTCTTTGTAGTGCCTGTTCCGGCACTTCTGCGGGTGCTGCCTGCTTCTGAGAGGGTGTAGGAAAGTACCATCTTGCCTGGCATGTTACCCCCATTTTTTCACTGTATATATGTTGTTATAGTTGTATATGTCACTGGGACCCTGTTCTCCAGGGCCCCAGTGCTCATAAGTGTGCCTGAATGTGTTACATGTGTAGTGACTAACTGTCTCACTGAGGCTCTGCTAATCAAAACCTCAGTGGTTATGCTCTCTCATTTCTTTCAAATTGTCACTAACAGGCTAGTGACCAATTTACATTGGCTTACTGGAACACCCTTATAATTCCCTAGTATATGGTAGAGGTACCCAGGGTATTGGGGTTCCAGGAGATCCCTATGGGCTGCAGCATTTCTTTTGCCACCCATAGGGAGCTCTGACAATTCTTACACAGGCCTGCCACTGCAGCCTGAGTGAAATAACGTCCACGTTATTTCACAGCCATTTTACACTGCACTTAAGTAACTTATAAGTCACCTATATGTCTAACCTTTACCTGGTAAAGGTTAGGTGCAAAGTTACTTAGTGTGAGGGCACCCTGGCACTAGCCAAGGTGCCCCCACATTGTTCAGAGCCAATTCCCCGGACTTTGTGAGTGCGGGGACACCATTACACACGTGCACTACATATAGGTCACTACCTATATGTAGCTTCACAATGGTAACTCCAAATATGGCCATGTAACATGTCTATGATCATGGAATTGCCCCCTCTATGCCATCCTGGCATAGTTGGCACAATCCCATGATCCCAGTGGTCTGTAGCACAGACCCTGGTACTGCCAAACTGCACTTCCTGGGGTTTCACTGCAGCTGCTGCTGCTGCCAACCCCTCAGACAGGCATCTGCCCTCCTGGGGTCCAGCCAGGCCTGGCCCAGGATGGCAGAACAAAGGACTTCCTCTGAGAGAGGGTGTTACACCCTCTCCCTTTGGAAAATGGTGTGAAGGCAGGGGAGGAGTAGCCTCCCCCAGCCTCTGGAAATGCTTTCTTGGGCACAGATGTGCCCAATTCTGCATAAGCCAGTCTATACCGGTTCAGGGGACCCCTTAGCCCTGCTCTGGCGCGAAACTGGACAAAGGAAAGGGGAGTGACCACTCCCCTGACCTGCACCTCCCCTGGGAGGTGTCCAGAGCTCCTCCAGTGTGCTCCAGACCTCTGCCATCTTGGAAACAGAGGTGCTGCTGGCACACTGGACTGCTCTGAGTGGCCAGTGCGACCAGGTGACGTCAGAGACTCCTTGTGATAGGCTCCTTCAGGTGTTGCTAGCCTATCCTCTCTCCTAGGTAGCCAAACCCTCTTTTCTGGCTATTTAGGGTCTCTGTCTCTGGGGAAACTTTAGATAACGAATGCAAGAGCTCAGCCGAGTTCCTCTGCATCTCTCTCTTCACCTTCTGCCAAGGAATCGACTGCTGACCGTGCTGGAAGCCTGCAAACCTGCAACATAGTAGCAAAGACGACTACTGCAACTCTGTTACGCTGATCCTGCCGCCTTCTCGACTGTTTTCCTGGTGGTGCATGCTGTGGGGGTAGTCTGCCTCCTCTCTGCACTAGAAGCTCCGAAGAAATCTCCTGTGGGTCGACGGAATCTTCCCCCTGCAACCGCAGGCACCAAAAAGCTGCATTACCGGTCCCTTGGGTCTCCTCTCAGCACGACGAGCGAGGTCCCTCGAATCCAGTAACTCTGTCCAAGTGACTCCCACAGTCCAGTGACTCTTCAGTCCAAGTTTGGTGGAGGTAAGTCCTTGCCTCACCTCGCTAGACTGTATTGCTGGGAACCGCGACTTTTGCAGCTACTCCGGCCCCTGTGCACTTCCGGTGGAAATCCTTTGTGCACAGTCCAGCCTGGGTCCACGGCACTCTAATCTGTATTGCACGACTTTCTAAGTTGGTCTCCGGCGACGTGGGACTCTTTTGTGTCACTTCGGGGGAGCACTGTTTCATGCATCCTCGTAGTGCCTGTTTCTGGCACTTCTCCGGGTGCTACCTGCTGCTAAGAGGGCTCCTTGTCTTGCTCGATGTCCCCTCTACCTCCTGGCGCAATTTGCGACATCCTGGTCCTTCCTGGGCCACAGCAGCGTCCAACAACGCTAACCGCATGATTTGCAGCTAGCAAGGCTTGTTGGCGTTCTTTCGGCGGGAAAACACTTTTGCACGACTTTCCACGGCGAGTAGGATCCGTCCACCAAAGGGGAAGTCTCTAGCCCTTTTCGTTCTTGCAGAAACCTCAGCTTCTTCTGTCCAGTAGAAGCTTCTTTGCACCCACAGCTGGCATTTCCTGGACATATGCCCATCTCCGACTTGCTTGTGACTTTTGGACTTGGTCCCCTTGTTCCACAGGTATCCTAGATTGGAAATCCATCATTGTTGCATTGTTGGTTTGTGTCTTTCCTGCATTATTCCTCTAACACAACTTCTTTGTCCTTAGAGGAACTTTAGTGCACTTTGCACTCTCTTTTCAGGGTCTTGGGGAGGGTTATTTTTCTAACTCTCACTATTTTCTAATAGTCCCAGCGACCCTCTACAAGGTCACATAGGTTTGGGGTCCATTCGTGGTTCGCATTCCACTTTTGGAGTATATGGTTTGTGTTGCCCCTATCCCTATGTGTCCCCATTGCATCCTATTGTAACTATACATTGTTTGCACTGTTTTCTAAGACTATACTGCATATTTTTGCTATTGTGTATATATATCTTGTGTATATTTCCTATCCTCTCACTGAGGGTACACTCTGAGATACTTTGGCATATTGTCATAAAAATAAAGTACCTTTATTTTTAGTATAACTGTGTATTGTGTTTTCTTATGATATTGTGCATATGACACTAAGTGGTACTGTAGTAGCTTCACACGTATCCTAGTTCAGCCTAAGCTGCTCTGCTAAGCTACCATTATCTATCAGCCTAAGCTGCTAGACACCCTATACACTAATAAGGGATACCTGGGCCTGGTGCAAGGTGTAAGTACCCCTTGGTACTCACTACAAGCCAGTCCAGCCTCCTACAGCCTGCTTACCGGATTTATTTATCTCAGATGTGTGTGGCCGCTCTCCTGGGTCAACACATGATTCCTTTGTATTACGGAACAGCACCATACCCCTGCAAATGTCACAACTTGAACCTGACAGGGCCTGGCTTGTTGGTAAGTACAATATGACTTGAGGATCATTTGCTTTAATCCTAGTTTAGGAATGTGCAATGGCTTGATATGATTTCCATCTTTCGATTTATTGCTTCCATGTAGGAGACTCAGCGTATCCTAGCTGACCATGGTTGTTGGCACCACTAAGGAATCAATTAACGCCAGGGGAAGTCCACATCAATTAAGAACATGGAGAACATGGAGGCTAGTGGAGCATGCTTTTTGGCTCCTGATGGCCAGATGTAGGTGTCTGAACAAGACCAGTGGAGCCCTCCCCTTCTCCCCCAATAAGGTGTGCCAAATCACAGTTGGCTGCTGCATGCTGCATAACATTGCCCTGCTACAGAGCATCCCAGTCATCACAGAGGATGGAGACTGTGAAGGGTCAGCAGGAGAGGATGTTGAAATGCCCAATGAAGACAGTGGTGAAGAGGAAGGAATTGACCTACGTCAAGATGTCATTGACCACTTCTTCACCTGAGTGTAAGTGTACCCTTACATATTGTGATATCCATTGTCAGAACAACTTGTGACATACTGTACATATCAGTCTGTGATAATAATTTGGTAGGAATAGTCAGTTCGAGAAAGTCAAAGGGAAAGATGTTTGTGGATCAAATTTTACCTACATTGACTACTGTGTTTATTGACCTAGGTTAACTTTGCTTGTGCTAAGTATATCTGTCCTCCTTATCATCAGAGTCAAATTGTGTATGTGAAATCATTATTTTTCCCTTGTTATTCTGTTTTAGGGTCCTTCATCATGTCATCGTAATTTGGACATTTCAACGCTGTGACAATTCCACTGATATGTTGCTGTTGGAAAGTTCAAAGTGAACATGGGTTGATCCTGGGACAGACACCCACTTTGGATGGACAGATCTTATACAGAAACAACTTGCACTGCGACTGGAGGGACATTATTTAGATTATATCAGACCTGGATGTTGCCACCAAGGCAACATGTGCTGCTTAACGTGCTCTAACCACATGTGTAAATGAAGCTATAGCATACTGGTGTCCCTTCACATTGGCTAAATCTGCAATTTGTGTTCAGTGTAGAAAGCTATTGATGTGCCTCCTCATAGTTGAATGTACTTTTTTTGCATACCACTGAATGGGGGTTGTGACATTGCACCAGATACTGCCACTGTGCCCTGAAATGGTCATGTGACCTCAATTTATGTTATTGCCATTGTGTAGACTATTGGAGTTATTGATGTAGGATTCCTATTGTGAAGGCAGGATGTCTGGCTCCAGCTGAGGTCATTGTTCAATAGAAGTTTGCCTGTTTAATTTGATTTTATGAAATATACCCTTCCTTCCATGGTGTCAGGTTCTGAAGTGCCAACCTCCAAATGGCACAGACTGGCTTCAGCATGGTTTGTGAGAGGCATATTTGATTGTGTCACAGATGTGTTACCTACAAATGTATGACCCCCAATAAATTCAGATTTCATTGTTTCTTTTTCCATATTTGTTACATGGGAATCACATTACCAAGTTGGTATCTATTATTTGTTTTAATATCATAATTATTTTACAGATTTAAAAAATGATGGTGCACAGAAGACAAAGAAAAGGAATTACCACAATAAATAAAACACAAGTCTTTGACTCTGTTTTATGTGTTTTTATTTTGAAAAAAACAAGTGAAGTATATTTGTAACCAGAATAAAAAAGAACAAGAATAAAAATATAAAGTCTATCATGTTGAATGAAAATATATTTCTTTAGCACAAATTGTTTGGAGTCCAATGTACAAAATACAACTCTCCTCAAAAAAGGTAAATGGTTCCATGAAATAGTTCGCAGAGTGAATGGTAGAAACACACTGGAGGAAATTAGGTTCTGCATCTGTTGGAGGTGGTGGTAGATATGTTGCCATTCTCTCCTAGTGGTCCGAACAAAGGTACTCTCGGGGGGTGGGAGCTTACAGGTGCAGGACCTGGGGTAGGTCAACCCATTTTCTATTGTGGCAGGGCCACCCTGTCTGTGGCTGTGAAAGGTATATTTTGTCCTAATGGTGAAAGACCACAGACAGGGGTTGATGGTACAGGAAAAACCCTGCACATGTGATGATAAATGTCAAACATCACCCCAGTCAAGGAGCACAAATTGGAGTTGTGACTTGGAGGTCATGAATGTGCTCCCTCTGCACCTGCTTAAGGTCCTGGATCTCTTTTAGGACCTGACCCATCACGTCTTAAGACGGTTGTACTGCTCCCTACACTCGATCAATGTTGGTCTGGATGACAATGATGCCAGTGGCCTCGAATTTCTGGCCCACTGATTCCCTCCCACGACCCCTACACTCACTATTCTGAACCCTTAAGACAATGTGGCCCATTCCACTGGGTCCTGGCACAACTGGATGTGGTGGTGGTGGTTGCTCAACAGTAGTCAGAACTGGGGGCACAAGATGGGAGTTGTGTTCCTCTGGACATAAGACGTAGAGGTATCCATAGGCTTGTTGTTGAGTTGATGTAGCAGCTGGGGTGGGAGATGTAGGTGTGGGCTGAGTGTAACTCACTGGGGCTGTTTGCCTAGACAGACCAGATGGGTGAGGCATCCACTCATCATCCGGACTTGCAGGAGTGGTCACTGAAGGCTTGATCCTGGCCTGTAGTGGAGGTGTCTTCATTTGCATATGGCAATCCACTTGCCCTGGGTGTTGTTCCTAATATGAATTAGAAAAAAGATATTAAAGGTCTGTATTGTACTTCAAATGCATCTTCAGCTACAGATGAAGCAACCCAAAAAAATGAAAAATTATGATTAATGGGATGTGTAGGCCTCTGTGAGATTTTTAACTTTTTACTCATGCAGCTTAATGCAAACAGAGGCACATTTCAGTAACAATGATGGACAGATGTCCTGAAATGTAAAATGTTATTTAGAAAGTGTACATTACATGTACCAGACATGCAACTCAACACAGTAGAGAGGAGATATGAGAACTGAGTAATTTCAAGACCTAGCTGCCTCAAACCCAAAACATGCTACAACTTATTGGATTAACTGGCATTGGTCATCATTTGAGCACTGCAAAGTAAATTGTGTATCAATACTACTAGCATGCCAAAGAATATGATTGGAAACCTTTAAATACGTAAATTATGATTTATGCAAGCAAGTAGAACAATTCAATGGAGTAACAAAAAGGTGACAACATACTGGGTTAACACAACATATGACATTTTGATGCACACCATGAAATAGTGAATGAAAACTACATAAAGCTTTGACTTTTGTGTATATGTGGAAGGAAAGTGAGGTTGGGAAACATCACATTGCACTATTGTTTTGCAGAGACAAAAGCAGGGCATCATGGTAGTTGTAGTCATTTGTGAACACTACTGCCAATAAAAGTGAGCAACACATTAATATATCGAAAATAGGCACACATTTACCATATGTACACACATGTGTATAATGTGAAAAGGTTAAGATACCACTTACAAGCACTTTACCTTCATGTGAATGTGGATAGAGTTTGGAACCTGTCTTTTGAAGTACACCAACCTACAATGAAATACAGAAATAGACTAGGGAAATGCAAGGGGTGATTCATGAAGAACAACACACAATCTGGCAATTTATATTGGTCATTGTTAAATAGATTGTAACAACCACGATGCTGCTGATTTGGATAACATGATGTAGTTTGGAAAATGAGGTTTAAATATACTGTATATGTTTTGATAAATGTCTAGAACCATTATGAGTTGTTAGGTTAAGGGCAATGAATCCATTTGTGGCTAGTGTGACATACATAGGTGTAACTTACCAGTCTCCACTCCACCCAGAATTCCTGTCAAGCGTTCAGGATGTAGGATCAGCAAGACCTTCACCTTCCAGGGAAAGGGTTGTAATGGTAGGCTAGGTGAACCACCACCTCTGGGCCTCCACAAGATGCATGGAGGCGAGGGAATGGACTCTCCCCCATAGGCTATTCATCCTCTTCCTAGTTTCCTCCTATGTGCACAGATTGTTAGCTACAGTATTCACCTGTTGACTATTCTGATCCTACATTTGCCTTCTCTGACATATGGCAGTATTTTGCACTTGTGCCCCAAACTATTGTGACTTAACTGTCATAATTTCATCCACCATGACAGTCAATTCTCCCTCTGTAAAACATAGGTTCCTCCTCCCTGCCATAGTGATCAGCAAAGAAATATACTAGTGTCCTTAAAGCGATAAAAAAAAAAAAAAGAAAAACGAAAAAGTGAAAAAACAGAAGCAGAATAGAAAAAAAGAAAATAGCCTGCTGGTCAGTGGCAAGGTCGTCCTCATATTGTGGTCTGCAGTGGAATGGTAAAAGATCATGGTCTGAGATGGAGTGTGTGTTACAGTGTATTTTATAGGTGTTCACAGTGGTCCAATATACAACAGTTATGGGTTGCTAACATTCATCCAGCCATAGTACAATGCTGCACGAGTCTTGAGACGGACTCCTGTTGCTATGAGACTGCCACTGGTATACCACCAGCTCAACTATGTTATCTAAATAACTGCTGCCATCACAACAGAGTGCTACTTGCCAGCACTGGTATGTTGCAGGATATAGCTAATGCAATGGAGGAGACTTTGTCTACGCTGAAGGCAGTTGAACCTCAATAAAGCTAAATATGGCAGTGTGAACACCATCAGCTTGGTGGAATATGATGGACTGCCGTCGGGGGTGATTGGTGGTAATATCACCAAGATCTAAATCTGGCTCTAAGTCCCTGAATCCTTCAATGGCTGCCAGCAACATTAGAAAAATTTTGCTGGCAGCTCATCGGAGCGCTCGCGCCTGCTTTAGCCTGCCTTCCACTAGATAGTGTTCTTATTTTGAAATGGCACTCCTGCAAGTCTCTAGCGGGAGTCCCTCAGACCCAACTATCCAGATATGCAAATATTTTGTACCGTATTTTGTCAAAAACTTCTGAACAGATTTATTCCAAATCATAAAAAGTGCAATTTGAACAGTAAAATGGAACTTCATGCTAAATGTGGTGTAATTCCTTGAGCAGTTTTTGCAGAAATGTTGACTAATGAAGACAATAAAAAAATCTGAGGGATTTTTGCTTTTTGGGATCCCCTTTTTTCTCAGCCCCCACTTGTTGGATCACCCTAAAACTTCAAATAAACAAACTAAGCAAAAAAGGGCACTTTTTTAGAAAGTTTTGTGGAGTTTCTTCAAACGATGCCAAAGTTATAGGCAAAACAAGAAATTGATTTCCTGTGGAAATGCTGACCTAATGAAAACTTCCTATATATGTGGTTTTAATTGTTGTAAATTAACTTGCAATGCAAGGTAAAGGCATACATGATAAGTTCAAGCATGATTGTGTGATAAAGGAATCTGTGTGGTAAAGGTATTGGTGGCGAAGACTATGTTGTAAAGCTATGCATGGAAAAGGTGGGTGTGGTAAGGTGATACATGCAGTTAAGACATAATTGTAGTAAATAATTGCTTATTTAAAAAAAAAAAAAGCATTTGCCTATTTAACACAGTGCAAGCAAGTGTGTTAATGGAAAAATGTTTTTTTTTGTAGAACACAAAGTAATTTGTAAACCAGTTGTGGCTACTATAATGAATTAAATAACTCATTTCTATGTTTTTTCAGGCATCTGTATGGTGGAGTTGCGGCACATGACAAAGTGTATACCAGGGTGGAGTAGCAGTGACAAAAGGCTAATGAAGAGTGGGAAGCCACTGAGTCCTTATCCTGAGAGGTCTTACTGAGTACACCACATGATGTATGCAAAGCCAAAGTGTTGCTTTGTAAGCATGCCACAATCAACTCCTATAGACTTTCATGTTGAGCCTTATTGGTTTGTAGTGTCTACTCTTTCTAGAGCCTAGGCAATATGATTGAAATCATGTATTTTGAAATCTGAGTGTTAGCAAACAATTTTCTCACCAGTTCAATGTGAACTGAAACATTGTTTTTTAAACTGTTTTTATTGAACATTTTCAATGAACACACACATCAGCATCTGAGACCCTGTACAATATACAAAGATGAGAGGTAGACAATTGACAACAGGAGTTTGCAAATACTAACAATGGTATAAGTCCATGGTGGTGATATCACATGGGAGGAATTGGTGTGGTTGCTAGGGAAAGACTGGCTGTGAGATGAATGGGTAGAGAGTGGGTTAGGGCCTGAGTAAATTCAGGGGTCTGTGCTTAGACTGTTAGGGGAAGAGCGGCAAGCTGAGACTGGGGTGAAGCATAGTGTGGTGTGTGGCATGCACACAGGGCACAAACGCCAACATTGTTTTAATTGGCATAGCATCTCTGCTTGCAATTTTGTGTGGCTGAGAAAATGTACCTCTGACACTCTCCTTGCAGAGTCGTCATCCACTAGTGATGCTGTGAAGTTGCATACAGCTTCCTCATAACCTGGGTAAATATAGTCCTCTTAATTGGTCTCCTGGGAAGACTTTGGCTACTGCTGTGTGGATGTACTCTACAGTGGTGTGGTTGGCACATCTGGTGGAGGGCGTACTACGGTATCAACATCAAATTCAGTTTCACATTTTGTAGGAAAGTACCATCTTGCCTGGCATGTTACCCCCATCTTTCACTGTATATATGTTGTTTTAGTTGTATGTGTCACTGGGACCCTGGTAACCCAGGGCCCCAGTGCTCATAAGTGTGCCTGAATGTGTTACCTGTGTAGTGACTAACTGTCTCACTGAGGCTCTGCTAATCAGAACCTCAGTGGTTATGCTCTCTCATTTCTTTCCAAATTGTCACTAACAGGCTAGTGACCCTTTTTACCAATTTACATTGGCTTACTGGAACACCCTTATAATTCCCTAGTATATGGTAGAGGTACCCAGGGTATTGGGGTTCCAGGAGATCCCTATGGGCTGCAGCATTTCTTTTGCCACCCATAGGGAGCTCTGACAATTCTTACACAGGCCTGCCACTGCAGCCTGAGTGAAATAACGTCCACGTTATTTCACAGCCATTTTACACTGCACTTAAGTAACTTATAAGTCACCTATATGTCTAACCTTTACCTGGTAAAGGTTAGGTGCAAAGTTACTTAGTGTGAGGGCACCCTGGCACTAGCCAAGGTGCCCCCACATTGTTCAGAGCCAATTCCCTGAACTTTGTGAGTGCCGGGACACCATTACACGCGTGCACTACATATAGGTCACTACCTATATGTAGCTTCACAATGGTAACTCCGAATATGGCCATGTAACATGTCTATGATCATAGAATTGCCCCCTCTATGCCATCCTGGCATAGTTGGCACAATCCCATGATCCCAGTGGTCTGTAGCACAGACCCTGGTACTGCCAAACTGCCCTTCCTGGGGTTTCGCTGCTGCTGCTGCCAACCCCTCAGACAGGCATCTGCCCTCCTGGAGTCCAGCCAGGCCTGGCCCAGGATGGCAGAACAAAGAACTTCCTCTGACAGAGGGTGTGGCACTCTCTCCCTTTGGAAAATGGTGTGAAGGCAGGGGAGGAGTAGCCTCCCCCAGCCTCTGGAAATGCTTTGTTGGGCACAGAGGTGCCCAATTCTGCATAAGCCAGTCTACACCGGTTCAGGGGACCCCTTAGCCCTGCTCTGGCGCAAAACTAGACAAAGGAAAGGGGAGTGACCACTCCCCTGACCTGCACCTCCCCAGGGAGGTGTCCAGAGCTCCTCCAGTGTGCTCCAGACCTCTGTCATCTTGGAAACAGAGGTGCTGCTGGCACACTGGACTGCTCTGAGTGGCCAGTGCCACCAGGTGACGTCAGAGACTCCTTGTGATAGGCTCCTTCAGGTGTTGCTAGCCTATCCTCTCTCCTAGGTAGCCAAACCCTCTTTTCTGGCTATTTAGGGTCTCTGTCTCTGGGGAAACTTTAGATAACGAATGCAAGAGCTCAGCCGAGTTCCTCTGCATCTCTCTCTTCACCTTCTGATAAGGAATCGACTGCTGACCGCGCTGGAAGCCTGCAAAACTGCAACAAAGTAGCTAAGACGACTACTGCAACTCTGTAACGCTGATCCTGCCGCCTCCTCGACTGTTTTCCTGTTTGTGCATGCTGTGGGGGTAGTCTGCCTCCTCTCTGCACCAGAAGCTCTGAAGAAATCTCCCGTGGGTCGACAGAATCTTCCCCCTGCAACCGCAGGCACCAAAAAGCTGCATTACCGGTCCCTTGGGTCTCTTCTCAGCACGACGAGCGAGGTCCCTCGAATCCAGCAACTCTGTCCAAGTTGCCCCCACAGTCAAGTGACTCTTCAGTCCAAGTTTGGTGGAGGTAAGTCCTTGCCTCACCTCGCTAGACTGCATTGCTGGGAACCACGACTTTTGCAGCTACTCCGGCCTCCGTGCCCTTCCGGCAGAAATCCTTTGCGCACAGTCCAGCCTGGGTCCACGGCACTCTAACCTGCATTGCACGACCTCCTAAGTTGTTCTCCGGCGACGTGGGACTTCTTTGTGCGACTTCGGGTGAGCACCGTTTCACGCATCCTCGTAGTGCCTGTTTCTGGCACTTTTTTGGGTGCTACCTGCTGCTAAGAGGGCTCCTTGTCTTGCTGGACGTCCCCTCTACCTCCTAGTCCAATTTGCGACCTCCTGGTCCCTCCTGGGTCACAGCAGCATCCAAAAACGCTAACCACACGATTTGCAGCTAGTAAGGCTTGTTGGCATTCTTTCGGCGGAAAAACACTTCTCCACGACTCTCCACGGCGAGAGGGATCCGTCCACCAAAGGGGAAGTCTCTAGCCCTTTTTGTTCCTGCAGAAACTGCAGCTTCTTCTGTCCAGTAGAAGCTTCTTTGCACCCGCAGCTGGCATTTCCTGGGCATCTGCCCATCTCCGACTTGCTTGTGACTTTTGGACTTGGTCCCCTTGTTCCACAGGTACCCTAGATTGGAAATCCACAGTTGTTGCATTGTTGGTTTGTGTCTTTCCTGCATTATTCCTCTAACACGACTTCTTTATCCTTAGGGGAACTTTAGTGCACTTTGCACTCACTTTTCAGGGTCTTGGGGAGGGTTATTTTTCTAACTCTCACTATTTTCTAATAGTCCCAGCGACCCTCTACAAGGTCACATAGGTTTGGGGTCCATTCGTGGTTGGCATTCCACTTTTGGAGTATATGGTTTGTGTTGCCCCTATCCCTATGTTTCCCCATTGCATCCTATTGTAACTATACATTGTTTGCACTGTTTTCTAAGACTATACTGCATATTTTTGCTATTGTGTATATATATCTTGTGTATATTTCCTATCCTCTCACTGAGGGTACACTCTAAGATACTTTGGCATATTGTCATAAAAATAAAGTACCTTTATTTTTAGTATAACTGTGTATTGTGTTTTCTTATGATATTGTGCATATGACACTAAGTGGTACTGTAGTAGCTTCACACGTCTCCTAGTTCAGCCTGAGCTGCTCTGCTAAGCTACCATTATCTATCAGCCTAAGCTGCTAGACACCCTATACACTAATAAGGGATAACTGTGCCTGGTGCAAGGTGCAAGTACCCCCTGGTACTCACTACAAGCCAGTCCAGCCTCCTACACATTTTATATGCTTTCTTGAAGGGCTCTATGTTCAGCCTAATTTGTGTCCCATTGTATTCTTCATCATCACTGGTTGCAGGTTTTGTGTCAGTGTCTTCTGTATTGTTTCCTGTTGAGGAGCAGATGTATAAACTAAAACTTTCTATTATCTTTGCACTGTGCCTTTCACTAGTGCCATTGTTTTGAAATCTTGACATTCTATAATTAGTACATATAAGTACAGCATTTCAGTAATTGAAGGAAACAATACTGTGTATGTACATCATAAAAAAACTGCTGACTGTTCTTATGCATAACACCTGTGTAATCTTCACAAATGTCCTTGTCCTGATGACTGCGACATTGAGATTGATTGGGAAGCTACCAAATAAATCAATAAATATAATTTCACATCCAATATCTTCTTCATATCCCTTTTAGAATGTTTAATGTCCACAGCACTACCACAACAGTGCAAGGGACATACACAGTTTGTCCACCAAAGAAGAAAATATTTTTGGTGAAACCAGTAGAAGGATTTTCTATCTGGTGAAATTACTTTAGAATATTAAGGATGAGATTCCCTCATGCCCTGAACAGCAAGCTGAGCTTAAAGCAGTTTGTGCCTCTGTTGAGGGGGCCGGTTGGGGAATCTCCCCCCACCCTCCCAAAAGAACACCTGTCTGTACCAGGATATTATATTATAAAATAAGAAGTGCTGGCTGCAACCCTACCAGACATCAGGCCATGCCTCCTGTCTCTGACTCTTCCAGCAGTCCTTCTGCACCCAGGCTTAGTGGAGAGGATCCATCCCCCATTCTTCATTGGGGGGGGAGAAAGCCCACTGGATATCAGGGAAATAGTCATAGAAAGGAGTGGGGGTAGCCCATCCACTTTTCATGCCATGCATGAACTACATAAAGACACCACAGATTTTCGGGCCCTGCAGTGGAAGACAGATTAAAAGTTTACATCCAATCTGCCCATGGTGGGGCAGAAAACCCACCAGACACCAGGCAAAATGTGCTAAGAAAGGGTTGCATGCACAAGCCTGGGCTGTGACCCTACTCACTAACAGCCCTAGCAGTATTCCCCATGGAGGGCTGGTTTAGAGGAATTTACCAATAATTTGACCTTCAGGAGCTGGAATCCCAACATACACCAGAGAAAATTTGTTGAAAAAATGTGTGATGGCCGTCCACACAGACAACAAGCTCTACCCCATCAATTAGAGTCACAGATATATTCTTTCTGCCTACCCAATGAGTGGCAGATTGGAGTATTTATCCCAATCTGTCAACCTGGAGGGAAGGGCAGAAAGCCCACTATACACCATGAACATCTGTTAAAAAAAGAATGGGCAGGGCAATGGCCCCACCCCATAAAAAGCTCAGCATTTTTTCTGCTCCTGGGTGCCAGTTTGAGAAATGTACCCCCACCCTCCCTCCTAAGGGCAGAAATCCCATGCAACACCAGTAATTATTTTTTCAGAAAAATGCCCACCCAGGCATCAGGCCTTCCATCCACCACTAAAGAGATCCACAATCTTTCGCCCATCAAGGGATAACGTAATTTACAAAAACCTATGCTATGTGGTAGGTTTAGCTCTTCCAGGCCTCATGCTGTACCCTAAACATAAAGAACCAACAGCATTCTTCTCCCCTCGAGACAGATAAGGAATGTTATTCTAGATGTAAACCCCTTGGGGGTCACTGCACCCACAGGTTATTTTTTTAAATGAGAACGGGATGGGTGCTGACCTACAGTAAGCTATCATCCTAACCTTCCAAGCCCCAACAATTTTTCTCCCCTTGAGTGGGAGATAGAAGATTTAACCCAATCTGCCCTTAGGGGCTGAGAGCCCACTGGATGCAAGGTTTACAACAGACTTTCTGCCCCCCGAGAACTAGAGCATTCCTATCCCCATTGCAAGTGATGCCATGGTGCTTGAATGCATGATTGGAGCTGTGGGGCATCTAGCAGCAAAGAGACCAAACGAACTCAGTGAATTTCTGAAACTTAGAGAACTGGGTGTGGATCCCAATGTTTACTTACTCTAAAAGCCCTGCAAAGGCCAAGCTTTGGCTAGAATCGTGCATTATCTTTCCATTTCTATGAGGAAAGGTTCTAGATTCAGCAGGGATCCACTACATTCCTGCCATCTAGCATTCCAACACTCCTTCCAATAAAAACAGTACCTCTCTTGTGTGGTTTGAGCCTATTATAGACCTACCCAGGGACCATGGTCCTGAGTGTAGGAGGCTGGACTGGCTTGTAGTGAGTACCAAGGGGTACTTGCACCTTGCACGAGGCCCAGTTATCTTAGAGTGTACCCTCAGTGAGAGGATAGGAAATATACACAAGATATATATACACAATAGCAAAAATATGCAGTATAGTCTTAGAAAACAGTGCAAACAATGTATAGTTACAATAGGATGCAATGGGGAAACATTGGGATAGGGGCAACACAAACCATATACTCCAAAAGTGGAATGCGAACCACGAATGGACCCCAAACCTATGTGACCTTGTAGAGGGTCGCTGGGACTATTAGAAAATAGTGAGAGTTAGAAAAATAACCCTCCCCAAGACCCTGAAAAGTGAGGGCAAAGTGCACTAAAGTTCCCCTAAGGACAAAGAAGTCGTGTTAGAGGAATAATGCAGGAAAGACACAAACCAACAATGCAACAACGCTGGATTTCCAATCTGGGGTACCTGTGGAACAAGGGGACCAAGTCCAAAAGTCACAAGCAAGTCGGAGATGGGCAGATGCCCAGGAAATGCCAGCTGCGGGTGCAAAGAAGCTTCTACTGGACAGAAGAAGCTGCGGTTTCTGCAGGAACACAAAGGGATAGAGACTTCCCCTTTGGAGGACGAATCCTGCTCGCCTTGTAGAGTTGTGCAGAAGTGTTTTCCCGCCGAAAGAATGCCAACAAGCCTTGCTAGCTGCAAATCGTGCGGTTAGCATTTTTGGATGCTGCTGTGGCCCAGGAAGGACCAGGAGGTCGCAAATTGGACCAGGAGGTAGAGGGGACGTCGAGCAAGACAAGGAGCCCTCTTAGCAGCAGGTAGCACCCGGAGAAGTGCCAGATACAGGCACTACAAGGATGCATGAAACAGTGCTCACCCGAAGTCACACAAAGAAGTCCCACGTCGCCGGAGAACAACTTAGGAGGTCGTGCAATGCAGGTTAGAGTGGCGTGGACCCAGGCTGGACTGTGCACAAAGGATTTCCGCCGGAAGTGCACGGAGGCCGGAGTAGCTGCAAAAGTCGTGGTTCCCAGCAATGCAGTCTAGCGAGGTGAGGCAAGGACTTACCTCCACCAAACTTGGACTGAAGAGTCACTGGACTGTGGGGGCCATTTGGAAAGAGTTGCTGGATTCGAGGGACCTCGCTCGTCGTGCTGAGAGGAGACCCAAGGGACCGGTAATGCAGCTTTTTGGTGCCTGCGGTTGCAGGGGGAATATTCCGTCGACCCACGGGAGATTTCTTCAGAGCTTCTAGTGCAGAGAGGAGGCAGACTACCCCCACAGCATGCACCACCAGGAAAACAGTCGAGAAGGCGGCAGGATCAGCGTTACAGAGTTGCAGTAGTCGTCTTAGCTACTATGTTGCAGTTTTGCAGGCTTCCAGCGCGGTCAGCAGTCGATTCCTTGGCAGAAGGTGAAGAGAGAGATGCAGAGGAACTCGGATGAGCTCTTGCATTCGTTATCTAAAGTTTCCCCAGAGACAGAGACCCTAAATAGCCAGAAAAGAGGGTTTGGCTACCTAGGAGAGATGATAGGCTAGCAACACCTGAAGGAGCCTATCACAAGGAGTCTCTGACGTCACCTGGTGGCACTGGCAACTCAGAGCAGTCCAGTGTGCCAGCAGCACCTCTGTTTCCAAGATGGCAGAGGTCTGGAGCACACTGGAGGAGCTCTGGACACCTCCCAGGGGAGGTGCAGGTCAGGGGAGTGGTCACTCCCCTTTCCTTTGTCCAGTTTCGCGCCAGAGCAGGGCTAAGGGGTCCCCTGAACCGGTGTAGACTGGCTTATGCAGAATTTGGGCACATCTGTGCCCAAGAAAGCATTTCCAGAGGCTGGGGGAGGCTACTCCTCCCCTGCCTTCACACCATTTTCCAAAGGGAGAGGGTGTAACACCCTCCCTCAGAGGAAGTCCTTTGTTCTGCCATCCTGGGCCAGGCCTGGCTGGACCCCAGGAGGGCAGACGCCTGTCTGAGGGGTTGGCAGCAGCAGCAGCTGCAGTGAAACCCCAGGAAGGGCAGTTTGGCAGTACCAGGGTCTGTGCTACAGACCACTGGGATCATGGGATTGTGCCAACTATGCTAGGATGGCATAAAGGGGGCAATTCCGTGATCATAGACATGTTACATGGCCATATTCGGAGTTACCATTGTGAAGCTACATATAGGTAGTGACCTATATGTAGTGCACGTGTGTAATGGTGTCCCCGCACTCACACAGTCCGGGAAATTGGCCCTGAACAATGTGGGGGCACCTTGGCTAGTGCCAGGGTGCCCTCACACTAAGTAACTTTGCACCTAACCTTTACCAGGTAAAGGTTAGACATATAGGTGACTTATAAGTTACTTAAGTGCAGTGTAAAATGGCTGTGAAATAACGTGGACGTTATTTCACTCAGGCTGCAGTGGCAGGCCTGTGTAAGAATTGTCAGAGCTCCCTATGGGTGGGAAAAGAAATGCTGCAGCCCATAGGGATCTCCTGGAACCCCAATACCCTGGGTACCTCAGTACCATATACTAGGGAATTATAAGGGTGTTCCAGTAAGCCAATGTAAATTGGTAAAAATGGTCACTAGCCTGTTAGTGACAATTTGGAAAGAAATGAGAGAGAATAACCACTGAGGTTCTGATTAGCAGAGCCTCAGTGAGACAGTTAGTCACTACACAGGTAATACATTCAGGCACACTTATGAGCACTGGGGCCCTGGGTTACCAGGGTCCCAGTGACACATACAACTAAAACAACATATTTACAGTGAAAAATGGGGGTAACATGCCAGGCAAGATGGTACTTTCCTACACAACCCCCCCCCCCCCCCCAAACGAAGGACAATAAGACTAGCCATGACCTGATGAGTCTTCATTGTCTAAGTGGAAATATCTGGAGAGTCCATCTGCATTGGAGTGGCTACTCCCAGGTCTATGTTCTACTGTATAGTCCATTCCCTGTAGGGATATGGACCACCTCAACAATTTAGGATTTTCACCTTTCATTTGTTTTAGCCAAAGTAGAGGTTTGTGGTATGTCTGAGCAATGAAGTGAGTGCCAAACAGGTATGGCCTCAACTTCTTCAGAGCCCAGACCACAGCAAAGGCCTCCCTCTCAATGGCAGACCAACGCTTTTCTCTAGGGGTCAACCTCCTACTAATAAAAGCAACAGGTTGATCCTGGCCCTCAGAATTAAGTTGTGATAGGACTGCCCCTACTCCTAATTCAGATGCATCAGTTTGGACATAGAATTTTTTAGAGTAACAAGGGCTTTTCAGGACAGGTGCAGAGCACATGGCCTGCTTCAGCTCCTCAAAAGCTTTCTGACAGCTAGCTGTCCACAATACCTTTTTAGGCATCTTTTTGGATGTGAGGTCATTAAGAGGGGCTGCAATGGAGCCATAGTTCTTAATGAACCTCCTGTAATACCCAGTGAGGCCTAGGAAGGCTCTCACCTGAGTCTGAGTGGTAGGGGGAACCCAATCAATAATTGTTTGGATTTTCCCCTGAAGTGGTGCAATCTGTTCCCCACCAACAAGGTGTCCCAGATAAACCACCTTACCCTGCCCTATCTGCCACTTTGAAGCCTTGATAGTGAGGCCTGCCTTTTGCAGGGCCTCTAAAACGTTCCATAGGTGGACCAGGTGATCATCCCAGCTGGAGCTAAAGACAGCTATATCGTCCAAATATGCTGCACTGAAAGCTTCCAGCCCTTGCAGGACTGTGTTCACCAACCTTTGAAAAGTGACAGGTGCATTTTTCAAACCAAAAGGCATTACAGTAAACTGGTAATGTCCTCCAATGGTTGAAAATGCAGTCTTAGGTTTAGCATCTTCTGACAATTTGATCTGCCAATACCCTGCAGTCAAATCAAAAGTGCTTAGATACTTGGCAGATGCCAGTGTATCTATGAGCTCATCTGCCCTGGGTATAGGGTGAGCATCAGTTTTGGTTACTAGGTTGAGACCTCTATAGTCTACACAAAACCGCATTTCCTTCTTTCCATCTTTGGAATGGGGTTTTGGTACAAGTACCACAGGAGAATCCCATGGACTTTCAGAGTGCTCAACCACTCCTAGTTCTAACATTTTCTGCACCTCTTGCTTTATGCAGTCCCTGACATGGTCAGGCTGCCTATAGATCTTACTTTTGACAGGTAAACTGTCTCCAGTGTCTATAGTGTGCTCACACCAAGAAGTGGTACCTGGCACAGTAGAGAAGAGTTCAGAGAATTGATCTAGGAGATTTATGCAATGGTCTTTCTGCTCAGCAGTAAGACAATCAGCCAAAACTACACCTTCCACAAGACCATCTTGTTCTGTGGAAGAGAAGAGATCAGGTAGAGGATCACTGTCTTCTTCCTGTCCCTCATCAGTTGCCATGAGCAGGGTGAGATCAGCCCTGTCATAGTAGGGTTTCAGGCGGTTGACATGGAGCACCCTAAGGGGACTCCTGGCAGTGCCTAAGTGTAGGAGGCTGGACTGGCTTGTAGTGAGTACCAAGGGGTACTTGCACCTTGCACCAGGCCCAGTTATCCCTTATTAGTGTATAGGGTGTCTAGCAGCTTAGGCTGATAGATAATGGTAGCTTAGCAGAGCAGCTTAGGCTGAACTAGGAGACGTGTGAAGCTACTACAGTACCACTTAGTGTCATATGCACAATATCATAAGAAAACACAATACACAGTTATACTAAAAATAAAGGTACTTTATTTTTATGACAATATGCCAAAGTATCTTAGAGTGTACCCTCAGTGAGAGGATAGGAAATATACACAAGATATATATACACAATAGCAAAAATATGCAGTATAGTCTTAGAAAACAGTGCAAACAATGTATAGTTACAATAGGATGAAATGGGGAAACATAGGGATAGGGGCAACACAAACCATATACTCCAAAAGTGGAATGCGAACCACGAATGGACCCCAAACCTATGTGACCTTGTAGAGGGTCGCTGGGACTATTAGAAAATAGTGAGAGTTAGAAAAATAACCCTCCCCAAGACCCTGAAAAGTGAGTGCAAAGTGCACTAAAGTTCCCCTAAGGACAAAGAAGTCATGTTAGAGGAATAATGCAGGAAAGACACAAACCAACAATGCAACAACTGTGGATTTCCAATCTAGGGTACCTGTGGAACAAGGGGACCAAGTCCAAAAGTCACAAGCAAGTCGGAGATGGGCAAATGGCCAGGAAATGCCAGCTGCGGGTGAAAAGAAGCTTCTACTGGACAGAAGAAGCTGAGGTTTCTGCAGGAACGAAAAGGGCTAGAGACTTTCCCTTTGGTGGACGGATCCTCCTCGCCGTGGAGAGTCGTGCAGAAGTGTTTTCCCGCCGAAAGAATGCCAACAAGCCTTGCTAGCTGCAAATCATGTGGTTAGCGTTTTTGGACGCTGCTGAGGCCCAGGAGAGATCAGGAGGTCGCAAATTGGACCAGCAAAGGGAGGGGACATCGAGCAAGATAAGGAGCCCTCTCTGAAGCCGGTAGCATCTGGAGAAGTGCCAGAAACAGGCACTACGAGGATGCGTGAAACGGTGCTCGCTGAAGTTGCACAAAGGAGTCCCACGTCGCCGGAGACCAACTTAGAAAGTCGTGCAATGCAGGTTAGAGTGCCGTGGACTCAGGCTTGGCTGTGCACAAAGGATTTCCGCCGGAAGTGCACAGGGGCCGGAGTAGCTGCAAAAGTCACGGTTCCCAGCAATGCAGCCCAGCGAGGTGAGGCAAGGACTTACCTCCACCAAACTTGGACTGAAGAGTCACTGGACTGTGGGGGTCACTTGGACAGAGTCGCTGGATTCGAGGGACCTCGCTCGTCGTGCTGAGAGGAGACCCAAGGGACCGGTAATGCAGCTTTTTGGTGCCTGCGGTTGCAGGGGGAAGATTCCGTCGACCCACGGGAGATTTCTTCGGAGCTTCTGGTGCAGAGAGGAGGCAGACTACCCCCACAGCATGCACAAGCAGGAAAACAGTCGAGAAGGCGGCAGGATCAGCGTTACAGAGTTGCAGCAGTCGTCTTTGCTACTATGTTGCAGGTTTGCAGGCTTCCAGCGCGGTCAGCAGTCGATTCCTTGGCAGAAGGTGAAGAGAGAGATGCAGAGGAACTCGGATGAGCTCTTGCATTCGTTATCTAAAGTTTCCCCAGAGGCAGAGACCCTAAATAGCCAGAAAAGAGGGTTTGGCTACCTAGGAGAGAGGATAGGGTAGCAACACCTGAAGGAGCCTATCACAAGGAGTCTCTGACGTCACCTGGTGGCACTGGCCACTCAGAGCAGTCCAGTGTGCCAGCAGCACCTCTGTTTCCAAGATGGCAGAGGTCTGGAGCACACTGGAGGAGCTCTGGACACCTCCCAGGGGAGGTGCAGGTCAGGGGAGTGGTCATTCCCCTTTCCTTTGTCCAGTTTCGCGCCAGAGCAGGGCTAAGGGGTCCCCTGAACCGGTGTAGACTGGCTTATGCAGAATTTTGCACATCTGTGCCCAACAAAGCATTTCCAGAGGCTGGGGGAGGCTACTCCTCCCCTGCCTTCACACCATTTTCCAAAGGGAGAGGGTGTCACACCCTCTCTCAGAGGAAGTTCTTTGTTCTGCCATCCTGGGCCAGGCCTGGCTGGACCCCAGGAGGGCAGATGCCTGTCTGAGGGGTTGGCAGCAGCAGCAGCTGCAGTGAAACCCCAGGAAGGGCAGTTTGGCAGTACCAGGGTCTGTGCTACAGACCACTGGGATCATGGGATTGTGCCAACTATGCCAGGATGGCATAGAGGGGGCAATTCCATGATCATAGACATGTTACCTGGCCATATTCGGAGTTACCATTGTGAATATACATATAGGTAATGACCTATATGTAGTGCACGCGTGTAATGGTGTCCCCGCACTCACAAAGTTCAGGGAATTGGCTCTGAACAATGTGGGGGCACCTTGGCTAGTGCCAGGGTGCCCTCACACTAAGTAACTTTGCACCTAACCTTTACCAGGTAAAGGTTAGACATATAGGTGACTTATAAGTTACTTAAGTGCAGTGTAAAATGGCTGTGAAATAACGTGGACGTTATTTCACTCAGGCTGCAGTGGCAGGCCTGTGTAAGAATTGTCAGAGCTCCCTATGGGTGGCAAAAGAAATGCTGCAGCCCATAGGGATCTCCTGGAACCCCAATACCCTGGGTACCTCAGTACCATATACTAGGGAATTATAAGGGTGTTCCAGTAAGCCAATGTAAATTGGTAAAAAATGGTCACTAGCCTGTCAGTGACAATTTGGAAAGAAATGAGAGAGCATAACCACTGAGGTTCTGATTAGCAGAGTCTCAGTGAGACAGTTAGTCACTACACAGGTAACACATTCAGGCACACTTATGAGCACTGGGGCCCTGGGTTACCAGGGTCCCAGTGACACATACAACTAAAACAACATATATACAGTGAAAAATGGGGGTAACATGCCAGGCAAGATGGTACTTTCCTACAAGGAGGATTTGGACCCACCACCCCCACCAGAGTGTTTTTGTGGGCCTGATGAAGACTCATTTTTAGATTTGTCCCCACCCTTGTCTGAAAACTTACCATCCTTCTTTTTGTTGCCATCTTTGTCACCCCCTGTATGAACTTTTCTGTTCACTCTTGTTCTGACCCATTTGTCTGCCTTCTTTCCCAATTCTTGGGGAGAGGTCAGATCAGAGTCCACCAAGTACTGGTGCAACAAATCAGACACACAATTATTAAGAATATGCTCTCTCAGGATTAAGTTATACAGGCTGTCATAATCAGTAACTTTACTGCCATGTAACCACCCCTCCAAGGCCTTCACTGAATGGTCAATGAAATCAACCCAGTCTTGTGAAGACTCCTTTTTGGTTTCTCTGAACTTTATCCTGTACTGTTCAGTGGTTAAGCCATAACCATCCAGGAGTGCATTCTTAAGAACTGCAAAATTATTGGCATCACTTTCTTTCACAGTAAGGAGCCTATCCCTACCTTTTCCACTAAATGATAGCCATAGGATAGCAGCCCACTGCCTTTGAGGGACATCCTGTACAACACAGGCCCTCTCAAGTGCAGCAAACCACTTGTTAATGTCATCCCCCTCCTTATAAGGGGGAACTATCTTGTGCAGATTCCTGGAATCATGCACTTTTGCAGGATGAATATGGGGAATACTGCTGCTGCCACCATGGGTTTCTAAACCCAACTTCTGTCTTTCCTTCTCTAATTCTAAAGACTGTCTATCCAAATCCAGCTGTTGCTTTTTAAGCTTCAGTCTGGTTTGTTCCACCCTCAACTTATTGAGTTCCCTTTCTAACAATCTGTCATCAGGGTTGGTGGGAGGGACATTTCTAGATACAGAGGTATGATGGGAATGAACAGAAGGAGACCTGTCCCTTACAGAGGGCACCCTAACAGCTTGGCTGACAGTGTAATGTGAGAGCACATCATCTGGATGATGTGACTCCACCTCAGTACCAACTATGCTAGACTGTCTTGTAATAGGAAGGCTAAGAAGTTTCTTTCCTGAACCTTTACCTGGGGGAGTCCCTGGATCAGATTGAGAACCATTAGCTACTTTTTCAACAGATGGGGCACTTTTAGCCTTATCCTGTTCTCTAAGCATATTAAGTAACCGTTCCAAGGAAGGATTCTTCCCTACACTCAAACCTCTCTCTATGCAGAGACTCGTTGCTCCTTTCCAGCTAAGGTGATCATATGCAAGTTTGGACAGATCAACATTTTGGCCTGTGCCAGACATTTTTAGAGAGAGTTAAAGTGATAGAAAAAGAGAAAAAAGTTTTCAGAACTTTTTAGAAAGACAGAAAAAAAAACTTTTTAAACTTTTAAGAACTTTTTGAAAGTTTAGAAGTACTTTTCAGCACATAGAAAAGAGTGAAAAGAGGAAATGCAAAACTTTTTGGCTATGTGTATATACACTGACCTTGTTTTGTATATTTTTCTCTTATGAAAAGTACAATGACAAGAGTGGTAAGTAGTCTCAAAGCACTTATCCCACCGCTGCACAACCAATGTAGGAGGCTGGACTGGCTTGTAGTGAGTACCAAGGGGTACTTGCACCTTGCACCAGGCCCAGTTATCCCTTATTAGTGTATAGGGTGTCTAGCAGCTTAGGCTGATAGATAATGGTAGCTTAGCAGAGCAGCTTAGGCTGAACTAGGAGACGTGTGAAGCTACTACAGTACCACTTAGTGTCATATGCACAATATCATAAGAAAACACAATACACAGTTATACTAAAAAAAAAGGTACTTTATTTTTATGACAATATGCCAAAGTATCTTAGAGTGTACCCTCAGTGAGAGGATAGGAAATATACACAAGATATATATACACAATAGCAAAAATATGCAGTATAGTCTTAGAAAACAGTGCAAACAATGTATAGTTACAATAGGATGAAATGGGGAAACATAGGGATAGGGGCAACACAAACCATATACTCCAAAAGTGGAATGCGAACCACAAATGGACCCCAAACCTATGTGACCTTGTAGAGGGTCGCTGGGACTATTGGAAAATAGTGAGAGTTAGAAAAATAACCCTCCCCAAGACCCTGAAAAGTGAGTGCAAAGTGCACTAAAGTTCCCCTAAGGACAAAGAAGTCGTGTTAGAGGAATAATGCAGGAAAGACACAAACCAACAATGCAACAACTGTGGATTTCCAATCTAGGGTACCTGTGGAACAAGGGGACCAAGTCCAAAAGTCACAAGCAAGTCGGAGATGGGCAAATGCCCAGGAAATGCCAGCTGCGGGTGCAAAGAAGCTTCAACTAGACAGAAGAAGCTGAGGTTTCTGCAGGAACGAAAAGGGCTAGAGACTTTCTCTTTGGTGGACAGATTTCTCTCGCCGTGGAGAGTCGAGCAGAAATATTTTCCTGCCGAAAGAACACCAACAAGTCTTGCTAGCTGCAAATCGTGCAGTTAGCATTTTTGGACGCTGCTGAGGCCCAGGAGGGATCAGGAGGTCGCAAATTGGACCAGCAGAGAGAGGGGACATCGAGCAAGACAAGGAGCCCTCTCTGAAGCCGGTAGCACCCGGAGAAGTGCTAGAAACAGGCACTACGAGGATGCGTGAAACGGTGCTCGCCAAAGTTTCACAAAGGAGTCCCACGTCGCCGGAGACCAACTTAGAAAGTTGTGCAATGCAGGTTAGAGTGCCGTGGACCCAGGCTTGGCTGTGCACAAAGGATTTCCGCCGGAAGTGCACAGGGGCCGGAGTAGCTGCAAAAGTCACGGTTCCCAGCAATGCAGCCCAGCGAGGTGAGGCAAGGACTTACCTCCACCAAACTTGGACTGAAGAGTCACTGGACTGTGGGGGTCACTTGGACAGAGTCGCTGGATTCGAGGGACCTCGCTCGTTGTGCTGAGAGGAGACCCAAGGGACTGGTAATGCAGCTTTTTGGTGCCTGCGGTTGCAGGGGGAAGATTCCGTCGACCCACGGGAGATTTCTTCGGAGCTTCTGGTGCAGAGAGGAGGCAGACTACCCCCACAGCATGCACAAGCAGGAAAACAGTCGAGAAGGCGGCAGGATCAGCGTTACAGAGTTGCAGTAGTCGTCTTTGCTACTATGTTGCAGGTTTGCAGGCTTCCAGCGCGGTCAGCAGTCGATTCCTTGGCAGAAGGTGAAGAGAGAGATGCAGAGGAACTCGGATGAGCTCTTGCATTCGTTATCTAAAGTTTCCCCAGAGGCAGAGACCCTAAATAGCCAGAAAAGAGGGTTTGGCTACCTAGGAGAGAGGATAGGCTAGCAACACCTGAAGGAGCCTATCACAAGGAGTCTCTGACGTCACCTGGTGGCACTGGCCACTCAGAGCAGTCCAGTGTGCCAGCAGCACCTCTGTTTCCAAGATGGCAGAGGTCTGGAGCACACTGGAGGAGCTCTGGACACCTCCCAGGGGAGGTGCAGGTCAGGGGAGTGGTCACTCCCCTTTCCTTTGTCCAGTTTCGCGCCAGAGCAGGGCTAAGGGGTCCCCTGAACCGGTGTAGACTGGCTTATGCAGAATTGGGCACATCTGTGCCCAACAAAGCATTTCCAGAGGCTGGGGGAGGCTACTCCTCCCCTGCCTTCACACCATTTTCCAAAGGGAGAGGGTGTCACACTCTCTCTCAGAGGAAGTTCTTTGTTCTGCCATCCTGGGCCAGGCCTGGCTGGACCCCAGGAGGGCAGATGCCTGTCTGAGGGGTTGGCAGCAGCAGCAGCTGCAGTGAAACCCCAGGAAGGGCAGTTTGGCAGTACCAGGGTCTGTGCTACAGACCACTGGGATCATGGGATTGTGCCAACTATGCCAGGATGGCATAGAGGGGGCAATTCCATGATCATAGACATGTTACATGGCCATATTCGGAGTTACCATTGTGAAGCTACATATAGGTAGTGACCTATATGTAGTGCACGCGTGTAATGGTGTCCCCGCACTCACACAGTCTGGGGAATTGGCTCTGAACAATGTGGGGGCACCTTGGCTAGTGCCAGGGTGCCCTCACACTAAGTAACTTTGCACCTAACCTTTACCAGGTAAAGGTTAGACATATAGCTTAAGTGCAGTGTAAAATGGCTGTGAAATAACGTGGACGTTATTTCACTCAGGCTGCAGTGGCAGGCCTGTGTAAGAATTGTCAGAGCTCCCTATGGGTGGCAAAAGAAATGCTGCAGCCCATAGGGATCTCCTGGAACCCCAATACCCTGGGTACCTCAGTACCATATACTAGGGAATTATAAGGGTGTTCCAGTAAGCCAATGTAAATTGGTAAAAATGGTCACTAGCCTGTTAGTGACAATTTGGAAAGAAATGAGAGAGCATAACCACTGAGGTTCTGATTAGCAGAGCCTCAGTGAGACAGTTAGTCACTACACAGGTAATACATTCAGGCACACTTATGAGCACTGGGGCCCTGGGTTACCAGGGTCCCAGTGACACATACAACTAAAACAACATATATACAGTGAAAAATGGGGGTAACATGCCAGGCAAGATGGTACTTTCCTACACTGAGGCACAAGGATGATTCCTTTGATGTTGCCCCTTCACCTTCTGTAGCACTACCAAAATAATATTCACATTTTAACCTCTCTATGGGCTTTAAGGAGCAGTTCTTACACTGGCCATAGCACACCATTTCATGATGCTACTTAAAAAATGAATTAAGCATAAAAGTGCCCTCTGGTGTGTTTCTTATTTTTTTTAGAAGATGTGAGATTTTGCTTGGAGGAAACACAGTATCCCAAGCACACATTGCCAGGCTGGCTCCAGTCCCCACAGCACACTTTACATAGCACAATTGGAAGAGTCAGCTGTTATTTCTGTCTTTCCTGCCCATATGCGCTTCCTCACAGTGATGCGGGTTAGAGGATGGCTGGTAGAAATGGGGTCTTCGGTTGGCAGTCAGGTTAAGCCCTGTCCAAGAATGGACCCTCAATCTAGTCAGGGCAAAGGAAAAACACACCTAGTTTTCCTCCCTCACCCCCTAGGTAGTTTGGCACGAGCAGGAAGGCTTAGCCCAGAAGCAACGTTTAAGGTATTTGTACCAACACACACAATAATACAGTGAAAACACTACAAAATGTACACCACACAAGTTTAGAAAACTAGGCAATATTTATCTAAATCAAACAAGACCAAAATGACAAAAATCCAACATACACAAGTCAAGATATGAATTTTCAAATCAATAAGAGTCTTACTCCATAGAAAACAATGGAAATGTTGATTTTACACAAAATACCTGTTTTCTGTCAAAAATAAAGCTACACGGGTGAGCGTGCATCAGAAAAGGCAGCGATGTGTTGATTCCTTATTCGCAAGTAAGGCCATGCGTTGTTTCTTCTCCAGTCAGGTTGATGATGTGTTGTTTTTCTCCCTCGCAAAAGACCGATGCGTTGATTTCCAGATGGGGCACCTCAGATCTGCGCAGGTTCACAATGACTTTGCACCCCGGGACAATGCGTGTGAAATCCGATCGCACGATATTAGAAAACCACACTGCATGGGGCTTGCATCACTATCAGCTGCCGCAAGTGAGTATTGCATAATTTCTCCATCTGCGATGCATCAATCTTCCAGCTGCGATGCAGGTGGATCATCAATTTCAGCCACGAAGCATGTGGCACGCCGTTTTTCAGCCGCGTTGCAGATGGTGCATCAAAACGTTCCCCGCACGGTGTTCTGTGCATGGATTTCAGTCCTTGTACTGTCAACTTTCCCTTTCAAGGGCCAAGGGACTGGATAGGGCACCATTGGCAGGAAAGAAGTCTCAGCAGAGAGTCTCAGTGCTGGCAGAGGAAGTCTTTGATGGCCCTGAGACTTCAAAACAGGAGGCAAGCTCAGTTCAAGCCCTTGGAGATTCTTCTCAAGCAGGAATGCACAACAAAGTCCAGTCTTTGTCCCCTTTCACACGCAGAAGCAGCACCTGCAGGATAGACCAGCAAAGCACAGTCACAGGCGGGGGCAGCACTTCTCCTCAGCATTTCAGCTCTTCTCCTTGGCAGAGGTTCCTTTTGGTTCCAGAAGTGATCTAAAAGTCTGGGCTTTTGGGTCCACCACTTATACCCCTTTCTGCCTTTGAAATAGGCAAACTTCAAAGGAAAGTATCTGTTGTTTACAGGATCCTGCCTTGCCCAAGTCTGGCTCCCGACACACACCAGGGGGTTAGAGACTGCATTGTGTGAGGGCAGGCACAGCCCTTTCAGGTGTAAGCAACAACTCCTCCCTCAACTCCAGCTCAGATGGCTCATCAGGATATGTAGGCTACACCCTAGCTCCCATTATGTCACTGTCCAGAGAAATTCACATATAGCCCAACTGTCAGTCTGACCCACACAGGAATCCACAAACAGGCAGAGTTCCAGAAAGGTTAAAGCAGGAAAATGCCTACTTTCTAAAAGTGGCATTTTCAAACTAACAAATTAAAAATCAACTTCACTAACATATGTATTTTTAAATTGTGAGTTCAGAGACCCCAAGCTCCACATTCTATCTGCTCTCAAAGGGAATTTGAACTTTAAGACTATTTAAAGGCAGACCCCATATTAACCAATGGGAGAAATAGGCATTTCAACAGTGAAAACTACATTTGGCAGTATTTCACTGTTAGAACACGTAAACCACATTAGTACATCTCCTACCTTTAACATACACTGCACCTTGCCCAAGGGGCTACCTAGGGCCTACCTTAGGGGTACCTTATATGTGTAAAAAGGGAAGATTTAGGTCTGGCAAGCGGGTACACTTGCCAAGTCGAATTGGCAGTTTAAAACTGCACTCAAAAACACTGCAGGGGCAGGTCTGAGCAATGTTAACAGGGCTACTAATGTGGATGGCACAACCACTGCTGCAGGCCCACTAGTATCATTTGATTTACAAGCCCTGGACACCTCTAGTGCAGTTTACAAGGGACTTACTAGTACATCAATTATGCCAATCAGGAAAAGCCAATTACACATACCCTTTACAAAGGAGCACTTGCCCTTTAGCACTGGTCAGCAGTGGTAAAGTGCCCAGAGCACCAAAAACAGCAAAATCATAGTCCAGCACACAGTCAAAACATGGGAAGCAGAGGCAAAAATGACAGGTGAGACAATGCCAAGGATGCCTGGTCTAACATGTGTCCCCCCAGCTGAAAGTGGGGAGAACAACATAACCTCATGGGAGTTCTCAGCACTAAGGTGGAAGAATCTGGACAGACCATCAGCACTGGCATGTTCTTTTCCAGGGTGGTGTTCCACCATAAAGTCCATCCCCTATAAGGAAATGGACCACCTCAACAGTTTTGGGATCTCACCCCTCATCTGCATTAACCATCTGAAGGGCCTGTGGTCGGTCTGAACCCAGAAGTGAGTCCCAGCAAGTAGGGTCTTAGCTTCTTCAGTGCCCAGACCATAGCAAAAGCCTCACTCTCAATTGCACTCCACCTATGTTCCCAGGCAAGTAACCACCAACTACTGAAAGCTACAGGTTGGTCTAGGCCCTCTTCATTTAGCTGTGATAACAATGCCCCTACACCAAGCTCTGAAGCATTCGTCTGCACAACAAATTCTTTGCAGAAATCAGGTGCCTTCAGCATGGGTACCATGCACAGGGCATCAAAAGCTGTCTGGCAAGACTCAGTCCAGATCACCTTTCTGGGCTGCTTTTTGGAGGTTAACTCAGTCAAGGGAGCCACAATAGTGCCATACCCCTTGACAATCCTCCTATAATAGCCTGTGAGACCTAAAAAGGCTCTCACCTCAGTATGGGTCTGAGGGGGGTCCCAAGCCAGAACTGTGTCAATCTTTGGCTGTAGAGGTGCCACCTGGCCCCTCCCCTCCTGGTGTCCTAAGTACACTACAAAACCCTACCCTATTTGGCACTTTCTTGCCCTAATAGTGAGGCCTGCCTTCTGCAGGGCTCCCAACACTTTATAGAGGTGCTGCAATTGTTCCTCCCAAGTGGAGCTGAACACAGCAATGTCATCTAGGTAGGCTGCGCTGAGGTCATCCAGTCCAGCCAACACCTGCTTGACCAACCTCTGAAAGGTGGCAGGGGCATTATTCATCCCCAAAAGGCATCAATCTAAACTGGTAGTGCCCATCTGGGTTGGAGAATGCAGACCTCTCCTTAGCCCTCTCAGTCAGAGCAATCTGCCAATATCCAGAGGTCAAGTCAAAAGTACTTAGATATTTTTCCAGCCCCTAACCGATCAATGAGTTCATCAGCTCAGGCGATGGGGTGCTTGTCAGTCTTAGTAACCGCATTGAGTTCCCAGTAATCCACACAGAACCTGAGTTCTGGGGAGGCACCAAGACCACAGGGCTGGCCCAAGAGCTACTGGAAAACTCAATAATACCTAATGCTAACATCTTGAATATCTCATCCTTGATGTTAGCCCAACATTGTCAGTCACTCTGTAAAGCTTATGTTTAACAGGAAGACTATCCCCAGTGTTCACATCATGTGTACACAGATGAGTGGCCCCTGGGATCAAGGAAAATAGAGGGACAAACTGTCCCAACACTTGGCAACAGTCCCTCTGTTGCTCTGGGGTCAGTGAGGGGGAACGATTCACACCCTCCACTGAACCATCTTTCTATTTAGCAGACAGGAGGTCAGGAAGAGGCTCACTCTCTTCCTCCACCTAATCATCTGTTGCCAAGAGCATTGTTACCTCTGTCCTCTCACAATGAGGCTTGAGGCGATTGACATGTAGGGCCTTTAAAGGGTTTCTGGGAGTCTGCAAGTTCACCATGTAGGTGACACCACTCTTACTCTCCACTATCTCAAATGTCCCAGTCCACTTATAGCGGAGAGCCCTAGGCTCCATTGGGGCCATCACCCAAATGTTTTGACCAGGTTGGAACTCAACCAGAGTGGCATTGTGGTCGTACCAGCACTTCATATATTCCTAGTTTACTTCCAGGTTCACTTGTGCGACCTTCCTGAAGCGGCCTGTCTGGTTCCTAAAAGCCAGCATTGTTGGAAAGTGGGTTATTGGTAAGGGCAGGTAAGTACCTACACCTAGCAACAGGCCACTAACCTCCACTTAGGTCTCAATAAATTAAACCTAGCTCAACTCTTGCTAGCTTGGCAACAAGCGAAAAGGCCTAATTTAGGAGACAAGTGTGTAAAAAATCACAAAATAGTAAATAAGTAAAACACAAAAAACAATAAAAACCCAACACTCATGTATAACAATAGATTAGATTTGTGTCTTTAAAATGACACCAAAATGATTAAAAACGGATACGCGGAACCAGATATATGAATTTTTTAAGAATGAATTTTATCTAGTGCATAGAAGCAACTAACGCTCAAAGGGTTCAAAAAGGTAACACTGGACAGGGACCAAGTCCAGAGTTCAGGCCACCCACAAGGTAACACAGCACTTACTTTCAGAAGTGTTTCTTGATTCAGGAAAGTGGTCCAGCGCACCAGCCAAGGGTTCGGAGGCTCTGGGTTGCCTCTTGGGGCCTGGGACTACAACTCTCACATTGCACATCTTCAACTTATGGAGTTGCTTCAAACGTCTCCATACTTCTGGATCTTCTTCCAGAAGTCCTTGAAGGGTTCTGTGAAGGGTCTACAATGTGATCCAAGGTTTCAGAAGCTATGATTTGCTCCTTGGGAGTTGGGACTACAATTCCCAGAATGCACCTAGTCAGAGTCCTCAAATGGTCACTGGACGCTGGTCAGCTGGGCACTGCTTGCAGGGTGTGATGCAGAGGACTCTGGACAGCTCCTTTGTACCTGTAGCAAACAGGGAGTCCCTTCTCGAATCAGTAGAAGACAATCAAAGTCCATTTATTGGTGAAGCCCAAGTGTGCAGGTGGTGCAGGCCTTCAGAGTGCAATGTCCAGGTGCAGATCAGGGGTCCAGCAGGTCAATCCTTCTTTTTCTTTGTCTTGCTCCTTGAAGGGATCTGAGATGTGGGTGTAGCTCTGCCATATTTATCCCTGCCCCTGGATGGAAAGCAGGTGGTCCTGGTTGTCCAATCACATGCAAGCTCCTTTCCCCTGTGATGACTACTTCCTGGGAATTGAGGCAAAAATCAATCCCAGGGAGCAACATTCTTCAAACCTTTTGGGGGTTAGATCTGGTTGAGCCCACACACTGGTGTGGATAAAAATCCTAAACATACCCCTCTCATGCCCTCTCTTAATCTAATCAAGAGGGCACCTAATTGTCTAGGGTTGCAAGAAGTGGGGGAGGCCCTGAGCTGCTCCAAATGTCCTTCCCTGCCTTTGAAGACCAGTTTGACTGCTCTCCCCATCCTGTTTCACCATCTACTGAGGCAGATCTCCTCCCGAGGGACATCCTTTGTGTTCAGCCCAAGCCACTTCACACCACATCAAGGCAGCCTGCCCAGGCTGCCAGAGGCTGGCCAATCACAGAAGGGTACTATAGAACAGTTGGTTTCACATAGAGTTTTAAAACTCTTTACCTGAACTAGTTATAATAAATCCAACAATTGTAAGTTGTGGGATTTATTATAACAATTCATTTGATATCAAACTCAAAGTATCTGGCGCTTACGTGGACTTTGTTAATTAACATAAAGTCTCCCATTTTAGCCTATGGAGGCCATTCACTACAGTGAGGAAAAAACAAATGTGGCTATTTTACCTCACCAGTGCTTATAAAACTATTTTATTAGGTCCCTATTTTTAGTTACATGACACCCAACCCTAGGGGCACATGGCACACCTTAGGGGTGACTTATATGTAAAAATAAGGTAGTTTAAGACTTTGAAAGTACTTTTAATTCCAAAGTTGAATTTACATAGAACTTTATTGTAAAAGCAGCCAGCAAGACAGGCCTGCTATTAAAATGGCCCTGGGCACCTCAGCAGTGCACCTATGGGTGCACTACCTATGCTGGGGTCCCTAAACCTACCCATGATCATGCCCTTCAATGTGCGGATGAATCTCTCAACCAGACCATTACTTTGGGGGTGGTAAAGAGAGGTGAACTCATATGTCACCCCACACTCCTTCCACAGACTTCATGTAGGTTGATATGAAGTTGGTACCCCTGTCAGATACCACCTCTTTGGGGAACCCCATTTGGGTAAAACACCCATCAAAGCATGTCCCACCAAAGGGGAGGTGATTGACCTCAAAGGAATGGCTTCTGGGAACTGGGTGGCTTTGTCTATCAAGACCAGGATGAACCTGTTACCCATGCCGACTTGGGATCCAGAGGCCCCACAGTGTCAATACCAACGATCTCAAAGGGCGTGCTGACAATAGGAAAAGGTTGGAAGGGAGCCTTACATTTTCTCCTACTCTTGCCACTTCCCTGACACGTTTGGCAAGACCTATTGTGTACATGTGAGCGCCTGTGCATTTGGGGCCAGTGGAAGTGGGTAACAAGCCATTAAAGAGTCTTGTCCTGTCCCAAATGTCCAGCTAAGGCACATGATGAGCCAGACCCAGTAGGAAGGCTCTGAAGCACTGGGGTACCACCAGCACATGGGCTGACCCAGGCTCAGCAACATTAGGCCCACTATATAGGAGGCTGTCCTCCCAGTAGATTAAGGCCCTCATTACAACCCTGGTGGTCGGTGTTAAAGCGGCGATAATACTGCCAATAGCTGACGGTAAAAAAAATGGGATCACGACCATAGCGGGAAACCGCCAACATAGACAGCCACTTTAACACTCAGACCACCACGGTGACAGCAACAAACACCGCAACGGTCACCGCCAACAGCCAGGCAGAAGACAATGTACCGCCCACCCCATTACAACCCGCCAATCCGCCAGCTTTTCCGGGGCTGTACCAACGCCATCAAAAGCACGGCGGAAACAGTCTTTGGAAGGGAAACCACTCACCTCTCGATACTCAACGAAGAACCAGGATGCCATGGAGCCCGAGTTACAGGTCCTGCCCATGCTGGTCTACCTCCTCATACACCAGGAATATCAAAGGCGGCGGCAAAGACCACAGTGAGTACTGCACCTAGCACACAGGTGAGGGGGGAGGAAAAAGAGAGTGACACACACACACAACACCCCCACCCTCACCCACAACACCATACACCCAAACACATGCATCAACATAGCATTTACACCCCATAGCCCCCTCGAAGAACACAAGGATAAAAGGAATTGAGTCAAACAGTGATATTTTTTAAATAGGCAGATGTACGTAACAAATTCAAAAACAGTATTTACAAAAATATACAATATGTACATATGGTTGTACATTGTCCTTCGCAAATGTCTGTGGGCCACTGAGCCACAAATCATGGGCCAAGCCCACACTTGACTCCTGCCTAAGTATGGTGAGAACACTGCAGGGGCATCAGGTCGAAAACACACAGGTACCTCAGGGGGATGGGGACGGGGGGCACCTCAGCTGGAAGATGGAATAACACCACTGCTTCTGGAGGGGGCTCTATGCCCACAGTGATGTCCTGGGGAGTGCAAAGCCACAGTCTCTCAAGTCTCTCAAGTGGTTGGTTTGCCTACCGCTTGGTCCTGGTGAGTACAAAAGCACAGTCTCTCAAGTGGGTGGTTTGCCCACTGCTTGGTCCTGGGGAGTGCAAAGTCTTAGGGGCATATTTATACTCCGTTTGCGCCGAATTAGCGTCGTTTTTTTCGACGCAAATTCGGCGCAAAACTAACGCCATATTTATACTTTGGGGTTAGACGCGTCTAGCGCCAAAGTATGAGGAAAGAGCGTCGTTTTTTTGCGTGAACGCCTTCCTTGCGTTAATGAGATGCAAGGTAGGCGTTCCCGTCCAAAAAAATGACTGCGACACAAATGCGTCGTATTTATACTCCCGGGCAAAAATCACGCCCGGGAGTAGGCGGGGCAAAAAACCCCGCATTTGCGCCTCTTTTTAACGCCTGGGTCAGGGCAGGCGTTAAGGGACCTGTGGGCTCAAAATGAGCCCACAGCTGCCCTCCCATGCCCCCAGGTACCCCCCCTGCCACCCTTGCCCACCCCAGGAGGACACCCAAGGATGGAGGGACCCATCCCAGGGACATTCAGGTAAGTTCAGGTAAGTATAATTATTTATTTTTTTTATATTTTTTTTTGGCATAGGGGGGCCTGATTTGTGCCCCCCTACATGCCTCAATGCCCAATGACCATGCCCAGGGGACATAAGTCCCCTGGGCATGGCCATTGGGCAAGGGGGCATGACTCCTGTCTTTACTAAGACAGGAGTCATGTAAATGGCGCCTGGGCGTCGTTAAAAATGGCGCAAATCGGGTGGAGGCGATTTTTTAGCGTCAACCTGACTTGCACCATTTTTAAGACGCCCTAACGCCATTTTCCCCAACGCCGGCGCTGCCTGGTGTACGTGGTTTTTTTCCACGCACACCAGGCAGCGCCGGTCTGCTAGCGCCGGCTAACGCCATTCAATAAATACGGCGCCCGCATGGCGCTTCAGAATGGCGTTAGCCGGCGCTAAACTTTTTGACGCTAAACTGCGTTAGCGCAGTTTAGCGTCAAAAAGTATAAATACGGGCCAAAGTCTCTCAAGTGAATGCCTTTCTCCACTGGTTCTAGAGGGGGTTTGGTGCCCAGTCTGCTTTATCTTGCCAAGGATTGGGTGACTGGATGCCTTTCTCCACAGCTTCTGGAGGGGGCTTGGTGCCCAGATTGCTTCATCCTGCCAAGGATTGGATGAGTGGATGCCTTTCTCCACTGGTTCTGGAGGGGGCTTGGTGCCAAGTCTGCTTCATCCTGCCAAGGATTGGGTGAGTGGATGCCTTTCTCCACTGGTTCTGGAGGGGGTTTGGTGCCAAGTCTGCTTCATCCTGCCAAGGACTGGGTGAGTAGATGCCTTTTTCCACTGGTGATGCAGAACATGGAGTGTGGCAGTTCACATTCTCTCACTTAGGTGTCTGAGGCATGAGATTTGCAGGGAACAGGTAGCAGGAAAGTCCATGGAGGCAGGGCCAGACTCTATCCTACGGCGATTAAGGCTGCAAACTGGTGGTTGTTGCGCTGCTGGTGGGGATGCTGCCAGTGGTGGTGGGAGGCTCCAGCCCATCTCCTGCAGCCCCGGATGGACGCACACTGGGGCTGCTGCTGCTGGTAGTGTTCCTACTGTCAGTGGTGCAGGTGGTGGTGCTTGCGGCGGGAATGCTGGCGGTGCTGGCCGTGGTGCCGGTGCTGCCAGTGGTGGAGGGAGGCACCAGCTCCTCTCCTGCAGCCGCAGATGGCTGGCCACTGGGGATGCTGCTGCTGACAGTAGTGATGGCAGCAGTGGTGCAGGTGGCGGTCCTTGCAGTGGGGATGCTGCCTGCGGTTCAGGTGGCAGGGCTGTCAGTTCTGATGGTGGCCACCAGGACCCCACCTGCAGGCTCAGACGCCTGAGGTGCCTTGCCTTGGGTTTTCTGCCCCTTCCTCACTTTGGCAACTGATGTTGGGAACTTGGCTCTGGCAGCTGGAGTTTTAGAGGAAGCCTTGATGGGTGGGTCGTGCTCCTTGCCCTTGGTGCATGCTGTAACCTTCTTCACCTTGGCAGGTGGCGGAATGGTTTGGTCCTTTGCAGGGGTGGGTGGCACACTGGCTGGCCTGACGGGAGCCCCCTTAGAGCCTTTGGGAGTGCAAGGTACCACAGCCGTCGCCGACTTGGTGGCTGAGGTGCTGGCCTGGTTTCTGGACACCCTTGCCCGAAGGGAAGGACGGGGGGAGGGGTAAGGAACAGGTCAATGTTTGCCAGGATTTTTTTTAACACACACTGGGGTGGGAAGATGGAGAGGGTTTGGGAGTGGAGGAAGAGGGAGTGGTTGTAGGATGTGTCTGTCTGCTGAGTTTGGGTGAAGGTGCATGGTCTGGATGCTCTTGTGAGGTTGATGGCTGTTGGGTGGGTGGGTGCTTGCGTTTGTTTACTTTGGGAGGAGGGGTCACAGACACACTGGGAGAGGACACAGGGGACGTGTCCTTGGTTGTGGGGGTGGTGACTGCCAGTGAGGGGTGTGTTGACGATACTGGGAGGGAGGTGGACGAAGAGGAGGAGGGGGACACAGTGGAGGTAGTGGATGTTGGTGTGTCTGCATGGGGATGGTGTTTGTGTGAGTGCCTGTGAGATGAAGTGTGGTGCTTGTGTTTGCCTGAGCCACTTCTGTGTTTTGATTTAGGTGAATGCTGGTCTGAAGGTGTGCTTGGGATAGGCTGAGGTTGAGGGGATTGGGACTGGGTAGAGAAAATTGGAGGCGGGATGCTGGAGACAGGGACAATGGCTGCCATCAGTGGGTTGGCCAGAGCCTGGAATGCTCTCTGTTGGGCCGCCACGCCTGAGTGAATGCCCTCCAGGTATGCATTTGTTTGTTGCAAATGACCTGCTAGACCCTGGATGGCATTCAGTATGGTTGACTGCCCAACAGAGAGGGATCTCAGGAGGTCAATAACCTCCTCATTGAGGACAGCAGGGCTAACTGGGGCAGGGCCTGAGGTACCTGGGGTGAAGGAGATGCCCACCCTCCTGGGTGAACGGGCACTGGAAACACACTGAGCAACTGCTGGAAGGGTGGTGCTGGTACAGGGGGCGGCAGCTGTACCTGTAGTTGGGGTGGCCACAGAGGTGTCTGCCAGGGAGCTTCCATCGGAGGAGGAGTCGTCCCCTCCTGTCTCCGTTGTAGTGCTCCCCTCGCCCTCCGTTCCACTGGTGCCCTCACCGCTGGTAGATTGGGCCTCCATGCCCATGTGGGATGCAGCTCCCTCTGTCGCTGGTGCCTCTGCTCCTCTGCCAGATGATGCTAATGCACACAAGAACGGGGTGACAAAACATAAAATGGGGGAGAGACAGAGGATACACTTGGTCAATGCCAGCAACAACACTACCGTTGGCATGCACAACTCACAGAGAACAGCCCTATGCACTAGGCCATGCACTACCAGTTATAATGCTAGTCACCAGCCCATGGGGTACAATGCCTAACGCCATTAGCTGCACACCTGAAACCCACAGGACCCTGCCCAGTAGTGGATGCCCACCAACATTATTGTGGTTGGAGTGCATCTTTGCTTGCCAATATGGAACCTACCCTGTCATGTTCGCCCTGGCCTAGGGGCACCCACAGCTCACTTCCCCCACCCAGGTAACACCTTAACACGCAAAGTCAAGAATCTGAATCTGTACTCACCCCCTTGTGGCTGCTGTAATGCCTTCAAGCGCCCATCCTACTCTGGATAGGCCACTGCCAGGATGCGGAACATCAGGGGGGTCAGGGTATGACGGGCACCCCTTCCTCGTTGGTAGGCCAGCCCCAGCTGGACCTCTGCCGTCTTCCTTGCCCAGTGGCGCAGGTCCTCCCACCGTTTGCGGCAGTGGGTGCTCCACCTGTCAAAGACCCCCAGGGTCCGCACCTCCTTGGCGATGGCATGCCAAATACCCTTTTTCTGATGGGCGCTGACCTGCAGAAAAAGATACATTATAAAAAGGTATTAGTCATATCGTCCGGACTGTTACATTCATGGCCCACCATATCCCTCCCATCCCCTTACGCACAGACATTGACCACCATGCATGCAGCACTCTGCCCAGGACCCCTCAGCCCCCCCTACACGAGGCTTACACACACAGCACTCAATGCATTCATGCCCCATGCATCGTGCTCACAGTGTACTCACCTGTTGGTCTGGAGGACCATAAAGTAAAGGGTACTGGGGAGGACTCCATCCACTAGTCTCTCCAACTCCTCGGAAGTGAAGGCAGCGTCCCTTTCCCCAGACACTCAAGCCATGGTCGCTTTCAGACACCGGTCACAGCAGCACTTGCAGTGTAGGTCCTCTCCTGTTGAAGGTTAGGTAGCAAGTGAGTAAACAGATAGAAAATTACGGTCACGTCCGCGGCAGAGCATACCGTCACCACCGGCGTACATCGCCATTGGCTCCTGGAGCCCATAGGCCCCAATGATAACCAATGCGGTGTTGCACGGCAGTTGTCGATCGCCAACCGCAACGGCGCACAAAGCCAGCAGAATTACCTCATTTCCACTTGTCCCTCCTCACAGGTCAGGCAGCCGCCATTTCAGAGGAACACAGCCTATGGCACCTAACTGCGTCACATCAGACATAGGCACATCAACTGACTTACAAGTTCACATACTGTTTCTGTAAAACAAAAATGGCATATTAATCTGAGTATATGTTTGATTCTGACCTTCTGCTCACCGTTTTTCAACCTAGAGTTCAACCACTGAGGAGGAATAGGAGATGGAGACATCCCCCCGTGTACAGACCCCTAGTGGACCTGGTGACAATGGAGGACAGGCACATTATCCTTACCTACAGACTTGATAGGGCCACAATCCAAGAGCTCTGTGCCCAATTGGAGCCAGACCTGATTTCAGCTATTCTCCACCCCACAGGTATCCCCCCTCTAGTGCAGGTCCTGTCAGTGCTCCATTTCTTGGCAAGTGGTTCCTTCCAAGCGACAGTAGCCATGGCATCACACATGTCACAGCCTATGTTCTCAAACATGCTGTCCAGAGTGTAGTCTGCACTTCTGAAACATATGTGCAGCTACATCGTACTCCCCCAGGTGGATGATTTGGCCACAGTGAAGGCTGACTTCTATGCACTCGGACATATCTCCAACATCATTGGTGCCATTGATGGTACACATATTGCCTTTGCCCCCCCCCCCCAGGAGAAATGAACAGGTGTTCAGAAATTGAAAGAGCTTTCACTCTCTGAATGTACAGATGGTGTGTTTGGCGGACCAGTACATCTCCCATGTCAATGCAAAGTATCCTGGGTCTGTGCATGATGCCTTTATCTTGAGGAATAGCAGCATCCCATATGTGATGGCTAAACTCCAGAGGCACCGGGTGTGGATAATAGGTGAGCCCATGGTCCCCACCCAGTTGATGTAGGTATATGGGTGTGGGGTTGTCCCTAAGGGTGAGTGTGTGGCTAACAGGTATCCCTCGATATTTACAGGTGACTCTGGTTACCCCAACCTCTCATGGCTACTGCCCCCAGTGAGGAATGCCAGGACAAGAGCAGAGGAGCGTTACAATGAGGCACAAGAGCGAACAAAGAGAATCACTGAGTGCACCTATGATCTCCTGAAGCCCAGATTCTGGTGCCTCCATCTGACAGGTGGATCCCTGTACTACTCACCCAAGAAGGTGTGCCAAATCATCGTTACATGTTGCAAGTTGCACAACGTGGCCTTGAGACGCCAGGTGCCTTTTCTGCAGGAGGATGAGCCTGGGGATGGTTGTGTGGCAGCGATGGAGCCTGTGAACAGTGATGAAGAGGAGGCAGAGGAAGAGGATGTGGACAACAGAAATACAATAATTCAACAGAACTTCCAGTGACACAGGTAAGACACTAACTTCACCTTCCATTGCAGTTTTGTGTTGGACATTGTACATGGCAGCCTGATTTCCCTATTTCTATGCCCACTTACTGTTCCCTTTGGCATCTCTATTTTCAGATAGCTGTACCCAACTCTGGCTCCTGGTGTGTTTACTGCTGCCCACAACAGGTCATACCTATGTAAATATAACTGCACATTTGCAATGCAATGTTTACAGCTTGTTTAAGTAATACATATTTCAATCAAGTGACAGACTATACTTGTATTTGTTCCAAGGGTGTTTATTTCTGTGATAATATGTGTAGGGGGTATTACAGTGGTGTGGTGTGCTGGTGGCCTGTTGTTTCAGTGGCGGGCCTCCTGTTCACTAGAGTCATCAAAGGTAGAGGGCTGTTCTTCGGTGTGGCTAGTGTCAGGGGCCCGTTGGTGTGCCACTGCCTCCCTCATGGTGTTGGCCATGTCTGTCAGCACCCCTGCGATGGTGACCAGGGTGGTGTGGATGTCCCTCAGGTACTTCCTGATCCCCAGGTACTATCCCTCCTGCAGCCGCTGGGTCTCCTGCAGCTTTGCCAGTGTCTGGCCCATGGTCTCCTAGGAATGGTGATGTGTTCCCAGGATGTTGGTGAGTGCCTCGTGGAGAGTCGGTTCCCTGGGCCTGTCCTCCCCCGTCACACAGCAGTCCTCCCAGCTTCCCTGTTGTCCTGTGCCTCTGTCCCCTGAACCGTGTGCCCACTGCCACTGACCCCAGGTCCCTGATCATCCTGTGTTTGTGGGGTTGCCTGGATTCCCTGTAGTGGTGGACACACTGCTGATTGATGTGGCCTGGGGACAGAGGGATGGGCCCGCTGGGTGGGTGCTGTGCTGGTGTTTCCTGAGGGGGGTGGTTCTGTGGTGGTTTGGGAATGTGGCTGGGTCACTAACTGTCCAGAGGTCCCTGATGGGCCAGGTTGGTCATCCTGATCCAGGTGTGCAGAGCTGCTGTCATCATTGTGGGCCTCTTCTAGGGGGGAGAGGATGTGGTTGGCACCTCCTATCTGGTGACTTTGTGTGGGGGTCCTGTGGGGATGTATATGCAGTGTCATTGTTTCTGCATGTGACATCTTGTGCAAGGGTATGTTTCACTCTATGATTGTTATTACCAAGGCAGCTTTGGCTTGTGTGAGTTGTTTTGGTTGGCTAAGTGATTGTCACTAGTGTGCATGCTGTGGTGATCGGTGTCCATGCAGGTCTGTGATGGGGGTCCATGCATTGGTGTTGCATGCAGGGCTTGGTATTGGGATGGTGGGTTGTGATGGTGGGGTATATGTGAGGTGGTTGAGTGATGGGGTTAGGTGTTTGTGATAGCATGCAGGTAGTGGGGGATTAAGTTGTAAAGATTTGACTTACCAGAGTCCAGTCCTACTGCTACTCCTGCCAGGCCCTCCGGATGCATAATCGCCAAAACTTGCTCCTCCCATGTTGTTAGTTGTGGGGGAGGAGGTGGGGGTCCACCGTCAGTCCTCTGTACAGCTAGCTGGTGTTTTGCAACCACAGAAAGCACCTTTTTCCATAGGTCGTTCCACCTCTTCCTGATGTCATCCCTTGTTCTGGGGTGCTGTCCCATGGCGTTGACCCTGTCCACGACTCTCCGCCATAGCTCAATCTTCCTAGCAATGAACTTCTGCTTCACCTGTGATCTGAATAGCCGTGGCTCTACCCGGATGATTTCCTCCACCATGACCCTTAGCTCCTCCTCAGAGAATCTGGGGGGTCTTTGTGGTGCCATGGGTATAGTGTGAGTGGTGTGTGTGAGGATGTGTGGGGGTGATGTGTTAGGGTGTGTGCTGTGAGGTGCGTGGATGGTGCATGGGTGATGGTGTTTTGTGGCTCAGATTCAGTGGGTGCTCTCTCTCACTTGCCAAATTCTTTGGGTTATAAAGGGTTGTGGGTAGTGTGTTTTATATTGGTGTGAGTGTGGTGTGTGTATGTGTGTCAGGTTAGTGTAGTTTGAATTGTCCAATGTGGTGTAGTTTTGTATGTGTGTATGTATTTTGAGAGCGGCGGTCTGTACCGCCAATGGTTTACCGCAGTTGAATGACCACCACAGTGATTCGTGGGTCATGATGCTGTGGGCATATTTCTGTTGGTGTAACGGTGTGGGTTTTGGTACCACCAGTTTATCACTGACCTTTGGGCTGGTGGACTTATGTGTGTGTCTGTATAGTGGTGGATTTCTATGTGTGGGTCATAATACCCATAGCGGTATACTGCTGCGGTCACGGTATGTTTGCGGCAGTCAACAGGGCGGTAAGCGGCACTTACTGCCAATGTCATAATGAGGGCCATAGTCTCACTCCTGAGCATTACAAGGACAAGTTTAGGTCCTACAAAAAGAAGGATTCCCAAACCTGGTAAGAATGTATTGACTATCAGGGGCTGTACAATTTGATTGCATGGGAGCACTTGTATAGTCTTTGTTTTCCAGAGCTGTGTCAGCATCTAATTGACAGCAAGCTGACTGACCCTAGGAAACTTGCTCAGGAAGCAGACCGTGGGAAAGCACCCGGGTCCAGAAGAGGAATGGGGGAGACTCTGCCGAGGGAGGGCAGGGTTCCCATCAGAAGTGGAGGGTAAGGGTAACCAGGGGGAGTTCTCCAAAGGGCCCGACCTAGTTCCCCAGGTAAAGATTTTCATCCCCCAGTTGAAAAGAAACCATGGGTCTCTACAGGGAAACCTGCAGAGATGGGTCCCCGCAAGTGCTATGCATGTGCTCAGGTGGGTTATATGAGGGGGATCCCAAATGTCCCAAGGGGACATAGGCACCCACTGGTGCTCAGTCATAGTGTAGCTCTTGTGGAGGAGTTGGTTACAGGTGGGTGGGAGCCAACTGAGATGACCCTTGTCTCACTAGGGGACAAGAAGATGGTCCAGAGTACCCTCATACTAAGAACACTAAGAAGTATAGGCAGTGGGTGACCATCAATGGGCAGAGGGCGGATGCTTCCTGCTGGGTCTGGCTCATGATGTGCCTTTAGCAGGACATTTGGGGCAGGACAAGATATCTGAACGGCTTGTCACCCACTTTTACTTGACCCAAATGTGCAGGCACTCTGATGCGCATTGTAGGTCTTGCCAGACTTGTCAGGCAAGTGACAAGAGTGGTAAGAAATGTAAGGCTCCCCTCCGACCTTTTCCTGTAGTCAGCACCCCATTTCAAAGGGTTGGTATTGACATTGTGGGGCCTCTGGATCCCAAGACAGCCATGGGCAAAATGTTTATCCTGGTTTTGGTGGACCATTCCCACCAGTACCCAGAAGCTTCACCTCTGAGGTCAATCACAGCCCCTGTGGTGGGATGTGCATTGATGGGTGTTTTTACCCACATTGTGTTCCCCAAGGAGGTGGTATCTGAGAGGGGTACCAACTTGATATCCACATATATGAAGTCACTGTGGAAGGAGAGTGGGTGACCTACACGTTCACCGCTCCTTACTACCCCCAAAGAAATGGTCTGGTTGAGAGATTCAACTTCACCTTGAAAGGCAAGATTATGGGCCTGTCAGAGCCCTTCAGGCGTAAGTGGGAGTTCCTCTTGCTATGCCTTCTGTTTGCTTATATGGAGGTTTCACAAAAGTGACTTGGTTTTAGCCCCTTTGAATTGTTGTATGGACACTGTTAGAAATGGGGTTTCTGGTTGGCTAGGGTATGCACCTAAGCCAGGCAGAACCCACCCACTCTAGTCAGGGCAAGGGAGTTGCACACCCTTGACAACCCCTTCTCACCCCCTTGGTAGCTTGGCACGAGCAGTCAGGCCTATCCCATGTATAAAGCATTTGCACAACACACACAAAACATGTAACACACTATCCCCACCAGAAAGGAGACACAACACCAAGTTATATAACAATAAACTGTATTGTATACAACATCATTAGACCAAACACAACATGTCAATAAAACCTTGCTACCCAAGTAATTGTCAGAACGTTGCACACTACTATTACCCTGCAGAAATTAGCAGTAGTCACATATAACAAACAGGTTACTCATTATTCTGCAATAAGCAGCAATCAGGAAAACATTATTACAATAATGCACATGTCACAAGATCCTCATAAATGCCCCTACCAGGGACATTAGGAAACACCTGGCAAGTCAAAAAAACAGGTTAGCATAACATACCCAGACTGCCCATAGACGTGGTACCGGACACATACATGGCCAGTCATGAGCATAAAACACATCAGCCTAAATGCCCCAAATGAACATGTTGCCACCAAACTTACCTGTCAATGATGAAGGCACCTCTATTGCCACGAAGGAAAGGGGGCCCCAGCACTCCTCAGTGCTAAAATGGAGGCTGCTTGGTGATTGGGGGAGGAAGAGGCAGCATGCACCCCCTCTGTTATGGTATCAGGCCCCTACTGGGGGCCCATATCCAAACCAGGCGCCTACAGTCTTTGTAGCCCCCCCAGGCACCGACCTGGCCTCCCAGGGGGGCAGAGCCCAAACCGCAAGATGGGTCAAGCTGTGCGGGGGGCCTCCAATGAGGCTTCCTCCCCACCCATCCTTCCACACAGAATGAGGGCCCAGTGGAGCAGGGAGCCTCCAGTGAGGCTTCCTCCCCGCCTGTCCGCAGAACGATGATAAGAGCCTGGTGGGGCGGGGAGCCTCCAATGAGTCTTCCTCCCCACCCATCTCCTAACATGGACTTGCCTGCATCCAATCTGGGGTGCGAGTCAGCTACAGCCTGCCTGGGCTGCAGCGGTGATCAGGCTGAAGTCAGGGCCTGTTAGTGCACCGGGGGTCCTCCTGGGAGCGTGCTTTGCTCCTGGGACAAAGCTAGGAGCAGGTTCTCTCCACTCTTCACTATTAGGTTCCCTGGGGGCACAGAACATGCCAGTCTTTTGGGGGCACTAGGGCTTTCCACACACCCAAGTCGCGGCGGTGATTTCAGCAATCATATTACACGCTTTGCAAGTGATGAGATAATAAAACAAAATGCTTTCACAGTGTGGGCCCTACAAAGCCTGGCGCTCTCAAGGCACCCAGGCAGCCAGTAGACTGCTTCTCCCGGTGCTTAAATGCAGATGAAAACGTTTCTCAAGGTGCTCCACAATACAAATGAAGCGCTCCTCATGCACTAGGGTAGGTGATGGCAGGGGTCACAGGCAATAGCACCCAACCCGTGGAGGACACACATATGGAGCACAGGGCGGCCAGGCCCAGCAGCAGGCCATTGCAAAGGGTTGCAGTCAGTGGCAGTTCCTTCAGGTGACCCATCATGTCACAGGTCAGCACAGCTGCAGCAGTCCAAGGCAGTTCCTGGTGAGTCCTTCAAGTAGTATTCTGTGTCCATTCAATACCATGTTCAAATGTCCAGAGTGTCTAATTTTTATGGGGAAACCCCCCTGTACTTATACTCAGTTTTGCAAAGCAATAACAAAGAGGGGGGAGTAGGTTCCAAACAGTTGTAACTGGTTCTAGGAGTGTCCCCTCTCTCCTCCAGCACAGGCTCCGGACATCATTTGGGGGTAAACGAGTGTAGGAGGCTGGACTGGCTTGTAGTGAGTACCTAGGGGTACTTACACCTTGCACCAGGCCCAGTTATCCCTTATTAGTGTATAGGGTGACTAGCAGCTTAGGCTGATGGATAATTGTAGCTTAGCAGAGCAGCTTAGGCTGAACTAGGAGACGTGTGAAGCTCATACAGTACCACTAGTGTCATATGCACAATATCATAAGAAAACACAATACACAGATATACTAAAAATAAAGGTACTTTATTTTTATGACAATATGCCAAAAGTATCTCAGTGAGTACCCTCAGTATGAGGATAGCAAATATACACAAGATATATGTACACAATACCAAAATATGCAGTAATAGTATTAGAAAACAGTGCAAACAATGTATAGTTACAATAGGATGCAATGGAGACACATAGGGATAGGGGCAACACATACCATATACACCAAAAGTAGAATGCGAACCACGAATGGACCCCAAACCTATGTGACCTTGTAGAGGGGCGCTGGGACTATTAGAAAATAGTAAGGGTTAGAAAAATAGCCCACCCCAAGACCCTGAAAAGAGAGTGCAAAGTGCACTAAAGATCCCCAAAGGACATAGAAGTCGTGATAGGGGAATTCTGCAGGAAAGACACAAACCAGCAATGCAACAACAATAGATTTCCAGTCGAGGGTACCTGTGGAACAAGGGGACCAAGTCCAAAAGTCACAAGCAAGTCGGAGATGGGCAGATGCCCAGGAAATGCCAGCTGTGAGTGCAAAGAAGCTACTACTGGATAGTAGAAGCTGAGGTTTCTGCAGGAACGACAAAGGCTAGGAACTTCCCCTTTGGAAGACGGATCACACACGCCGTGGAGAGTCGTACAGAAGTGTTTTCCTGAAGAAAGACCACCAACAAGCCTTGCTAGCTGCAAATCGTGCAGTTAGGGTTTTTGGATGCTGCTGTGGCCCAGGAGGGACCAGGATGTCGCCAATTGTGTCTGGGGACAGAGGGGGAGTCGAGCAAGACAAGGAGCCCTCTCAAAAGCAGGCAGCACCCGCAGAAGTGCCGGAACAGGCACTACAAAGTGGAGTGAAACAGTGCTCACCCGAAGTTGCACAAAGGAGTCCCACGTCGCCGGAGGACAACTTAGGAGGTCGTGCAATGCAGGTTAGAGTGCTGTGGACCCAGGCTGGACTGTGCACAAAGGATTTCCGCCGGAAGTGCACGGAGGCCGGAGTAGCTGCAAAAGTTGCGGTTCCCAGCAATGCAGTCTGGCGTGGGGAGACAAGAACTTACCTCCACCAAACTTTGACTGAAGAGTCAGTGGACTGTTGGAGTCACTTGGACAGAGCTGCTGGATTCAAGGGACCTCGCTCATCGTGCTGAGAGGAGACCCAGGGTACCGGTGATGCAGTTCTTTGGTGCCTGCGGTTGCAGGGGGATGATTCCGTCGACCCACAGGAGATTTCTTCGGAGCTTCTAGTGCAGAGAGGAGGCAGACTACCCCCACAGCATGCACCACCAGGAAAGCAGTCGAGAAGGCGGCAGGATCAGCGTTACAGAGTTGCAGTAGTCGTCTTTGCTACTTTGTTGCAGTTTTGCAGGCTTTCAGCGCGGTCAGCAGTCGATTCCTTGGCAGAAGGTGAAGAGAGAGATGCAGAGGAACTCGGATGAGCTCTTGCATTCGTTATCTAACGAAATCCCCAAAGCAGAGACCCTAAATAGCCAGAAAAGAGGGTTTGGCTACTTAGGAGAGAAGATAGGCTAGCAACACCTGAAGGAGCCTATCAGAAGGAGTCTCTGACGTCACCTGCTGGCCCTGGCCACTCAGAGCAGTCCAGTGTGCCAGCAGCACCTCTGTTTCCAAGATGGCAGAGGTCTGGAGCACACTGGAGGAGCTCTGGGCACCTCCCAGGGGAGGTGCAGGTCAGGGGAGTGGTCACTCCCCTTCCCTTTGTCCAGTTTCGCGCCAGAGCAGGGCTGAGGGGTCCCTGAACCGGTGTAGACTGGCTTATGCAGAAATGGGCACCATGTGTGCCCATGAAAGCATTTACAGAGGCTGGGGGAGGCTACTCCTCCCCTGCCTTCACACCATTTTCCAAAGGGAGAGGGTGTAACACCCTCTCTCAGAGGAAGTCCTTTGTTCTGCCATCCTGGGCCAGGCCTGGCTGGACCCGAGGAGGGCAGAAGCCTGTCTGAGGGGTTGGCAGCAGCAGCAGCTGCAGTGAAACCCCGGGAAAGGCAGTTTGGCAGTGCCAGGGTCTGTGCTAGAGACCCGTGGGATCATGGGATTGCACCAACAATGCCGGGATGGCATAGAGGGGGCAATTCCATGATCTTAGACATGTTACATGGCCATTTTCGGAGTTACCATTGTGAAGCTACACATAGGTAGTGACCTATATGTAGTGCACGCGTGTAATGGTGTCCCCGCACTCACAAAGTCCGGGGAATTGGCCCTGAACAATGTGGGGGCACCTTGGCTAGTGCCAGGGTGCCCACACACTAAGTAACTTAGCACCCAACCTTTATCAGGTAAAGGTTAGACGTATAGGTGACTTATTGTAGGAAAGTACCATCTTGCCTGGCATGTTACCCCCATTTTTCAATGTATATATGTTGTTTTAGTTCTATGTGTCACTGGGACCCTGGTAACCCAGGGCCCCAGTGCTCATAAGTGTGCCTGAATGTGTTACCTGTGTAGTGACTAACTGTCTCACTGAGGCTCTGCTAATCAGAACCTCAGTGGTTATGCTCTCTCATTTCTTTCCAAATTGTCACTGACAGGCTAGTGACCATTTTTACCAATTTACATTGGCTTCCTGGAACACCCTTATAATTCCCTAGTATATGGTACTGAGGTACCCAGGGTATTGGGGTTCCAGGAGATCCCTATGGGCTGCAGCATTTCTTTTGCCACCCATAGGGAGCTCTGACAATTCTTACACAGGCCTGCCACTGCAGCCTGAGTGAAATAACGTCCACGTTATTTCACAGCCATTTTACACTGCACTTAAGTAACTTATAAGTCACCTATATGTCTAACCTTTACCTGGTAAAGGTTAGGTGCAAAGTTACTTAGTGTGAGGGCACCCTGGCACTAGCCAAGGTGCCCCCACATTGTTCAGAGCCAATTCCCTGAACTTTGTGAGTGCGGGGACACCATTACACGCGTGCACTACATATAGGTCACTACCTATATGTAGCTTCACCATGGTAACTCCGAATATGGCCATGTAACATGTCTATGATCATGGAATTGCCCCCTCTATACCATCCTGGCATAGTTGGCACAATCCCATGATCCCAGTGGTCTGTAGCACAGACCCTGGTACTGCCAAACTGCCCTTCCTGGGGTTTCACTGCAGCTGCTGCTGCTGCCAACCCCTCAGACAGGCAGCTGCCCTCCTGGGGTCCAGCCAGGCCTGGCCCAGGATGGCAGAACAAAGAACTTCCTCTGAGAGAGGGTGTGACACCCTCTCCCTTTGGAAAATGGTGTGAAGGCAGGGGAGTAGTAGCCTCCCCCAGCCTCTGGAAATGCTTTCTTGGGCACAGATGTGCCCAATTCTGCATAAGCCAGTCTACACCGGTTCAGGGACCCCTTAGCCCCTGCTCTGGCGCGAAACTGGACAAAGGAAAGGGGAGTGACCACTCCCCTGACCTGCACCTCCCCTGGGAGGTGTCCAGAGCTCCTCCAGTGTGCTCCAGACCTCTGCCATCTTGGAAACAGAGGTGCTGCTGGCACACTGGACTGCTCTGAGTGGCCAGTGCCACCAGGTGACGTCAGAGACTCCTGCTGACAGGCTCCTTCAGGTGTTAGTAGCCTATCCTCTCTCCTAGGTAGCCAAACCCTCTTTTCTGGCTATTTAGGGTCTCTGTCTCTGGGGAAACTTCAGATAACGAATGCATGAGCTCAGCCGAGTTCCTCTGCATCTCTCTCTTCACCTTCTGATAAGGAATCGACCGCTGACCGCGCTGGAAGCCTGCAAACCTGCAACATAGTAGCAAAGACGACTACTGCAACTCTGTAACGCTGATCCTGCCGCCTTCTCGACTGTTTTCCTGCTTGTGCATGCTGTGGGGGTAGCCTGCCTCCTCTCTGCACCAGAAGCTCCGAAGAAATCTCCCGTGGGTCGACGGAATCTTCCCCCTGCAACCGCAGGCACCAAAAAGCTGCATTACCGGTCCCTTGGGTCTCCTCTCAGCACGACGAGCGAGGTCCCTCGAATCCAGCGACTCTGTCCAAGTGACCCCCACAGTCCAGTGACTCTTCAGCCCAAGTTTGGTGGAGGTAAGTCCTTGCCTCACCTCGCTGGGCTGCATTGCTGGGAACCGCGACTTTGCAAGCTACTCCGGCCCCTGTGCACTTCCGGCGGAAATCCTTTGTGCACAGCCAAGCCTGGGTCCACGGCACTCTAACCTGCATTGCACGACTTTCTAAGTTGGTCTCCGGCGACGTGGGACTCCTTTGTGCAACTTCGGCGAGCACCGTTTCACGCATCCTCGTAGTGCCTATTTCTGGCACTTCTCCGGGTGCTACCTGCTACAGTGAGGGATCTTTGTCTTGCTCGACGTCCCCTCTCTCTTCAGGTCCAATTTGCGACCTCCTGGTCCCTCCTGGGCCCCAGCAGCGTCCAAAAACGCCAAACGCACGATTTGCGTCTAGCAAGACTTGTTGGCATTCTTCCGGCGGGAAATCACTTTTGCACGACTCTGCACGGCGAGAGGGATCCGTCCTCCAAAGGGGAAGTCTCTAGCCCTTTTCGTTCCTGCAGAAACCTCAGCTTCTTCTGTCCAGTCGAAGCTTCTTTGCACCCGCAGCTGGCATTTCCTGGGCATCTGCCCATCTCCGACTTGCTTGTGACTTTTGGACTTGGTCCCCTTGTTCCACAGGTACCCTAGATTGGAAATCCACAGTTGTTGCATTGCTGGTTTGTGTCTTTCCTGCATTATTCCTCTAACACGACTCTTTTGTCCTTAGGGGAACTTTAGTGCACTTTGCACTCACTTTTCAGGGTCTTGGGGAGGGTTATTTTTCTAACTCTCACTATTTTCTAATAGTCCCAGCGACCCTCTACAAGGTCACATAGGTTTGGGGTCCATTCGTGGTTCGCATTCCACTTTTGGAGTATATGGTTTGTGTTGCCCCTATCCCTATGTTTCCCCATTGCATCCTCTTGTAACTATACATTGTTTGCACTGTTTTCTAAGACTATAGTGCATATTTTTGCTATTGTGTATATATATCTTGTGTATATTTCCTATCCTCTCACTGAGGGTACACTCTAAGATACTCTGGCATATTGTCATAAAAATAAAGTACCTTTATTTTTAGTATAACTGTGTATTGTGTTTTCTTATGATATTGTGCATATGACACTAAGTGGTACTGTAGTAGCTTCACACGTCTCCTAGTTCAGCCTAAGCTGCTCTGCTAAGCTACCATTATCTATCAGCCTAAGCTGCTAGACACCCTATACACTAATAAGGGATAAGTGTCCTGGTGCAAGGTGCAAGTACCCCTTGGTACTCACTACAAGCCAGTCCAGCCTCCTACATTGGTTGTGCAGTGGTGGGATAAGTGCTTGAGACTACTTACCACTCTTGTCATTGTACTTTTCATAAGAGAAAAATATACAAAACAAGGTCAGTGTATATACACATAGCCAAAAAGTTTTGCATTTCCTCTTTTCACTCTTTTCTAAGTGCTGAAAAGTACTTCTAAACTTTCAAAAAGTTCTTAAAAGTTTAAAAAGTTTTTTTCTGTCTTTCCAAAAAGTTCTGAAAACTTTTTTCTCTTTTTCTATCACTTTAACTCTCTCTAAAAAATGTCTGGCACAGGCCAAAGTGTTGATCTGTCCAAACTTGCATATGACAACCTTAGCTGGAAAAGAGCAAGGAGTCTCTGTATAGAGAGAGGTTTGAGTGTAGGGAAGAATCCTGCCTTGGAACTATTACTTAACATGCTTAGTGAACAGGATAAGGCCAGAGGTGCCCCATCTGTTGAAAAAGTACCTAATAGTTCCCAATCTGATTCAGGGACTCCCCCAGGAAAAGATTCAGGAAAGAAACTTCCTAGCCTGCCCATTACTAGACAATCTAGCATAGATGGTAATGATGATGAGCCACACCAAAGAAATAGTGTTGTCTCACATCATAGCAAAAGCATTTATTCTCACCATACTGGTAGTAATGTTTCTGTAAACCAAGCTGTTAAGTTGGCTTCTGTAAGGGACAGGTCTCCTTCTGTTCATTCCCATCATAGCTCTGTTTCTAGAAATGTCCCTCCCACCAACCCTGATGACAGAATGTTAGAGAGGGAACTCAATAAGTTGAGGGTGGAACAAACCAGACTGAAGCTTAAAAAGCAACAGCTGGATTTGGATAGACAGTCTTTTGAATTAGAGAAGGAAAGACAGAAGTTGGGTTTAGATACCCATGGTGGCAGCAGCAGTATTCCCCATAGTCATCCTGCAAAAGAGCATGATTCCAGGAATCTGCACAAGATAGTTCCCCCTTATAAGGAGGGGGATGACATTAACAAGTGGTTTGCTGCACTTGAGAGGGCCTGTGTTGTACAGGATGTCCCTCAAAGGCAGTGGGCTGCTATCCTATGGCTACCATTTAGTGGAAAAGGTAGGGATAGGCTCCTTACTGTAAAAGAAAATGATGCTAATAATTTCCAAGTTCTTAAGAATGCACTCCTGGATGGTTATGGCTTAACCACTGAACAGTACAGGATAAAGTTCAGAGAGACCAAAAAGGAGTCTTCACAAGACTGGGTTGATTTCATTGACCAGGCAGTGAAGGCCTTGGAGGGGTGGTTACATGGCAGTAAAGTTACTGATTATGACAGCCTGTATAACTTGATCCTGAGAGAGCATATTCTTAATAATTGTGTGTCTGATTTGTTGCACCAGTACTTGGTGGACTCTGATCTGACCTCTCCCCAAGAATTGGGAAAGAAGGCAGACAAATGGGTCAGAACAAGAGTGAACAGAAAAGTTCATACAGGGGGTGACAAAGATGGCAACAAAAAGAAGGATGGTAAGTCTTCTGACAAGGGTGGGGACAAATCTAAAAATGAGTCTTCATCAGGCCCACAAAAACACTCTGGTGGGGGTGGTGGGTCCAAATCCTCCTTTAATCAGAACAAGGAAAAGAAACCATGGTGCTATTTATGTAAAATAAAAGGCCATTGGACAACAGATCCCAGTTGTCCAAAGAAAGGCACCACAGCTCCTACCACTACAACCCCTACTGCTACACCTAGTGTCCCTACTAATAGCAGTGGTGGTGGGAGCAAATCTACTAATAGCCAATCCAAGGGAGTAGCTGGGCTCACTTTTGGTAATTTAGTTGGGGTTGGTCTAATTAGGGAGACCACAGAGGCTACTTTAGTCTCTGAAGGGGCTATTGATTTAGCCACTTTGGTTGCTTGCCCCCATAACTTGGAGAAGTACAAGCAACTAACCCTAATAAATGGTGTTGAGGTCCAGGCCTACAGGGACACAGGTGCCAGTGTCACAATGGTGATTGAGAAACTGGTGCATCCTGAACAACACATACTTGGACACCAGTACCAAGTAACCGATGCTCACAACATAACACAAAGCCACCCCATGGCTGTTGTAAATCTCAACTGGGGGGGGGTAACTGGTCCAAAGAAAGTTGTGGTAGCTTCAGATTTACCTGTAGACTGTCTATTAGGGAATGATTTGGAGACATCAGCTTGGTCAGATGTGGAGTTGGAGGCCCATGCAGCAATGCTGGGCATCCCAGGGCATATTTTTGCTTTGACAAGGGCTCAGGCCAAAAAGCAAAAAGGACAGGGAAGCTTGGATCCTGGAACAATGGACCAAGTGCTCCCTAAAGCTAGGGCTAGTAGAAGCAAACCACTTCCTACTATCCCTCCCTCTACAGTGGATTCTACTTCTGAGGAAGAAGAATTCCCTCCCTGTGCAGAACCTACACCAGAGGAGCTGGAAGCAGACACTGCTGAGCTTTTGGGTGAAGGGGGGCCTGCCAGAGAGGAGCTGAGTGTGGGACAGCAAACCTGTCCCACATTAGAGGGTCTCAGACAGCAAGCTGTCAAACAGGCTAATGGGGATGTCAGTGACTCTCACAGAGTTTACTGGGAGGACAACCTCTTGTACACTGAGCATAGGGATCCTAAACCTGGAGCTGCCAGGAGATTAGTGATTCCTCAGGAGTACAGAAAGTTCCTCCTAACACTGGCACATGACATTCCCTTAGCTGGGCATCTAGGACAAATGAAAACTTGGGACAGGCTTGTTCCCCTGTTTCATTGGCCTAGGATGTCAGAGGACACAAAGGAATTTTGTAAGTCCTATGAAACCTGTCAAGCCAGTGGCAAGACAGGTGGCACACCAAAGGCACCCCTTATCCCACTGCCTGTGGTTGGGGTTCCCTTTGAAAGGGTAGGGGTTGACATAGTTGGCCCCCTTGACCCTCCTACTGCTTCAGGCAATAGGTTTATCTTGGTGGTAGTGGACCATGCCACAAGATATCCTGAAGCAATTCCTTTAAGGACCACTACAGCTCCTGCAGTGGCAAAGGCCCTCCTGGGAATATTTTCCAGGGTGGGCTTCCCAAAGGAAGTAGTATCAGACAGAGGAAGCAATTTCATGTCTGCATACTTAAAGGCCATGTGGAAGGAGTGTGGTGTAACGTACAAGTTCACAACACCCTATCATCCACAAACAAATGGACTGGTGGAGAGATTTAATAAAACTCTCAAAGGCATGATTATGGGTCTCCCTGAAAAACTCCGCAGGAGATGGGATATCCTTCTACCATGCCTCCTTTTTGCCTACAGGGAGGTACCCCAGAAAGGAGTGGGCTTCAGCCCCTTTGAACTTCTTTTTGGACACCCTGTTAGGGGTCCACTCACACTTGTAAAGGAGGGTTGGGAACAACCTTTAAAAGCTCCTAAGCAGGATATTGTGGACTATGTACTTGGCCTCAGATCAAGGATGGCTGAGTACATGAAAAAGGCCAGTAAAAACCTTCAGGCCAGCCAAGAGCTCCAGAAGCAATGGCATGATCAGAAGGCTGTTTTGGTTCAGTACCAACCAGGGCAGAAAGTGTGGGTTTTGGAGCCTGTGGCCCCAAGAGCACTCCAAGATAAATGGAGTGGACCCCACACAATTGTTGAAAAGAAGGGTGAAGTCACCTACTTGGTTGACTTAGGCACTGCCAGGAGTCCCCTTAGGGTGCTCTATGTCAACCGCCTGAAACCCTACTATGACAGGGCTGATCTCACCCTGCTCATGGCAACAGATGAGGGACAGGAAGAAGACAGTGATCCTCTACCTGATCTCTTTTCTTCCACAGAACAAGATGCTCTTGTGGAAGGTGTAGTTTTGGCAGATTGTCTTACTGCTGAGCAGAAAGACAATTGCATAAATCTCCTAGGACAATTTTCAGAACTCTTCTCTACTGTGCCAGGCACCACTTCTTGGTGTGAGCACACTATAGATACTGGAGACAGTTTACCTGTCAAAAGTAAGATCTATAGGCAGCGTGACCATGTCAGGGACTGCATAAAGCAAGAAGTTCAGAAAATGTTGGAACTAGGAGTGGTTGAGCACTCTGACAGTCCATGGGCTTCTCCTGTGGTACTGGTACCAAAACCCAATTCTAAAGATGGAAAGAAAGAAATGCGGTTTTGTGTAGACTATAGAGGTCTCAACTTGGTAACCAAAACTGATGCTCACCCTATACCCAGGGCAGATGAGCTCATAGATACACTGGCATCTGCCAAGTATCTAAGCACTTTTGATTTGACTGCAGGGTATTGGCAGATCAAATTGTCAGAAGATGCTAAACCTAAGACTGCATTTTCTACCATTGGAGGACATTACCAGTTTACTGTAATGCCTTTTGGTTTGAAAAATGCACCTGCCACTTTTCAGAGGTTGGTGAACACAGTCCTGAAGGGCTGGAAGCTTTCAGTGCAGCATATTTGGACGATATAGCTGTCTTTAGCTCCAGCTGGGATGATCACCTGGTCCACCTATGGAAAGTTTTGGAGGCCCTGCAAACGGCAGGCCTCACTATCAAGGCTTCAAAGTGCCAGATAGGGCAGGGTAAGGTGGTTTATCTGGGACACCTTGTTGGTGGGGAACAGATTGCACCACTTCAGGGGAAAATCCAAACTATTATTGATTGGGTTCCCCCTACCACTCAGACTCAGGTGAGAGCCTTCCTAGGCCTCACTGGGTATTACAGGAGGTTCATTAAGAACTATGGCTCCATTGCAGCCCCTCTTAATGACCTCACATCCAAGAAAATGCCTAAAAAGGTATTATGGACAGCAAACTGTCAGAAAGCTTTTGAGGAGCTGAAGCAGGCCATGTGCTCTGCACCTGTCCTGAAAAGCCCTTGTTACTCTAAAAAATTATATGTCCAAACTGATGCATCTGAATTAGGAGTAGGGGCAGTCCTATCACAACTTAATTCTGAGGGCCAGGATCAACCTGTTGCTTTTATTAGTAGAAGGTTGACCCCTAGAGAAAAGCGTTGGTCTGCCATTGAGAGGGAGGCCTTTGCTGTGGTCTGGGCTCTGAAGAAGTTGAGGCCATACCTGTTTGGCACTCACTTCATTGTTCAGACAGACCACAAACCTCTACTTTGGCTAAAACAAATGAAAGGTGAAAATCCTAAATTGTTGAGGTGGTCCATATCCCTACAGGGAATGGACTATACAGTGGAACATAGACCTGGGAGTAGCCACTCCAATGCAGATGGACTCTCCAGATATTTCCACTTAGACAATGAAGACTCATCAGGTCATGGCTAGTCTTATTGTCCTTCGTTTGGGGGGGGGTTGTGTAGGAAAGTACCATCTTGCCTGGCATGTTACCCCCATTTTTCACTGTATATATGTTGTTTTAGTTGTATGTGTCACTGGGACCCTGGTAACCCAGGGCCCCAGTGCTCATAAGTTTGCCTGAATGTGTTACCTGTGTAGTGACTAACTGTCTCACTGAGGCTCTGCTAATCAGAACCTCAGTGGTTATGCTCTCTCATTTCTTTCCAAATTGTCACTGACAGGCTAGTGACCATTTTTACCAATTTACATTGGCTTACTGGAACACCCTTATAATTCCCTAGTATATGGTACTGAGGTACCCAGGGTATTGGGGTTCCAGGAGATCCCTATGGGCTGCAGCATTTCTTTTGCCACCCATAGGGAGCTCTGACAATTCTTACACAGGCCTGCCACTGCAGCCTGAGTGAAATAACGTCCACGTTATTTCACAGCCATTTTACACTGCACTTAAGTAACTTATAAGTCACCTATATGTCTAACCTTTACCTGGTAAAGGTTAGGTGCAAAGTTACTTAGTGTGAGGGCACCCTGGCACTAGCCAAGGTGCCCCCACATTGTTCAGAGCCAATTCCCTGAACTTTGTGAGTGCGGGGACACCATTACACGTGTGCACTACATATAGGTCACTACCTATATGTAGCTTCACCATGGTAACTCCAAATATGGCCATGTAACATGTCTATGATCATGGAATTGCCCCCTCAATACCATCCTGGCATAGTTGGCACAATCCCATGATCCCAGTGGTCTGTAGCACAGACCCTGGTACTGCCAAACTGCCCTTCCTGGGGTTTCACTGCAGCTGCTGCTGCTGCCAACCCCTCAGACAGGCAGCTGCCCTCCTGGGGTCCAGCCAGGCCTGGCCCAGGATGGCAGAACAAAGAACTTCCTCTGAGAGAGGGTGTGACACCCTCTCCCTTTGGAAAATGGTGTGAAGGCAGGGGAGGAGTAGCCTCCCCCAGCCTCTGGAAATGCTTTGTTGGGCACAGATGTGCCCAATTCTGCATAAGCCAGTCTACACCAGTTCAGGGACCCCTTAGCCCCTGCTCTGGCGCGAAACTGGACAAAGGAAAGGGGAGTGACCACTCCCCTGACCTGCACCTCCCCTGGGAGGTGTCCAGAGCTCCTCCAGTGTGCTCCAGACCTCTGCCATCTTGGAAACAGAGGTGCTGCTGGCACACTGGACTGCTCTGAGTGGCCAGTGCCACCAGGTGACGTCAGAGACTCCTGCTGATAGGCTCCTTCAGGTGTTAGTAGCCTATCCTCTCTCCTAGGTAGCCAAACCCTCTTTTCTGGCTATTTAGGGTCTCTGTCTCTGGGGAAACTTCAGATAACGAATGCATGAGCTCAGCCGAGTTCCTCTGCATCTCTCTCTTCACCTTCTGATAAGGAATCGACCGCTGACCGCGCTGGAAGCCTGCAAACCTGCAACATAGTAGCAAAGACGACTACTGCAACTCTGTAACGCTGATCCTGCCGCCTTCTCGACTGTTTTCCTCCTTGTGCATGCTGTGGGGGTAGCCTGCCTCCTCTCTGCACCAGAAGCTCCGAAGAAATCTCCCGTGGGTCGACGGAATCTTCCCCCTGCAACCGCAGGCACCAAAAAGCTGCATTACCGGTCCCTTGGGTCTCCTCTCAGCACGACGAGCGAGGTCCCTCGAATCCAGTGACTCTGTCCAAGTGACCCCCACAGTCCAGTGACTCTTCAGCCCAAGTATGGTGGAGGTAAGTCCTTGCCTCACCTCGCTGGGCTGCATTGCTGGGAACCGCGACTTTGCAAGCTACTCCGGCCCCTGTGCACTTCCGGCGGAAATCCTTTGTGCACAGCCAAGCCTGGGTCCCCGGCACTCTAACCTGCATTGCACGACTTTCTAAGTTGGTCTCCGGCGACGTGGGACTCCTTTGTGCAACTTCGGCGAGCACCGTTTCACGCATCCTCGTAGTGCCTGTTTCTGGCACTTCTCTGGGTGTTACCTGCTTCAGTGAGGGCTCTTTGTCTTGCTCGACGTCCCCTCTCTATTCAGGTCCAATTTGCGACCTCCTGGTCCCTCCTGGGCCCCAGCAGCGTCCAAAAACGCCAAACGCACGATTTGCGTCTAGCAAGGCTTGTTGGCATCCTTCCGGCGGGAAAACACTTCTGCACGACTCTCCCAGGCGAGTGGGATCCGTCCACCAAAGGGGAAGTCTCTAGCCCTTTTCGTTCTTGCAGAAACCACAGCTTCTTCTGTCCAGTCGAAGCTTCTTTGCACCCACAGCTGGCATTTCCTGGGCATCTGCCCATCTCCGACTTGCTTGTGACTTTTGGACTTGGTCCCCTTGTTCCACAGGTACCCTAGATTGGAAATCCACAGTTGTTGCATTGCTGGTTTGTGTCTTTCCTGCATTATTCCTCTAACACAACTCTTTTGTCCTTAGGGGAACTTTAGTGCACTTTGCACTCACTTTTCAGGGTCTTGGGGAGGGTTATTTTTCTAACTCTCACTATTTTCTAATAGTCCCAGCGACCCTCTACAAGGTCACATAGGTTTGGGGTCCATTCGTGGTTCGCATTCCACTTTTGGAGTATATGGTTTGTGTTGCCCCTATCCCTATGTTTCCCCATTGCATCCTATTGTAACTATACATTGTTTGCACTGTTTTCTAAGACTATACTGCATATTTTTGCTATTGTGTATATATATCTTGTGTATATTTCCTATCCTCTCACTGAGGGTACACTCTAAGATACTCTGGCATATTGTCATAAAAATAAAGTACCTTTATTTTTAGTATAACTGTGTATTGTGTTTTCATATGATATTGTGCATATGACACTAAGTGGTACTGTAGTAGCTTCACACGTCTCCTAGTTCAGCCTAAGCTGCTCTGCTAAGCTACCATTATCTATCAGCCTAAGCTGCTAGACACCCTATACACTAATAAGGGATAACTGGGCCTGGTGCAAGGTGCAAGTACCCCTTGGTACTCACTACAAGCCAGTCCAGCCTCCTACACTTATAAGTTACTTTAGTGCAGTGTAAAATGGCTGTGAAATAACGTGGACGTTATTTCACTCAGGCTGCAGTGGCAGGCCTGTGTAAGAATTGTCAGAGCTCCCTATGGGTGGCAAAAGAAATGCTGCAGCCCATAGGGATCTCCTGGATCCCCAATACCCTGGGTACCTCAGTACCACATACTAGGAAATTATAAGGGTGTTCCAGTAAGCCAATGTAAATTGGTAAAATTGGTCACTAGCCTGTTAGTGACAATTTGAAAGAAATGAGAGAGCATAACCACTGAGGTTCTGATTAGCAGAGCCTCAGTGAGACAGTTAGTCATAACACAGGTAACACATTCAGGCACACTTATGAGCACTGGGGCCCTGGCTGGCAGGGTCCCAGTGACACATACAACTAAAACAACATATATACAGTGAAAAATGGGGGTAACATGCCAGGCAAGATGGTACTTTCCTACACAACCCCCCCCCCCCAAACGAAGGACAATAAGACTAGCCATGACCTGATGAGTCTTCATTGTCTAAGTGGAAATATCTGGAGAGTCCATATGCATTGGAGTGGCTACTCCCAGGTCTATGTTCCACTGTATAGTCCATTCCCTGTAGGGATATGGACCACCTCAACAATTTAGGATTTTCCCCTTTCATTTGTTTTAGCCAAAGTAGAGGTTTGTGGTCTGTCTGAACAATGAAGTGAGTGCCAAACAGGTATGGCCTCAACTTCTTCAGTGCCCAGACCACAGCAAAGGCCTCCCTCTCAATGGCAGACCAACGCTTTTCTCTAGGGGTCAACCTCCCACCAATAAAAGCAACAGGTTGATCCTGGCCCTCAGAATTAAGTTGTGATAGGACTGCCCCTACTCCTATTTCAGATGCATCAGTTTGGACATAGAATTTTTTAGAGTAACAAGGGCTTTTCAGGACAGGTGCAGAGCACATGGCCTGCTTCAGCTCCTCAAAAGCTTTCTGACAGCTAGCTGTCCACAATACCTTTTTAGGCATTTTCTTGGATGTGAGGTCATTAAGAGGGGCTGCAATGGAGCCATAGTTCTTAATGAACCTCCTGTAATACCCAGTGAGGCCTAAAAAGGCTCTCACCTGGGTCTGAGTAGTAGGGGGAACCCAATCTATAATAGCTTGGATTTTCCCCTGAAGTGGTGCAATCTGGTCTCCACCAACCAGGTGTCCCAGATAAACCACCTTCCCCTGCCCTATCTGGCACTTTGAAGCCTTGATAGTGAGGCCTGCCTTTTGCAGGACCTCCAAAACTTTCCATAGGTGGACCAGGTGATCATCCCAACTGGAGCTAAAGACAGCTATATTGTCCAAATATGCTGCACTAAAAGCTTCCAGCCCTTGCAGGACTGTATTCACCAACCTTTGAAAAGTGGCAGGTGCATTTTTCAATCCAAAAGGCATTACTGTGAATTGGTAATGGCCTCCAATGGTTGAAAATGCAGTTTTTGCTTTTGCATCTTCTGATAATTTGATCTGCCAATACCCTGCAGTCAAGTCAAAAGTGCTTAGATACTTGGCAGATGCCAGTTTATTTATGAGCTCATCTGCCCTGGGTATAGGGTGAGCATCAGTTTTGGTTACCTGGTTGAGACCTCTGTAGTCAACACAAAACCGCATTTCCTTCTTTCCATCCTTGGAATGAGGTTTTGGTACAAGTACCACAGGAGAAGCCCATGGACTTTCAGAGTGCTCAACCACTCCCAGTTCTAACCTTTTCTGCACCTCTTGCTTTATGCAGTCTCTGACATGGTCAGGCTGCATATAGATCTTACTTTTGACAGGCAAGCTGTCTCCAGTATCTATAGTGTACTCACACCAAGAAGTGGTACCTGGCACAGTAGAGAAGAGTTCAGAAAACTGACCCAGGAGATTTAAGCAATGGTCTCTCTGCTCAGCAGTGAGACAATCAACCAAAACTACACCTTCCACTAGAGCATCTTGCTCTGTGGAAGAGAAGAGATCAGGGAGAGGGTCACTCTCTTCTTCCTGTCCCTCATCAGTTGCCACAAGCAGGGTGAGATCAGCCCTGTCATAGTAGGGTTTCAGGCGATTGACATGGAGCACCCTAAGGGGACTCCTGGCAGTGCCTAAGTCAACTAAGTAGGTGACTTCACCCTTCTTTTCAACAATTATGTGGGGTCCACTCCATTTATCTTGGAGTGCTCTTGGGGCCACAGGCTCCAAGACCCACACTTTCTGCCCTGGTTGGTACTGAACCAAAACAGCCTTCTGGCCATGCCATTGCTTTTGGAGCTCTTGGCTGGCCTGAAGGTTTTTACTGGCCTTTTTCATGTACTCAGCCATCCTTGATCTGAGGCCAAGTACATAATCCACTATATCTTGCTTTGGAGCTTTTAAATGTTGTTCCCAACCCTCCTTGACAAGTGTTAGTGGACCCCTCACAGGGTGTCCAAAGAGAAGTTCCAAGGGGCTGAAGCCCACTCCTTTCTGGGGTACCTCCCTGTAGGCAAAAAGGAGGCATGGTAAAAGGATATCCCATCTCCTGCGGAGTTTTTCAGGGAGTCCCATAATCATGCCTTTGAGAGTTTTGTTAAATCTCTCCACCAGTCCATTTGTTTGTGGATGATAGGGTGTAGTGAACTTGTATGTCACACCACACTCCTTCCACAATGCCTTTAAGTAAGCAGACATGAAATTGCTTCCCCTGTCTGATACCACCTCTTTTGGGAAGCCCACCCTGGAAAATATTCCCAGGAGGGCCTTTGCCACTGCAGGTGCTGTAGTGGTCCTTAGTGGAATTGCTTCAGGATATCTTGTGGCATGGTCCACTACCACCAAGATAAACCTATTGCCTGAAGCAGTGGGAGGGTCAAGGGGGCCAACTATGTCAACCCCTACCCTTTCAAAGGGAACCCCAACCACAGGCAGTGGAATAAGGGGTGCCTTTGGGGTGCCACCTGTCTTGCCACTGGCTTGACAGGTTTCACAGGACTTGCAAAATTCTTTTGTGTCCTCTGACATTCTAGGCCAATGAAACAAGGGAACAAGTCTGTCCCAAGTTTTCATTTGTCCCAAATGTCCAGCTAGGGGAATGTCGTGGGCTAGAGTTAGGAGGAACTTTCTGTACTCCGGAGGAATCACTAACCTCCTGGCAGTTCCAGGTTTAGGATCCCTTGCTTCAGTGTACAAGAGGTTGTCCTCCCAGTAAACTCTGTCGGAGTCACTGACATCCCCATTAGCTTGTTTGACAGCTAGCTGTCTTAGACCCTCTAGTGTGGGACAGGTTTGCTGTGCCACACTCAGCTCCTCCCTGGCAGGCCCCCCTTCACCCAAAAGCTCAGCAGTGTCTGCTTCCAGCTCCTCTGGTGTAGGTTCTGCACAGGGTGGAAATTCTTCTTCCTCAGAAGAAGAATCCACTGTAGAGGGAGGGATAGTAGGTAGTGCTTTACTTCTACTAGCCCTAGCTTTAGGGAGCACTTGGTCCATTGTTCCAGGATCCAAGTCACCCTGTCCTTTTTGCTTTTTGGCCTGAGCCCTGGTTAAAGCAAAAATATGCCCTGGGATGCCCAGCATTGCTGCATGGGCCTCCAACTCCCCATCTGACCAAGCTGATGTCTCTAAATCATTCCCTAGTAGACAGTCTACAGGTAAATCTGAGGCAACCACAACTTTCTTTGGACCAGTAATCCCCCCCCCCCCCAGTTGAGATTTACAACAGCCAAGGGGTGGCTAAGTGTGTTGTTGTGAGCATCGGTTACTTGGTACTGGTGACCAAGTAGGTGTTGTTCAGGGTGGACCAGTTTCTCTATTACCATAGTCACACTGGCACCAGTGTCCCTGTAGGCCTGAACCTCAACACCATTTATTAGGGGTAGTTGCTTGTACTTATCCATGTTAAGGGGACAAGCAACTAAGGTGGCTAAATCAATAGCCCCCTCAGAGACTAACACAGCCTCTGTGGTCTCCCTAATCAGACCAACCCCAACTAAGTTACCAAAAGTGAGCCCAGCTACTCCCTTGGATTGGCTATTAGTTGGTTTGCTCCCACCACCACTGCTATTAGTAGGGACACTAGGTGTAGCAGTAGGGGTTGTAGTGGTAGGAGGCTTGGTGCTTTTCTTTGGACAACTGGGATCTGTTGTCCAATGGCCTTTTATTTTACATAAATAGCACCATGGTTTCTTTTCTTTGTTTTGATTAGAAGAGGATTTGGGCCCACCACCCTCACCAGAGTGTTTTTGTGGGCCTGATGAAGATTCATTTTTAGATTTGTCCCCACCCTTGTCAGAAGACTTACCATCCTTCTTCTTGTTGCCATCTTTGTCACCCCCTGTATGAACCTTTCTGTTCACCCTTGTTCTGACCCATTTGTCTGCCTTCTTTCCCAATTCTTGGGGAGAGGTCAGATCAGAGTCCACCAAGTACTGGTGCAACAAATCAGACACACAATTATTAAGAATATGCTCTCTCAGGATCAAGTTATACAGGCTTTCATAATCAGTAACTTTACTGCCATGTAACCACCCCTCCAAGGCCTTCACTGAATGGTCAATGAAATCAACCCAGTCTTGTGAAGACTCCTTTTTGGTCTCTCTGAACTTCATCCTGTACTGTTCAGTGGTTAAGCCATAACCATCCAGGAGTGCATTCTTAAGAACTTTGAAATTATTGGCATCACTTTCTTTCACAGTAAGGAGCCTATCCCTACCCTTTCCACTAAATGATAGCCATAGGATAGCAGCCCACTGCCTTTGAGGGACATCCTGTACAACACAGGCCCTCTCAAGTGCAGCAAACCACTTGTTAATGTCACCCCCCTCCTTATAAGGGGGAACTATCTTGTGCAGATTCCTAGAATCATGCTCTTTTGCAGGATGACTATTGGGAATACTGCTGCTGCCACCATGGGTTTCTAAACCCAATTTCTGTCTTTCCCTTTCCACTTCTAAGGACTGTCTATCCAAATCCAGCTGTTGCTTCTTGAGCTTCAGTCTGGTTTGTTCCACTCTCAATCTATTGAGATCCCTTTCTAACAATCTGTCATCAGGGTGGGTGGGTGGGACATTCCTTGAAACAGAAGTATGGTGAGAATGTACAGAAGGAGAACCATCACTTACAGAGGGCATCCTAACAGCTTGGTTAACAGAAACATCACTTCTACTATGATGTGAAGCAACACTCTTGCCCTGATGTGAGACAACACTATCAGTATGGTGTGACTCTACCTCAGTACCAACTATGCTAGGCTGTCTTGTAATGGGCAGGCTAGGAAGTTTCTTTCCTGAATCCTTTTCTCGGGGAGTCCCTGGATCAGATTGTGAACCATTAGCTACTTTTTCAACAGAAGGGGCACCTCTGGCCTTATCCTGTTCTATAAGCATGTTAACCAATAGTTCTCTGGGGGATACTTACCTACACTTATACCTCTTTCTATACAGAGACTCCTTGCTCCTTTCCAGCTAAGGTGATCATAAGCAAGTTTGGACAGATCAACAGTTTGGCCTGTGCCAGACATTTTAGAAAGAGTTAAAGTGATAGAAAAAGGAACAAAAAGTTTGTCAGAACTTTTAGAAAGACAGAAAAAAACTTTTAAAACTTTTTAAGAACTTTTAGAAAGTTTAGAAGTACTTTTCAGCACTTTAGAAAAGAAGTGAGAAAAGAAATGCAAAACTTTTAGGTTAGGTGTACATACACTGAACTTGTTTTGTATATTTTTCTCTTATGAAAAGTACAATGACAAAAGTGGTAAGTAGTTGCAAGCACTTATCCCACCACTGCACAACCAATGTAGGAGGCTGGACTGGCTTGTAGTGAGTACCTAGGGGTACTTACACCTTGCACCAGGCCCAGTTATCCCTTATTAGTGTATAGGGTGTCTAGCAGCTTAGGCTGATAGATAATGGTAGCTTAGCAGAGCAGCTTAGGCTGAACTAGGAGACGTGTGAAGCTCATACAGTACCACTAGTGTCATATGCACAATATCATAAGAAAACACAATACACAGATATACTAAAAATAAAGGTACTTTATTTTTATGACAATATGCCAAAAGTATCTCAGTGAATACCCTCAGTATGAGGATAGCAAATATACACAAGATATATGTACACAATACCAAAATATGCAGTAATAGTATTAGAGAACAGTGCAAACAATGTATAATTACAATACGATGCAATGGGGACACATAGGGATAGGGGCAACACAAACCATATACTCCAAAAGTGGAATGCGAACCATGAATGGACCCCAAACCTATGTGACCTTGTAGAGGGTCGCTGGGACTATTAGAAAATAGTAAGGGTTAGAAAAATAGCCCACCCCAAGACCCTGAAAAGTGAGTGCAAAGTGCACTGAAGTTCCCCAAAGGACATAGAAGTCGTGATAGGGGAATTCTGCAGGAAAGACACAAACCAGCAATGCAACAATGATGGATTTCCAGTCAACGGTACCTGTGGAACAAGGGGACCAAGTCCAAAAGTCACAAGCAAGTCGGAGATGGGCAGATGCCCAGGAAATGCCAGCTGTGGGTGCAAAGAAGCTACTACTGGACAGTGGAAGCTGAGGTTTCTGCAGGAACAACAAAGGCTAGGAACTTCCCCTTTGGAGGACGGATCACTCACACCGTGGAGAGTTGTGCAGAAGTGTTTTCCTGAAGAAAGACCACCAACAAGCCTTGCTAGCTGCAAATCGTGCAGGTGAGGTTTTTGGATGCTACTGTAGCCCAGGAGGGACCAGGATGTCGCCAATTGCGTCTGGGGACAGAGGGGGCGTCGAGCAAAACAAGGAGCCCTCTCAAAAGCAGGCAGCACCCGCAGAAGTGCTGGAACAGGCACTACGAAGTGGAGTGAAACAGTGCTCACCCGAAGTCGCACAAAGGAGTCCCACGTCGCCGGAGGACAACTTAGGAGATCGTGCAATGCAGGTTAGAGTGCCGTGGACTCAGGCTGGACTGTGCACAAAGGATTTCTGCCGGAAGTGCACGGAGGCCGGAGTAGCTGCAAAAGTCGTGGTTCCCAGCAATGCAGTCTGGCGTGGGGAGGCAAGGACTTACCTCCACCAAACTTGGACTGAAGAGTCACTCGACTGTGGGAGTCACTTGGACAAAGTTTCTGGATTCAAGGGACCTCGCTCGTCGTGCTGAGAGGAGACCCAGGGTACTGGTGATTGTAGGAGGCTGGACTGGCTTGTAGTGAGTACCAAGGGGTACTTGCACCTTGCACCAGGCCCAGTTATCCCTTATTAGTGTATAGGGTGTCTAGCAGCTTAGGCTGATAGATAATGGTAGCTTAGCAGAGCAGCTTAGGCTGAACTAGGAGACGTGTGAAGCTCATACAGTACCACTAGTGTCATATGCACAATATCATAAGAAAACACAATACACAGATATACTAAAAATAAAGGTAGTTTATTTTTATGACAATATGCCAAAAGTATCTCAGTGAGTACCCTCAGTATGAGGATAGCAAATATACACAAGATATATGTACACAATACCAAAATATGCAGTAATAGTATTAGAAAACAGTGCAAACAATGTATAGTTACAATAGGATGCAATGGGGACACATAGGGATAGGGGCAACACAAACCATATACTCCAAAAGTGGAATGCGAACCACGAATGGACCCCAAACCTATGTGACCTTGTAGAGGGTCGCTGGGACTATTAGAAAATAGTAAGGGTTAGAAAAATAGCCCACCCCAAGACCCTGAAAAGTGAGTGCAAAGTGCACTAAAGTTCCCCAAAGGACATAGAAGTCGTGATAGGGGAATTCTGCAGGAAAGACACAAACCAGCAATGCAACAATGATGGATTTCCAGTCGACGTTACCTGTGGAACAAGGGGACCAAGTCCAAAAGTCACAAGCAAGTCGGAGATGGGCAGATGCCCAGGAAATGCCAGCTGTGGGTGCAAAGAAGCTACTACTGGACAGTGGAAGCTGAGGTTTCTGCAGGAACAACAAAGGCTAGGAACTTCCCCTTTGGAGGACGGATCACTCACACCGTGGAGAGTTGTGCAGAAGTGTTTTCCTGAAGAAAGACCACCAACAAGCCTTGCTAGCTGCAAATCGTGCAGGTGAGGTTTTTGGATGCTGCTGTAGCCCAGGAGGGACCAGGATGTCGCCAATTGCGTCTGGGGACAGAGGGGGCGTCAAGCAAAACAAGGAGCCCTCTCAAAAGCAGGCAGCACCCGCAGAAGTGCTGGAACAGGCACTACGAAGTGGAGTGAAACAGTGCTCACCCGAAGTCGCACAAAGGAGTCCCACGTCGCCGGAGGACAACTTAGGAGATCGTGCAATGCAGGATAGAGTGCCGTGGACTCAGGCTGGACTGTGCACAAAGGATTTCTGCCGGAAGTGCACGGAGGCCGGAGTAGCTGCAAAAGTCGTGGTTCCCAGCAATGCAGTCTGGCGTGGGGAGGCAAGGACTTACCTCCACCAAACTTGGACTGAAGAGTCACTCGACTGTGGGAGTCACTTGGACAGAGTTTCTGGATTCAAGGGACCTCGCTCGTCGTGCTGAGAGGAGACCCAGGGTACTGGTGATTGTAGGAGGCTGGACTGGCTTGTAGTGAGTACCAAGGGGTACTTGCACCTTGCACCAGGCCCAGTTATCCCTTATTAGTGTATAGGGTGTCTAGCAGCTTAGGCTGATAGATAATGGTAGCTTAGCAGAGCAGCTTAGGCTGAACTAGGAGACGTGTGAAGCTACTACAGTACCACTTAGTGTCATATGCACAATATCATAAGAAAACACAATACACAGTTATACTAAAAATAAAGGTACTTTATTTTTATGACAATATGCCAAAGTATCTTAGAGTGTACCCTCAGTGAGAGGATAGGAAATATACACAAGATATATATACACAATAGCAAAAATATGCAGTATAGTCTTAGAAAACAGTGCAAACAATGTATAGTTACAATAGGATGCAATGGGGAAACATAGGGATAGGGGCAACACAAACCATATACTCCAAAAGTGGAATGCGAACCACGAATGGACCCCAAACCTATGTGACCTTGTAGAGGGTCGCTGGGACTATTAGAAAATAGTGAGAGTTAGAAAAATAACCCTCCCCAAGACCCTGAAAAGTGAGTGCAAAGTGCACTAAAGTTCCCCTAAGGACAAAGAAGTCGTGTTAGAGGAATAATGCAGGAAAGACACAAACCAGCAATGCAACAACTGTGGATTTCCAATCTAGGGTACCTGTGGAACAAGGGGACCAAGTCCAAAAGTCACAAGCAAGTCGGAGATGGGCAAATGCCCAGGAAATGCCAGCTGCGGGTGCAAAGAAGCTTCTACTGGACAGAAGAAGCTGAGGTTTCTGCAGGAACGAAAAGGGCTAGAGACTTCCCCTTTGGTGGACGGATCCCTCTTGCCTTGGAGAGTCGTGCAGAAGTGTTTTTCCGCCGAAAGGACGCGAACAAGCCTTGCTAGTTGCAAATCGTGAGTTTGGCGTTTTTGGACGCTGCTGGGGCCCAGGAGGGACCAGGAGGTCGCAAATTGGACCTGAAGAGAGAGGGGACGTCGAGCAAGAAAAAGAGCTCTCATTGAAGCAAGTAGCACCCGGAAAAGTGCCAGAAACAGGCACTACGAGGATGCGTGAAATGGTGCTCGCCGAAGTTGCACAAAGGAGTCCCACGTCGCCGGAGACCAACTTAGAAAGTCGTGCAATGCAGGTTAGAATGCCGTGGACCCAGGCTTGGCTGTGCACAAAGGATTTCTGCCGGAAGTGCACAGGGGCCGGAGTAGCTGCAAAGTCGCGGTTCCCAGCAATGCAGCCCAGCGAGGTGAGGCAAGGACTTACCTCCACCAAACTTGGACTGAAGAGTCACTGGACTGTGGGGGTCACTTGGACAGAGTCGCTGGATTTGAGGGACCTCGCTCGTCGTGCTGAGAGGAGACCCAAGGGACCGGTAATGCAGCTTTTTGGTGCCTGCGGTTGCAGGGGGAAGATTCCGTCGACCCATGGGAGATTTCTTCGGAGCTTCTGGTGCAGAGAGGAGGCAGACTACCCCCACAGCATGCACAAGCAGGAAAACAGTTGAGAAGGCACCAGAATCAGCGTTACAGAGTTGCAGTAGTCGTCTTTGCTACTATGTTGCAGGTTTGCAGGCTTCCAGCGCGGTCAGCAGTCGATTCCTTATCAGAAGGTGAAGAGAGAGATGCAGAGGAACTTGGATGAGCTCTTGCATTCGTTATCTGAAGTTTCCCCAGAGACAGAGACCCTAAATAGCCAGAAAAGAGGGTTTGGCTACTTAGGAGAGAGGATAGGCTAGCAACACCTGAAGGAGCCTATCACAAGGAGTCTCTGACGTCACCTGGTGGCACTGGCCACTCAGAGCAGTCCAGTGTGCCAGCAGCACCTCTGTTTCCAAGATGGCAGAGGTCTGGAGCACACTGGAGGAGCTCTGGACACCTCCCAGGGGAGGTGCAGGTCAGGGGAGTGGTCACTCCCCTTTCCTTTGTCCAGTTTTGCGCCAGAGCAGGGCTAAGGGGTCCCTTGAACCGGTGTAGACTGGCTTATGCAGAATTGGGCATCTCTGTGCCCAACAAAGCATTTCCAGAGGCTGGGGGAGACTACTCCTCCCCTGCCTTCACACCATTTTCCAAAGGGAGAGGGTGTCACACCCTCTCTCAGAGGAAGTTCTTTGTTCTGCCATCCTGGGCCAGGCCTGGCTGGACCCCAGGAGGGCAGATGCCTGTCTGAGGGGTTGGCAGCAGCAGCAGCTGCAGTGAAACCCCAGGAAGGGCAGTTTGGCAGTACCAGGGTCTGTGCTACAGACCACTGGGATCATGGGATTGTGCCAACTATGCCAGGATGGCATAGAGGGGGTAATTCCATGATCATAGACATGTTACATGGCCATATTCGGAGTTACCATTGTGAAGCTACATATAGGTAGTGACCTATATGTAGTGCACGCGTGTAATGGTGTCCCCGCACTCACAAAGTTCAGGGAATTGGCTCTGAACAATGTGGGGGCACCTTGGCTAGTGCCAGGGTGCCCTCACACTAAGTAACTTTGCACCTAACCTTTACCAGGTAAAGGTTAGACATATAGGTGACTTATAAGTTACTTAAGTGCAGTGTAAAATGGCTGTGAAATAACGTGGACGTTATTTCACTCAGGCTGCAGTGGCAGGCCCGTGTAAGAATTGTCAGAGCTCCCTATGGGTGGCAAAAGAAATGCTGCAGCCCATAGGGATCTCCTGGAACCCCAATACCCTGGGTACCTCAGTACCATATACTAGGGAATTATAAGGGTGTTCCAGTAAGCCAATGTAAATTGGTAAAAATGGTCACTAGCCTGTCAGTGACAATTTGGAAAGAAATGAGAGAGCATAACCACTGAGGTTCTGATTAGCAGAGCCTCAGTGAGACAGTTAGTCACTACACAGGTAACACATTCAGGCACACTTATGAGCACTGGGGCCCTGGGTTACCAGGGTCCCAGTGACACATACAACTAAAACAACATATATACAGTGAAAAATGGGGGTAACATGCCAGGCAAGATGGTACTTTCCTACAGTGATGCAGTTCTTTGGTGCCTGCGGTTGCAGGGGGACGATTCCGTCGACCCACGGGAGATTTCTTCGGAGCTTCTAGTGCAGAGAGGAGGCAGACTACCCCCACAGCATGCACCACCAGGAAAGCAGTCGAGAAGGCGGCAGGATCAGCGTTACAGAGTTGCAGTAGTCGTCTTTGCTACTTTGTTGCAGTTTTGCAGGCTTCCAGCGCGGTCAGCAGTCGATTCCTTGGCAGAAGGTGAAGAGAGAGATGCAGAGGAACTCGGATGAGCTCTTGCATTCGTTATCTAACGAAATTCCCAAAGCAGAGACCCTAAATAGCCAGAAAAGAGGGTTTGGCTACTTAGGAGAGAAGATAGGCTAGCAACACCTGAAGGAGCCTATCAGAAGGAGTCTCTGACGTCACCTGCTGGCCCTGGCCACTCAGAGCAGTCCAGTGTGCCAGCAGCACCTCTGTTTCCAAGATGGCAGAGGTCTGGAGCACACTGGAGGAGCTCTGGGCACCTCCCAGGGGAGGTGCAGGTCAGGGGAGTGGTCACTCCCCTTCCCTTTGTCCAGTTTCGCGCCAGAGCAGGGCTGAGGGGTCCCTGAACCGGTGTAGACTGGCTTATGCAGAAATGGGCACCATGTGTGCCCATGAAAGCATTTCCAGAGGCTGGGGGAGGCTACTCCTCCCCTGCCTTCACACCATTTTCCAAAAGGAGAGGGTGTAACACCCTCTCTCAGAGGAAGTCCTTTGTTCTGCCATCCTGGGCCAGGCCTGGCTGGACCCCAGGAGGGCAGAAGCCTGTCTGAGGGGTTGGCAGCAGCTGCAGTGAAACCCCGGGAAAGGCAGTTTGGCAGTGCAAGGGTCTGTGCTAGAGACCCGTGGGATCATGAGATTGCACCAACAATGCCAGGATGGCATAGAGGGGGCAATTCCATGATCTTAGACATGTTACATGGCCATATTCGGAGTTACCATTGTGAAGCTACACATAGGTAGTGACCTATATGTAGTGCACGCGTGTAATGGTGTCCCCGCACTCACAAAGTCCGGGGTATTGGCCCTGAACAATGTGGGGGCACCTTGGCTAGTGCCAGGGTGCCCACACACTAAGTAACTTAGCACCCAACCTTTATCAGGTAAAGGTTAGACATATAGGTGACTTATAAGTTACTTTAGTGCAGTGTAAAATGGCTGTGAAATAACGTGGACGTTATTTCACTCAGGCTGCAGTGGCAGGCCTGTGTAAGAATTGTCAGAGCTCCCTATGGGTGGCAAAAGAAATGCTGCAGCCCATAGGGATCTCCTGGATCCCCAATACCCTGGGTACCTCAGTACCACATACTAGGAAATTATAAGGGTGTTCCAGTAAGCCAATGTAAATTGGTAAAATTGGTCACTAGCCTGTTAGTGACAATTTGAAAGAAATGAGAGAGCATAACCACTGAGGTTCTGATTAGCAGAGCCTCAGTGAGACAGTTAGCCGTAACACAGGTAACACATTCAGGCACACTTATGAGCACTGGGGCCCTGGCTGGCAGGGTCCCAGTGACACATACAACTAAAACAACATATATACAGTGAAAAATGGTGGTAACATGCCAGGCAAGATGGTACTTTCCTACACAACCCCCCCCCCAAACGAAAGACAATAAGACTAGCCATGACCTGATGAGTCTTCATTGTCTAAGTGGAAATATCTGGAGAGTCCATATGCATTGGAGTGGCTACTCCCAGGTCTATGTTCCACTGTATAGTCCATTCCCTGTAGGGATATGGACCACCTCAACAATTTAGGATTTTCCCCTTTCATTTGTTTTAGCCAAAGTAGAGGTTTGTGGTCTGTCTGAACAATGAAGTGAGTGCCAAACAGGTATGGCCTCAACTTCTTCAGTGCCCAGACCACAGCAAAGGCCTCCCTCTCAATGGCAGACCAACGCTTTTCTCTAGGGGTCAACCTCCTACCAATAAAAGCAACAGGTTGATCCTGGCCCTCAGAATTAAGTTGTGATAGGACTGCCCCTACTCCTATTTCAGATGCATCAGTTTGGACATAGAATTTTTTAGAGTAACAAGGGCTTTTAAGGACAGGTGCAGAGCACATGGCCTGCTTCAGCTCCTCAAAAGCTTTCTGACAGCTAGCTGTCCACAATACATTTTTAGGCATTTTCTTGGATGTGAGGTCATTAAGAGGGGCTGCAATGGAGCCATAGTTCTTAATGAACCTCCTGTAATACCCAGTGAGGCCTAAAAAGGCTTTCACCTGGGTCTGAGTAGTAGGGGGAACCCAATATATAATAGCTTGGATTTTCCCCTGAAGTGGTGCAATCTGGTCTCCACCAACCAGGTGTCCCAGATAAACCACCTTCCCCTGCCCTATCTGGCACTTTGAAGCCTTGATAGTGAGGCCTGCCTTTTGCAAGGCCTCCAAAACTTTCCATAGGTGGACCAGGTGATCATCCCAACTGGAGCTAAAGACAGCTATATCGTCCAAATATGCTGCACTAAAAGCTTCCAGCCCTTGCAGGACTGTATTCACCAACCTTTGAAAAGTGGCAGGTGCATTTTTTAATCCAAAAGGCATTACTGTGAATTGGTAATGGCCTCCAATGGTTGAAAATGCAGTTTTCGCTTTTGCATCTTCTGATAATTTAATCTGCCAATACCCTGCAGTCAAGTCAAAAGTGCTTAGATACTTGGCAGATGCCAGTTTATTTATGAGCTCATCTGCCCTGGGTATAGGGTGAGCATCAGTTTTGGTTACCTGGTTGAGACCTCTGTAGTCAACACAAAACCGCATTTCCTTCTTTCCATCCTTGGAATGAGGTTTTGGTACAAGTACCACAGGAGAAGCCCATGGACTTTCAGAGTGCTCAACCACTCCCAGTTCTAACATTTTCTGCACCTCTTGCTTTATGCAGTCTCTGACATGGTCAGGCTGCATATAGATCTTACTTTTGACAGGCAAGCTGTCTCCAGTATCTATAGTGTGCTCACACCAAGAAGTGGTACCTGGCCCAGTAGAGAAGAGTTCAGAAAACTGACCCAGGAGATTTAAGCAATGGTCTCTCTGCTCAGCAGTGAGACAATCAGCCAAAACTACACCTTCCACTAGAGCATCTTGCTCTGTGGAAGAGAAGAGATCAGGGAGAGGGTCACTCTCTTCTTCCTGTCCCTCATCAGTTGCCACGAGCAGGGTGAGATCAGCCCTGTCATAGTAGGGTTTCAGGCGATTGACATGGAGCACCCTAAGGGGACTCCTGGCAGTGCCTAAGTCAACTAAGTAGGTGACTTCACCCTTCTTTTCAACAATTATGTGGGTTCCACTCCATTTATCTTGGAGTGCTCTTGGGGCCACAGGCTCCAAGACCCACACTTTCTGCCCTGGTTGGTACTGAACCAAAACAGCCTTCTGGTCATGCCATTGCTTTTGGAGCTCTTGGCTGGCCTGAAGGTTTTTACTGGCCTTTTTCATGTACTCAGCCATCCTTGATCTGAGGCCAAGTACATAATCCACTATATCTTGCTTTGGAGCTTTTAAATGTTGTTCCTAACCCTCCTTGACAAGTGTTAGTGGACCCCTCACAGGGTGTCCAAAGAGGAGTTCCAAGGGGCTGAAGCCCACTCCTTTCTGGGGTACCTCCCTGTAGGCAAAAAGGAGGCATGGTAAAAGGATATCCCATCTCCTGCGGAGTTTTTCAGGGAGTCCCATAATCATGCCTTTGAGAGTTTTGTTAAATCTCTCCACCAGTCCATTTGTTTGTGGATGATAGGGTGTAGTGAACTTGTATGTCACACCACACTCCTTCCACAATGCCTTTAAGTAAGCAGACATGAAATTGCTTCCCCTGTCTGATACCACCTCTTTTGGGAAGCCCACCCTGGAAAATATTCCCAGGAGGGCCTTTGCCACTGCAGGTGCTGTAGTGGTCCTTAGTGGAATTGCTTCAGGATATCTTGTGGCATGGTCCACTACCACCAAGATAAACCTATTGCCTGAAGCAGTGGGAGGGTCAAGGGGGCCAACTATGTCAACCCCTACCCTTTCAAAGGGAACCCCAACCACAGGCAGTGGAATAAGGGGTGCCTTTGGAGTGCCACCTGTATTGCCACTGGCTTGACAGGTTTCACAGGACTTGCAAAATTCTTTTGTGTCCTCTGACATTCTAGGCCAATGAAACAAGGGAACAAGTCTGTCCCAAGTTTTCATTTGTCCCAAATGTCCAGCTAGGGGAATGTCGTGGGCTAGAGTTAGGAGGAACTTTCTGTACTCCGGAGGAATCACTAACCTCCTGGCAGTTCCAGGTTTAGGATCCCTTGCTTCAGTGTACAAGAGGTTGTCCTCCCAGTAAACTCTGTCGGAGTCACTGACATCCCCATTAGCTTGTTTGACAGCTAGCTGTCTTAGACCCTCTAGTGTGGGACAGGTTTGCTGTGCCACACTCAGCTCCTCCCTGGCAGGCCCCCCTTCACCCAAAAGCTCAGCAGTGTCTGCTTCCAGCTCCTCTGGTGTAGGTTCTGCACAGGGTGGAAATTCTTCTTCCTCAGAAGAAGAATCCACTGTAGAGGGAGGGATAGTAGGTAGTGCTTTACTTCTACTAGCCCTAGCTTTAGGGAGCACTTGGTCCATTGTTCCAGGATCCAAGTCACCCTGTCCTTTTTGCTTTTTGGCCTGAGCCCTGGTTAAAGCACAAATATGCCCTGGGATGCCCAGCATTGCTGCATGGGCTTCCAACTCCCCATCTGACCAAGCTGATGTCTTTAAATCATTCCCTAGTAGACAGTCTACAGGTAAATCTGAGGCAACCACAACTTTCTTTGGACCAGTAACCCCCCCCCCCAGTTGAGATTTACAACAGCCAAGGGGTGGCTAAGTGTGTTGTTGTGAGCATCGGTTACTTGGTACTGGTGACCAAGTAGGTGTTGTTCAGGGTGGACCAGTTTCTCTATTACCATAGTCACACTGGCACCAGTGTCCCTGTAGGCCTGAACCTCAACACCATTTATTAGGGGTAGTTGCTTGTACTTATCCATGTTAAGGGGACAAGCAACTAAGGTGGCTAAATCAATAGCCCCCTCAGAGACTAACACAGCCTCTGTGGTCTCCCTAATCAGACCAACCCCAACTAAGTTACCAAAAGTGAGCCCAGCTACTCCCTTGGATTGGCTATTAGTTGGTTTGCTCCCACCACCACTGCTATTAGTAGGGACACTAGGTGTAGCAGTAGGGGTTGTAGTGGTAGGAGGCTTGGTGCTTTTCTTTGGACAACTGGGATCTGTTGTCCAATGGCCTTTTATTTTACATAAATAGCACCATGGTTTCTTTTCTTTGTTTTGATTAGAAGAGGATTTGGGCCCACCACCCCCACCAGAGTGTTTTTGTGGGCCTGATGAAGATTCATTTTTAGATTTGTCCCCACCCTTGTCAGAAGACTTACCATCCTTCTTCTTGTTGCCATCTTTGTCACCCCCTGTATGAACCTTTCTGTTCACCCTTGTTCTGACCCATTTGTCTGCCTTCTTTCCCAATTCTTGGGGAGAGGTCAGATCAGAGTCCACCAAGTACTGGTGCAACAAATCAGACACACAATTATTAAGAATATGCTCTCTCAGGATCAAGTTATACAGGCTTTCATAATCAGTAACTTTACTGCCATGTAACCACCCCTCCAAGGCCTTCACTGAATGGTCAATGAAATCAACCCAGTCTTGTGAAGACTCCTTTTTGGTCTCTCTGAACTTCATCCTGTACTGTTCAGTGGTTAAGCCATAACCATCCAGGAGTGCATTCTTAAGAACTTTGAAATTATTGGCATCACTTTCTTTCACAGTAAGGAGCCTATCCCTACCCTTTCCACTAAATGATAGCCATAGGATAGCAGCCCACTGCCTTTGAGGGACATCCTGTACAACACAGGCCCTCTCAAGTGCAGCAAACCACTTGTTAATGTCACCCCCCTTCTTATAAGGGGGAACTATCTTGTGCAGATTCCTAGAATCATGCTCTTTTGCAGGATGACTATTGGGAATACTGCTGCTGCCACCATGGGTTTCTAAACCCAATTTCTGTCTTTCCCTTTCCACTTCTAAGGACTGTCTATCCAAATCCAGCTGTTGCTTCTTGAGCTTCAGTCTGGTTTGTTCCACTCTCAATCTATTGAGATCCCTTTCTAACAATCTGTCATCAGGGTGGGTGGGTGGGACATTCCTTGAAACAGAAGTATGGTGAGAATGTACAGAAGGAGAACCATCCCTTACAGAGGGCATCCTAACAGCTTGGTTAACAGAAACATCACTTCTACTATGATGTGAAGCAACACTCTTGCCCTGATGTGAGACAACACTATCAGTATGCTGTGACTCTACCTCAGTACCAACTATGCTAGGCTGTCTTGTAATGGGCAGGCTAGGAAGTTTCTTTCCTGAATCTTTTTCTCGGGGAGTCCCTGGATCAGATTGTGAACCATTAGCTACTTTTTCAACAGAAGGGGCACCTCTGGCCTTATCCTGTTCTATAAGCATGTTAACCAATAGTTCTCTGGGGGGATTCTTACCTACACTTATACCTCTTTCTATACAGAGACTCCTTGCTCCTTTCCAGCTAAGGTGATCATAAGCAAGTTTGGACAGATCAACAGTTTGGCCTGTGCCAGACATTTTAGAAAGAGTTAAAGTGATAGAAAAAGGAACAAAAAGTTTGTCAGAACTTTTAGAAAGACAGAAAAAAACTTTTAAAACTTTTTAAGAACTTTTAGAAAGTTTAGAAGTACTTTTCAGCACTTTAGAAAAGAAGTGAGAAAAGAAATGCAAAACTTTTAGGTTAGGTGTACATACACTGAACTTGTTTTGTATATTTTTCTCTTATGAAAAGTACAATGACAAAAGTGGTAAGTAGTTGCAAGCACTTATCCCACCACTGCACAACCAATGTAGGAGGCTGGACTGGCTTGTAGTGAGTACCTAGGGGTACTTACACCTTGCACCAGGCCCAGTTATCCCTTATTAGTGTATAGGGTGTCTAGCAGCTTAGGGTGATAGATAATGGTAGCTTAGCAGAGCAGCTTAGGCTGAACTAGGAGACGTGTGAAGCTCATACAGTACCACTAGTGTCATATGCACAATATCATAAGAAAACACAATACACAGATATACTAAAAATAAAGGTACTTTATTTTTATGACAATATGCCAAAAGTATCTCAGTGAGTACCCTCAGTATGAGGATAGCAAATATACACAAGATATATGTACACAATACCAAAATATGCAGTAATAGTATTAGAAAACAGTGCAAACAATGTATAGTTACAATAGGATGCAATGGGGACACATAGGGATAGGGGCAACACAAACCATATACTCCAAAAGTGGAATGCGAACCACGAATGGACCCCAAACCTATGTGACCTTGTAGAGGGTCGCTGGGACTATTAGAAAATAGTAAGGGTTAGAAAAATAGCCCACCCCAAGACCCTGAAAAGTGAGTGCAAAGTGCACTAAAGTTCCCCAAAGGACATAGAAGTCGTGATAGGGGAATTCTGCAGGAAAGACACAAACCAGCAATGCAACAATGATGGATTTCCAGTCGACGTTACCTGTGGAACAAGGGGACCAAGTCCAAAAGTCACAAGCAAGTCAGAGATGGGCAGATGCCCAGGAAATGCCAGCTGTGGGTGCAAAGAAGCTACTACTGGACAGTGGAAGCTGAGGTTTCTGCAGGAACAACAAAGGCTAGCAACTTCCCCTTTGGAGGACGGATCACTCACACCATGGAGAGTTGTGCAGAAGTGTTTTCCTGAAGAAAGACCACCAACAAGCCTTGCTAGCTGCAAATCGTGCAGTTGAGATTTTTGGATGCTGCTGTAGCCCAGGAGGGACCAGGATGTCGCCAATTGCGTCTGGGGATAGAGGGGGCATCGAGCAAGACAAGGAGCCCTCTCAGAAGCAGGCAGCACCCGCAGAAGTGCTGGAACAGGCACTACGAAGTGGAGTGAAACAGTGCTCACCCGAAGTCGCACAAAGAAGTCCCACGTCGCCGGAGGACAACTTAGGAGGTCGTGCAATGCAGGTTAGAGTGCCGTGGACTCAGGCTGGACTGTGCACAAAGGATTTCTGCCGGAAGTGCACGGAGGCCGGAGTAGCTGCAAAAGTCGTGGTTCCCAGCAATGCAGTCTGGCGTGGGGAGGCAAGGACTTACCTCCACCAAACTTGGACTGAAGAGTCACTCGACTGTGGGAGTCACTTGGACAGAGTTTCTGGATTCAAGGGACCTCGCTCGTCGTGCTGAGAGGAGACCCAGGGTACTGGTGATGCAGTTCTTTGGTGCCTGCGGTTGCAGGGGGACGATTCCATCGACCCACGGGAGATTTCTTCGGAGCTTCTAGTGCAGAGAGGAGGCAGACTACCCCCACAGCATGCACCACCAGGAAAGCAGTCGAGAAGGCGGCAGGATCAGCGTTACAGAGTTGCAGTAGTCGTCTTTGCTACTTTGTTGCAGTTTTGCAGGCTTCCAGCGCGGTCAGCAGTCGATTCCTTGGCAGAAGGTGAAGAGAGAGATGCAGAGGAACTCGGATGAGCTCTTGCATTCGTTATCTAACGAAATCCCCAAAGCAGAGACCCTAAATAGCCAAAAAAGAGGGTTTGGCTACTTAGGAGAGAAGATAGGCTAGCAACACCTGAAGGAGCCTATCAGAAGGAGTCTCTGACGTCACCTGCTGGCCCTGGCCACTCAGAGCAGTCCAGTGTGCCAGCAGCACCTCTGTTTCCAAGATGGCAGAGGTCTGGAGCACACTGGAGGAGCTCTGGGCACCTCCCAGGGGAGGTGCAGGTCAGGGGAGTGGTCACTCCCCTTCCCTTTGTCCAGTTTCGCGCCAGAGCAGGGCTGAGGGGTCCCTGAACCGGTGTAGACTGGCTTATGCAGAAATGGGCACCATGTGTGCCCATGAAAGCATTTCCAGAGGCTGGGGGAGGCTACTCCTCCCCTGCCTTCACACCATTTTCCAAAGGGAGAGGGTGTAACACCCTCTCTCAGAGGAAGTCCTTTGTTCTGCCATCCTGGGCCAGGCCTGGCTGGACCCCAGGAGGGCAGAAGCCTGTCTGAGGGGTTGGCAGCAGCAGCAGCTGCAGTGAAACCCCGGGAAAGGCAGTTTGGCAGTGCCAGGGTCTGTGCTAGAGACCCGTGGGATCATGGGATTGCACCAACAATGCCAGGATGGCATAGAGGGGGCAATTCCATGATCTTAGACATGTTACATGGCCATATTCGGAGTTACCATTGTGAAGCTACACATAGGTAGTGACCTATATGTAGTGCACGCGTGTAATGGTGTCCCCGCACTCACAAAGTCCGGGGAATTGGCCCTGAACAATGTGGGGGCACCTTGGCTAGTGCCAGGGTTCCCACACACTAAGTAACTTAGCACCCAACCTTTACCAGGTAAAGGTTAGACATATATGTGACTTATAAGTTACTTTAGTGCAGTGTAAAATGGCTGTGAAATAACGTGGATGTTATTTCACTCAGGCTGCAGTGGCAGGCCTGTGTAAGAATTGTCAGAGCTCCCTATGGGTGGCAAAAGAAATGCTGCAGCCCATAGGGATCTCCTGGAACCCTAATACCCTGGGTACCTCAGTACCATATACTAGGGAATTATAAGGGTGTTCCAGTAAGCCAATGTAAATTGGTAAAATTGGTCACTAGCATGTTAGTGACAATTTGAAAGAAATGAGAGAGCATAACCACTGAGGTTCTGATTAGCAGAGCCTCAGTGAGACAGTTAGTCACTACACAGGTAACACATTCAGGCACACTTAAAGCACTGGGGCACTGGCTGGCAGGGTCCCAGTGACACATACAACTAAAACAACATATATACAGTGAAAAATCGGGGTAACATGCCAGGCAAGATGGTACTTTCCTACAACGAGCCCTTTGTGTGATGCCAGGGCACAGCCTTTACAGATGAAAGTGTGCCCTTGCTCCCCTTCTCTCAGCCTAGGAAGACCATTCAATATGTAGATGCACCTCTGTGACATCTACAACCTCCCTGTCTACAGGCTGTCTGAAAAGCATGCACAAAGCCCAACTGTCACTCTGCTCAGACGTGGATTGGAGTCAAGCTGCAAAACACGAGTCACAAGCACAGAGGAATGCTTACTTTCTAGATGTGGCATTTCTGTAATGATAATAAAAAATCCACCTACAGCAGTAAGCAGCATTTCTCACTACCATTGCAACCATACCAAACATGCCTACGCTACCCCTCATAAATCAGACAATGCCCCCTAGACATAAGGCAGGGCATTTCCAATGCAATCCTATGAAAAGACAGTACTCACAGCAGAAAGAAACCAACTAGGCTGTTTTTCACTACAAGGACAGGCCACACAAGCAGGAACATGTCCTGCCTTCTACATACATAGCACCCTGCCCAGAGGGCTAGCTAGGGCCTACCTTAGGGGTGACTTACATGTAGTAAAATGGGAGTTCTGGGCCTGACAAGTAAATGTAGATGCCAGGTCCCTGTGGCAGTAAACTGCGCATGCAGGCCCTGCACTAGAAGGCCTGAGAAAAGTTTGAAAGGCTACTTCTGTGGGTGGCGCAAGCAGCACTGCTGGTCCACTAGTAGCATTTAATTTACAGGCCCTGGGTATAGGGATACCACTGTACAAGGGACTTACAGGTAACTTAAATGGGTCAATTAGGTGTAAGCCAATCATACCAACTGTAGAAGGGAGAGCACCTGCACTTCAGCACTGATCAGCAGTGATAAAGTGCTCAGAGTCCTAGAGCCAACAAGAGGTCAGGGAAAATAGGAGGAAAGAGGCAAAATGCCTGGGGATGAACCCGCAAAAAGGGCCAGGTCCAACAGGCTGATTGTTAATCTCATCTAGACAGTGACACAAAGGGAGCTGGGGTGTAGCCTGCATATCCTGATGAGCCATCTGGGCTAGAGTGGAGGGAGGAGTAATCACTCACACCTGAGAGGGCTGTGCCTGCCCTCATATAATACAGTCTCCAACCCTCTGCTGTGTGTCTGGGGTCTGGCCTGGGCAAGGCAGGATCTTGTGAACAACAGAGACTTTCCTTTGAAGTTTGTCTACTTCAAAGGCAGAACTGGGTATAAGCAGTGGACCAGAACCCCAAACTTTAGATGGCTTCTGGAATCAAGAGAAACCTCTGCCAAGGAGAAGAGCTGTGGAGCTGAGGGGAAGTATTGCCCCTGCCTGTGACCGTGCTTTGTTGGCCTATCCTGAAGTTGCTGCTTCTGCATGTGAAAGGGGGCAAAGACTGGACTTTGTTGTGCATTCCTGCTTTAGAGGTATCTCCAAGGGCTTGTAGTAGAGCTTGCCTCAGGGACAGAAAAGACTTCTCCATTCAGTTTTGAGTCTACGTGCTGTGAACTGCGGAAGGTGCCATTCCAGTTCCTGGCCCCTGGAAGTGAATTTTAGGCGAAATCCTGTGAAACGACACCAGACGATGCTGTGCAACTTTGCTAAGGTCGCCGCTGCACAGAACCTGCGATGCCAACTACACCTGAAGCTGTGGATCTCGCAGAAACACGACGACCTCAACGACTCCGCAGGTCTTGCAATGCCACAGCTGCTTATCCCGCATGTCTTTGCTGAGATCGGATTGTCATAACACAGACGTTCGTGACACCCGTCTCCGTTGTGGCAAATGTGACCCTGTGAAGTGTCTTCGACCCTGTGAGGTCACCCCACAGCACCTTGACTTTGCCAGACTTTGAATCTGCTTGAAGTACCAAGGGACCGACACCTTGTAACCGATGCCGCCTCACCTCCACCTCTCTGAAGTAAGGACCCTACGCATCTGCTCCTCTGCCCTGCAGCACCAGAATAGACTCCACCTCGAATCCAATGACACCTCACTTCCCAACTCCGTCCACTGGCCAGTTTTACTCACTTTTTGCTAAGGTACTGCACCTGGGGTCCGTGTGACTCCGTAAATGGTACCATTGGTGTTGCATTGTGGGAAATGACTCCATCACAACACCGCTTAACATCAAATTGCAGTATTGGTGCTTCTAGGCACTATTTTTGTGTTTTTAATTACTAAAGTCTTACTTTGAATCGTGTATTGTGGATTTGTATCGTATTTGGTCTCGTTTATTAAGATAAAATATTTACTATTTTTCTAAACCCGTGTGGTGTTAATTTTGTAGTATTTCACCGTATTTCTGCATGTGTTGGTACAAATATTTTACACATTAATTCTGGGTTAAGCCTTTCTGCTCGTGCCAAGCTACCAGGAGGGTGAATGGGGCTTAACCAGGTGTGTTTCGCCTTTGCCTTGGCTAGAGTGAGGGTCCTTGCTTGGACAGGGGGTAAAGTGACTGCCAACCAAAGACCCCATTTCTAACAGCAGAGGTTCCTCTTGGTTCCAGAAGTGATCTAACAGTGTGGGGTTTTGGGTCCACTACTTATACCCCTTTCTGCCTTTGAAGCAGGCAAACTTCAAAGGAAAGTCTCTGTTGTTTATAGGATCCTGCCTTGCCAGGCAAGGCCCCAGACACACACCCTGGGGTCAGAGACTGCATTGTGTGAGGGCAGGCACAGCCCATTCAGGTGTGAGTGACCACTCCTCTCTCCACACCAGCCCAGGTGGTTCATCAGGATATGCAGGCTTCACCCCAGCTCCCTTTGTGTCACAGTCTAGAGGAGATTCGCAGACAGCCCAATTGTCAGTATGACCCTGTAGGAGGCTGGACTGGCTTGTAGTGAGTACCAAGGGGTACTTGCACCTTGCACCAGGCCCAGTTATCCCTTATTAGTGTATAGGGTGTCTAGCAGCTTAGGCTAATAGATAATGGTAGCTTAGCAGAGCAGCTTAGGCTGAACTAGGAGACGTGTGAAGCTACTACAGTACCACTTAGTGTCATATGCACAATATCATAAGAAAACACAATACACAGTTATACTAAAAATAAAGGTACTTTATTTTTATGACAATATGCCAAAGTATCTCAGAGTGTACCCTCAGTGAGAGGATAGGAAATATACACAAGATATATATACACAATAGCAAGAATATGCAGTATAGTCTTAGAAAACAGTGCAAACAATGTATAGTTACAATAGGATGCAAAGGGGAAACATAGGGATAGGGGCAACACAAACCATATACTCCAAAAGTGGAATGTGAACCACGAATGGACCCCAAACCTATGTGACCTTGTAGAGGGTCGCTGGGACTATTAGAAAATAGTGAGAGTTAGAAAAATAACCCTCCCCAAGACCCTGAAAAGTGAGTGCAAAGTGCACTAAAGTTCCCCTAAGGACAAAGAAGTCGTGTTAGAGGAATAATGCAGGAAAGACACAAACCAACAATGCAACAACTGTGGATTTCCAATCTAGGGTACCTGTGGAACAAGGGGACCAAGTCCAAAAGTCACAAGCAAGTCGGAGATGGGCAGATGCCCAGGAAATGCCAGCTGCGGGTGCAAAGAAGCTTCTACTAGACAGAAGAAGCTGAGGTTTCTGCAGGAACGAAAAGGGCTAGAGACTTCCCCTTTTGTGGACGGATCCCACTCGCCGTGGAGAGTCGTGCAGAAGTATTTTCCCGCCGAAAGAACGCCAACAAGCCTTGCTAGCTGCAAATCGTTTGGTTAACGTTTTTGGACGCTGCTGTGGCCCTGGAGGGACCAGGAGGTCGCAAATTGGACCAGGAGAGAGAGGGGACGTCGAGCAAGACAAGGAGCCCTCTCAGAAGCAGGTAGCATCCGGAGAAGTGCCCGAAACAGGCACTACAAGGATGCGTGAAACAGTGCTCACCCGAAGTCGCACAAAGGAGTCCCACGTCGCCGGAGACCAACTTAGAAAGTCGTGCAATGCAGGTTAGAGTGCCGTGGACCCAGGCTTGGCTGTGCACAAAGGATTTCTGCCGGAAGTGCACAGGGGCCGGAGTAGCTGCAAAAGTCGCGGTTCCCAGCAATGCAGCCCAGCGAGGTGAGGCAAGGACTTACCTCCACCAAACTTGGACTGAAGAGTCACTGGACTGTGGGGGTCACTTGGACAGAGTCGCTGGATTCGAGGGACCTCGCTCGTTGTGCTGAGAGGAGACCCAAGGGACCGGTAATGCAGCTTTTTGGTGCCTGCGGTTGCAGGCGGAAGATTCCGTCGACCCACGGGAGATTTCTTCGGAGCTTCTGGTGCAGAGAGGAGGCAGACTACCCCCACAGCATGCACAAGCAGGAAAACAGTCGAGAAGGCGGCAGGATCAGCATTACAGAGTTGCAGTAGTCGTCTTTGCTACTATGTTGCAGGTTTGCAGGCTTCCAGCGCGGTCAGCAGTCGATTCCTTGGCAGAAGGTGAAGAGAGAGATGCAGAGGAACTTGGATGAGCTCTTGCATTCGTTATCTAAAGTTTCCCCAGAGACAGAGACCCTAAATAGCCAGAAAAGAGGGTTTGGCTACCTAGGAAAGAGGATAGGCTACTAACACCTGAAGGAGCCTATCAGAAGGAGTCTCTGACGTCACCTGGTGGCACTGGCCACTCAGAGCAGTCCAGTGTGCCAGCAGCACCTCTGTTTCCAAGATGGCAGAGGTCTGGAGCACACTGGAGGAGCTCTGGACACCTCCCAGGGGAGGTGCAGGTCAGGGGAGTGGTCACTCCCCTTTCCTTTGTCCAGTTTCGCGCCAGAGCAGAGCTAAGGGGTCCCCTGAACCGGTGTAGACTGGCTTATGCAGAATTGGGCACATCTGTGCCCAACAAAGCATTTCCAGAGGCTGGGGGAGGCTACTCCTCCCCTGCCTTCACACCATTTTCCAAAGGGAGAGGGTGTAACACCCTCTCTCAGAGGAAGTTCTTTGTTCTGCCATCCTGGGCCAGGCTTGGCTGGACCCCAGGAGGGCAGATGCCTGTCTGAGGGGTTGGCAGCAGCAGCAGCTGCAGTGAAACCCCAGGAAGGGCAGTTTGGCAGTACCAGGGTCTGTGCTACAGACCACTGGGATCATGGGATTGTGCCAACCATGCCAGGATGGCATGGAGGGGGCAATTCCATGATCATAGACATGTTACATGGCCATATTCGGAGTTACCATTGTGAAGCTACATATAGGTAGTGACCTCTATGTAGTGCACGCGTGTAATGGTGTCCCCGCACTCACAAAGTTCAGGGAATTGGCTCTGAACAATGTGGGGGCACCTTGGCTAGTGCCAGGGTGCCCTCACACTAAGTAACTTTGCACCTAACCTTTACCAGGTAAAGGTTAGACATATGGGTGACTTATAAGTTACTTAAGTGCAGTGTAAAATGGCTGTGAAATAACGTGGACGTTATTTCACTCAGGCTACAGTGGCAGGCCTGTGTAAGAATTGTCAGAGCTCCCTATGGGTGGCAAAAGAAATGCTGCAGCCCATAGGGATCTCCTGGAACCCCAATACCCTGGGTACCTCAGTACCATATACTAGGGAATTATAAGGGTGTTCCAGTAAGCCAATGTAAATTGGTAAAAATGGTCACTAGCCTGTTAGTGACAATTTGGAAAGAAATGAGAGAGCATAACCACTGAGGTTCTGAGTAGCAGAGCCTCAGTGAGACAGTTAGTCACTACACAGGTAACACATTCAGGCACACTTATGAGCACTGGGGCCCTGGGTTACCAGGGTCCCAGTGACACATACAACTAAAACAACATATATACAGTGAAAAATGGGGGTAACATGCCAGGCAAGATGGTACTTTCCTACACAACCCCCCCCCAAACGAAGGACAATAAGACTAGCCATGACCTGATGAGTCTTCATTGTCTAAGTGGAAATATCTGGAGAGTCCATCTGCATTGGAGTGGCTACTCCCAGGTCTATGTTCCACTGTATAGTCCATTCCCTGTAGGGATATGGACCACCTCAACAATTTAGGATTTTCACCTTTCATTTGTTTTAGCCAAAGTAGAGGTTTGTGGTCTGTTTGAACAATGAAGTGAGTGCCAAACAGGTATGGCCTCAACTTCTTCAGAGCCCAGACCACAGCAAAGGCCTCCCTCTCTATGGCAGACCAACGCTTTTCTCTAGGGGTCAACCTCCTACTAATAAAAGCAACAGGTTGATCCTGGCCCTCAGAATTAAGTTGTGATAGGACTGCCCCTACTCCTAATTCAGATGCATCACTTTGGACATAGAATTTTTTAGAGTAACAAGGGCTTTTCAGGACAGGTGCAGAGCACATGGCCTGCTTCAGCTCCTCAAAAGCTTTCTGACAGTTTGCTGTCCATAATACCTTTTTAGGCATTTTCTTGGATGTGAGGTCATTAAGAGGGGCTGCAATGGAGCCACAGTTCTTAATGAACCTCCTGTAATACCCAGTGAGGCCTAGGAAGGCTCTCACCTGAGTCTGAGTGGTAGGGGGAACCCAATCAATAATTGTTTGGATTTTCCCCTGAAGTGGTGCAATCTGTTCCCCACCAACAAGGTGTCCCAGATAAACCACCTTACCCTGCCCTATCTGGCACTTTGAAGCCTTGATAGTGAGGCCTGCCTTTTGCAGGGCCTCCAAAACTTTCCATAGGTGGACCAGGTGATCATCCCAGCTGGAGCTAAAGACAGCTATATCGTCCAAATATGCTGCACTGAAAGCTTCCAGCCCTTGCAGGACTGTGTTCACCAACCTCTGAAAAGTGGCAGGTGCATTTTTCAAACCAAAAGGCATTACAGTAAACTGGTAATGTCCTCCAATGGTAGAAAATGCAGTCTTAGGTTTAGCATCTTCTGACAATTTGATCTGCCAATACCCTGCAGTCAAATCAAAAGAGCTTAGATACTTGGCAGATGCCAGTGTATCTATGAGCTCATCTGCCCTGGGTATAGGGTGAGCATCAGTTTTGGTTACCAAGTTGAGACCTCTATAGTCTACACAAAACCGCATTTCCTTCTTTCCATCTTTGGAATGGGGTTTTGGTACCAGTACCACAGGAGAAGCCCATGGACTGTCAGAGTGCTCAACCACTCCTAGTTCTAACATTTTCTGGACCTCTTGCTTTATGCAGTCCCTGACATGGTCAGGCTGCCTATAGATTTTACTTTTGACAGGTAAACTGTCTCCAGTATCTATAGTGTGCTCACACCAAGAAGTGGTACCTGGCACAGTAGAGAAGAGTTCAGAGAATTGATCTAGGAGGTTTATGCAATTGTCTTTCTGCTCAGCAGTAAGACAATCAGCCAAAACTACACCTTCCACAAGAGCATCTTGTTCTGTGGAAGAGAAGAGATCAGGTAGAGGATCACTGTCTTCTTCCTGTCCCTCATCAGTTGCCATGAGCAGGGTGAGATCAGCCCTATCATAGTAGGGTTTCAGGCGGTTGACATGGAGCACCCTAAGGGGACTCCTGGCAGTGCCTAAGTCAACTAAATAGGTGACTTCTCCCTTCTTTTCAACAATTGTGTGGGGTCCACTCCATTTATCTTGGAGTGCTCTTGGGGCCACAGGCTCCAAGACCCACACTTTCTGCCCTGGTTGGTACTGAACCAAAACAGCCTTCTGATCATGCCATTGCTTCTGGAGCTCTTGGCTGGCCTGAAGGTTTTTACTGGCCTTTTTCATGTACTCAGCCATCCTTGATCTGAGGCCAAGTACATAATCCACAATATCCTGCTTAGGAGCTTTTAAAGGTTGTTCCCAACCCTCCTTTACAAGTGTGAGTGGACCCCTAACAGGGTGTCCAAAAAGAAGTTCAAAGGGGCTGAAGCCCACTCCTTTCTGGGGTACCTCCCTGTAGGCAAAAAGGAGGCATGGTAGAAGGATATCCCATCTCCTGCGGAGTTTTTCAGGGAGACCCATAATCATGCCTTTGAGAGTTTTATTAAATCTCTCCACCAGTCCATTTGTTTGTGGATGATAGGGTGTTGTGAACTTGTACGTTACACCACACTCCTTCCACATGGCCTTTAAGTATGCAGACATGAAATTGCTTCCCCTGTCTGATACTACTTCCTTTGGGAAGCCCACCCTGGAAAATATTCCCAGGAGGGCCTTTGCCACTGCAGGTGCTGTAGTGGTCCTTAAAGGAATAGCTTCAGGATATCTTGTGGCATGGTCCACTACCACCAAGATAAATCTATTGCCTGAAGCAGTAGGAGTGTCAAGGGGGCCAACTATGTCAACCCCTACCCTTTCAAAGGGAACCCCAACCACAGGCAGTGGAATAAGGGGTGCCTTTGGGGTGCCACCTGTCTTGCCACTGGCTTGACAGGTTTCACAGGACTTACAAAATTCCTTTGTGTCCTCAGACATCCTAGGCCAATGAAACAATGGAACCAATCTGTCCCAAGTTTTCATTTGACCCAGGTGTCCAGCTAGGGGAATGTCATGTGCCAGGGTTAGGAGGAACTTTCTGTACTCCTGAGGAATCACTAATCTCCTGGCAGCTCCAGGTTTAGGATCCCTATGCTCAGTGTACAAGAGGTTGTCCTCCCAGTAAACTCTGTGAGAGTCACTGACATCCCCATTAGCCTGTTTGACAGCTTGCTGTTTGAGACCCTCTAATGTGGGACAGGTTTGCTGTGCCACACTCAGCTCCTCTCTGGCAGGCCCCCCTTCACCCAAAAGCTCAGCAGTGTCTGCTTCCAGCTCCTCTGGTGTAGGTTCTGCACAGGGAGGGAATTCTTCTTCCTCAGAAGTAGAATCCACTGTAGAGGGAGGGATAGTAGGAAGTGGTTTGCTTCTACTAACCCTAGCTTTAGGGAGCACTTGGTCCATTGTTCCAGGATCCAAGCTTCCCTGTCCTTTTTGCTTTTTGGCCTGAGCCCTTGTCAAAGCAAAAATATGCCCTGGGATGCCCAGCATTGCTGCGTGGGCCTCCAACTCCACATCTGACCAAGCTGATGTCTCCAAATCATTCCCTAATAGACAGTCTACAGGTAAATCTGAAGCTACCACAACTTTCTTTGGACTAGTAACCCTCCCCCCAGTTGAGATTTACAACAGCCATGGGGTGGCTAAGTGTGTTGTTGTGAGCATCGGTTACTTGGTACTGGTGACCAAGTAGGTGTTGTTCAGGGTGGACCAGTTTCTCTATGACCATAGTCACACTGGCACCAGTGTCCCTGTAGGCCTGAACCTCAACACCATTTATTAGGGGTAGCTGCTTGTACTTATCCATATTAAGGGGACAAGCAACTAAGGTGGCTAAATCAATAGCCCCCTCAGAGACTAACACAGCCTCTGTGGCCTCCCTAACCAGGCCAACCCCAACTAAGTTACCAATAGTGAGCCCAGCTACTCCCTTGGATTGGCTATTAGTAGGTTTGCTCCCACCACCACTGCTATTAGTAGGGACACTAGGTGTAGCAGTAGGGGTTGTAGTGGTAGGAGGCTTGGTGCCTTTCTTTGGACAACTGGGATCTGTTGTCCAATGGCCTTTTATTTTACATAAATAGCACCATGGTTTCTTTTCCTTGTTCTGATTAAAAGAGGATTTGGGCCCACCACCCCCACCAGGGTGTTTTTGTGGGCCTGATGAAGACTCATTTTAAGATTTGTCCCCACCCTTGTCAGAAGACTTACCATCCTTCTTTTTGTTGCCATCTTTGTCACCCCCTGTATGAACTTTTCTGTTCACCCTTGTTCTGACCCATTTGTCTGCCTTCTTTCCCAATTCTTGGGGAGAGGTCAGATCAGAGTCCACCAAGTACTGGTGCAACAAATCAGACACACAATTATTAAGAATATGCTCTCTCAGGATCAAGTTATACAGGCTGTCATAATCAGTAACTTTACTGCCATGTAACCACCCCTCCAAGGCCTTCACTGAATGGTCAATGAAATCAACCCAGTCTTGTGAAGACTCCTTTTTGGTCTCTCTGAACTTTATCCTGTATTGTTCAGTGGTTAAGCCATAACCATCCAGGAGTGCATTCTTAAGAACTTGGAAATTATTAGCATCATTTTCTTTCACAGTAAGGAGCCTATCCCTACCTTTTCCACTAAATGATAGCCATAGGATAGCAGCCCACTGCCTTTGAGGGACATCCTGTACAACACAGGCCCTCTCAAGTGCAGCAAACCACTTGTTAATGTCATCCCCCTCCTTATAAGGGGGAACTATCTTGTGCAGATTCCTTGAATCATGCTCTTTTGCAGGATGACTATGGGGAATACTGCTGCTGCCACCATGGGTTTCTAAACCCAACTTCTGTCTTTCCTTCTCTAGTTCAAAAGACTGTCTATCCAAATCCAGCTGTTGCTTTTTAAGCTTCAGTCTGGTTTGTTCCACCCTCAACTTATTGAGTTCCCTCTCTAACATTCTGTCATCAGGGTTGGTGGGAGGGACATTCCTAGATACAGAGGTGTGAGGGAATGAACAGAAGGAGACCTGTCTCTTACAGAAGCCACCCTAACAGCTTGGCTAACAGAAACATTACTACCAGTATGGTGAGAATAAATGCTTTTGCTATGATGTGAGACAACACTATTTGTATGGTGTGGCTCATCATCATTACCAACTATGCTAGACTGTCTAGTAATGGGCAGGCTAGGAAGTTTCTTTCCTGAATCTTTTCCTGGGGGAGTCCCTGAATCAGATTGGGAACTATTAGGTACTTTTTCAACAGACGGGGCACTTATGGCCTTATCCTGTTCTCTAAGCATGTTAATTAACAGTTCCAAGGAAGGATTCTTCCCTACACTCAAACCTCTCTCTATGCAGAGACTCCTTGCTCCTTTCCAGCTAAGGTGATCATATGCAAGTTTGGACAGATCAACATTTTGGCCTGTGCCAGACATTTTTAGAGAGAGTTAAAGTGATAGGAAAAGAAAAAAACGTTTTCAGAACTTTTTAGAAAGACAGAAAAAAAAACTTTTTAAACTTTTAAGAACTTTTTGGAAAGTTTAGAAGTACTTTTCAGCACTTAGAAAAGAGTGAAAAGAGGAAATGCAAAACTTTTTGGCTATGTGTATATACACTGACCTTGTTTTGTATATTTTTCTCTTATGAAAAGTACAATGACAAGAGTGGTAAGTAGTCTCAAAGCACTTATCCCACCGCTGCACAACCAATGTAGGAGGCTGGACTGGCTTGTAGTGAGTACCAAGGGGTACTTGCACCTTGCACGAGGCCCAGTTATCCCTTATTAGTGTATAGGGTGTCTAGCAGCTTAGGCTGATAGATAATGGTAGCTTAGCAGAGCAGCTTAGGCTGAACTAGGAGACGTGTGAAGCTACTACAGTACCACTTAGTGTCATATGCACAATATCATAAGAAAACACAATACACAGTTATACTAAAAATAAAGGTACTTTATTTTTATGACAATATGCCAAAGTATCTCAGAGTGTACCCTCAGTGAGAGGATAGGAAATATACACAAGATATATATACACAATAGCAAGAATATGCAGTATAGTCTTAGAAAACAGTGCAAACAATGTATAGTTACAATAGGATGCAATGGGGAAACATAGGGATAGGGGCAACACAAACCATATACTCCAAAAGTGGAATGTGAACCACGAATGGACCCCAAACCTATGTGACCTTGTAGAGGGTCGCTGGGACTATTAGAAAATAGTGAGAGTTAGAAAAATAACCCTCCCCAAGACCCTGAAAAGTGAGTGCAAAGTGCACTAAAGTTCCCCTAAGTACAAAGAAGTCGTGTTAGAGGAATAATGCAGGAAAGACACAAACCAACAATGCAACAACTGTGGATTTCCAATCTAGGGTACCTGTGGAACAAGGGGACCAAGTCCAAAAGTCACAAGCAAGTCGGAGATGGGCAGATGCCCAGGAAATGCCAGCTGCGGGTGCAAAGAAGCTTCTACTGGACAGAAGAAGCTGAGGTTTCTGCAGGAACGAAAAGGGCTAGAGACTTCCCTTTTTGTGGACGGATCCCTCTCGCCGTGGACAGTCGTGCAGAAGTATTTTCCCGCCGATAGAACGCCAACAAGCCTTGCTAGCTGCAAATCGTGCGGTTGGCGTTTTTGGACGCTGCTGTGGCCCTGGAGGGACCAGGAGGTCGCAAATTGGACCAGGAGAGAGAGGGGACATCGAGCAAGACAAGGAGCCCTCTCAGCAGCAGGTAGCACCCGGAGAAGTGCCAGAAACAGGCACTACGAGGATGCGTGAAATGGTGCTCACCCGAAGTCGCACAAAGGAGTCCCACGTCGCCGGAGACCAACTTAGAAAGTCGTGCAATGCAGGTTAGAGTGCCGTGGACCCAGGCTTGGCTGTGCACAAAGGATTTCCGCCGGAAGTGCACAGGGGCCGGAGTAGCTGCAAAAGTCGCGGTTCCCAGCAATGCAGCCCAGCGAGGTGAGGCAAGGACTTACCTCCACCAAACTTGGACTGAAGAGTCACTGGACTGTGGGGGTCACTTGGACAGAGTCGCTGGATTCGAAGGACCTCGCTCGTCATGCTGAGAGGAGACCCAAGGGACCGGTAATGCAGCTTTTTGGTGCCTGCGGTTGCAGGGGGAAGATTCCGTCGACCCACGGGAGATTTCTTCGGAGCTTCTGGTGCAGAGAGGAGGCAGACTACCCCCACAGCATGCACAAGCAGGAAAACAGTCGAGAAGGTGGCAGGATCAGCGTTACAGAGTTGCAGTAGTCGTCTTTGCTACTATGTTGCAGGTTTGCAGGCTTCCAGCGCGGTCAGCAGTCGATTCCTTGGCAGAAAGTGAAGAGAGAGATGCAGAGGAACTCGGATGAGCTCTTGCATTCCTTATCTAAAGTTTCCCCAGAGACAGAGACCCTAAATAGCCAGAAAAGAGGGTTTGGCTACCTAGGAGAGAGGATAGGCTACTAACACCTGAAGGAGCCTATCAGAAGGAGTCTCTGACGTCACCTGGTGGCACTGGCCACTCAGAGCAGTCCAGTGTGCCAGCAGCACCTCTGTTTCCAAGATGGCAGAGGTCTGGAGCACACTGGAGGAGCTCTGGACACCTCCCAGGGGAGGTGTAGGTCAGGGGAGTGGTCACTCCCCTTTCCTTTGTCCAGTTTCGCGCCAGAGCAGGGCTAAGGGGTCCCCTGAACCGGTGTAGACTGGCTTATGCAGAATTGGGCACATCTGTGCCCAACAAAGCATTTCCAGAGGCTGGGGGAGGCTACTCCTCCCCTGCCTTCACACCATTTTCCAAAGGGAGAGGGTGTAACACCCTCTCTCAGAGGAAGTTCTTTGTTCTGCCATCCTGGGCCAGGCCTGGCTGGACCCCAGGAGGGCAGATGCCTGTCTGAGGGGTTGGCAGCAGCAGCAGCTGCAGTGAAACCCCAGGAAGGGCAGTTTGGCAGTACCAGGGTCTGTGCTACAGACCACTGGGATCAGGGGATTGTGCCAACCATGCCAGGATGGCATGGAGGGGGCAATTCCATGATCATAGACATGTTACATGGCCATATTCGGAGTTACCATTGTGAAGCTACATATAGGTAGTGACCTATATGTAGTGCACGCGTGTAATGGTGTCCCCGCACTCACAAAGTTCAGGGAATTGGCTCTGAACAATGTGGGGGCACCTTGGCTAGTGCCAGGGTGCCCTCACACTAAGTAACTTTGCACCTAACCTTTACCAGGTAAAGGTTAGACATATAGGTGACTTATAAGTTACTTAAGTGCAGTGTAAAATGGCTGTGAAATAACGTGGACGTTATTTCACTCAGGCTGCAGTGGCAGGCCTGTGTAAGAATTGTCAGAGCTCCCTATGGGTGGCAAAAGAAATGCTGCAGCCCATAGGGATCTCCTGGAACCCCAATACCCTGGGTACCTCAGTACCATATACTAGGGAATTATAAGGGTGTTCCAGTAAGCCAATGTAAATTGGTAAAAATGGTCACTAGCCTGTTAGTGACAATTTGGAAAGAAATGAGAGAGCATAACCACTGAGGTTCTGATTAGCAGAGCCTCAGTGAGACAGTTAGTCACTACACAGGTAACACATTCAGGCACACTTATGAGCACTGGGGCCCTGGGTTACCAGGGTCCCAGTGACACATACAACTAAAACAACATATATACAGTGAAAAATGGGGGTAACATGCCTGGCAAGATGGTACTTTCCTACTGACCCAGACAGGGAATTCACAAACAAGCAGAGTCACAGAATGACTAAAGCAAGAAAATCCCTACTTTTTAGAAGTGGCATTTTCAAACTAACAATCTAAAAACCAACTTCACTAACAGATGTATTTTTAAAACTCCTTATTTCCGTATGCTCTCAAATGGAAACTGCACTTTAAGGATATTTAAAGGCAGCCCCCATGTTAACCTATGAGAAAGATAGGGGTACCTTACATGTATAAAAAGGAAAGGTTTGGGCCTGGCAAGTGGCAGTGATAAAGTGGCACACATAGACACTGTAGTTGCAGGTCTGAGCCATGTTTACAGGGCTACTCATGTGGGTGGCACAATCAGTCCTCCAGGTGCACTAGTATTATTTTATTTACAGGCCCTAGGGACCTGTAGTGCACTTTACTACGGACATACTAGTAAATCAAATTTGCCAATCATGGAAAAGCCAGTTACACATACAGTTTCACACAAGGAGCACTTGCAATTTAGCACTGGTCAGCCGTGGTTAAGTGCCCAGAGTAGCAAAAACAGCAAAAACAGAGTCCAGCATACAGCAACAACCTGGGAAGCAGAGGCAAAAAGTGAGGAGAGACCACGACAAAGATGCCAGGTCTAACAACTATAGTTATCTGAAGAAACTATAACATGTGCTTGAAAGTAACTTTAGGCAAGGTGTTATAGGTTCTTAACATAACTAAAACTATAAGTATAACCATAAATGTTGAAATTTTATGGTTTTGTATGGATGAAACGTCAACTTAAATATAATATCCCTGTAACCTTTGTTTTTTTGGTGAATATACTGTATATATTCACTCAAAAACCAAAGGTTACAGGGACATTATAGTTATGTTCAGAGTTTACACACATAAACCATAGAAATTCAGCAGCTATAGAGTTATCTCAAGAAACTATAACTTGTGCCCTACGGTAACTATACCATACCATGCTCCCTTGTCCTATGGGCTCTTCCAACAGCAAATAAAAACACCAACAATGAGATTTGATTGATCATGACTTACTTACATCAATGGCAATAGAAGAATCTATAATAGCTTACATAAACCTAAAATAGCGTAAAGAAAGGCACACACACACATTACTTGTGCATTACCTAGCCCTGGTGACACTATTAATTACAACCTCAGGAGTACTAAAACAAGCTGGCTTCTGAGACTACCTAAAGGGTCCTTCAAATGTGGGAACTGCATATGTTGTAAACATGTATCTGATGTCAAGATATTTGTAGACATAACCAGAGAGGATGAATTGTGTATAGCTTCACTCATCTGTTGTAACACTTCCGACAGTATCTATATAATGTTTGTGTTTGTGGTAAACAATACACTGTATCCACCATGTGCAAATTTAAAACTAGATGGAAGGAGCATTTCAGGGCCATTAAGAATTTGGACAAGTACCCAATGGCAATACATTTCAGGTCATCACACTCACTTGCTCAACTAAAGGATATAAAATTCATTGGTATAAAGGAAGTACAAAACCACCAGAGTAGTGGAGATTTAAAAAAGAAGAAAAACGCCAGGAAAACATTTGTATCAACAAATTTAAAATGGTTTAATTAAGTTTTGTGGCGAGAAGTAGCTGAAAGCCCATATAGAGTAGATGCAACTTCCCATATTAGTAATGGGCTAAACTCAGTGTTCGAGACTGGCTTGGGTTATTTTGAATGATCTTTCTTTTCGACTTTTAGTGTTAAACGGTTCATGTACTCAAAACTGCTGCATATTGTTTCTTGGGTTAACTTCCGATTTTAATGAAGGCTTTTCTACCAAAGGACAGATATGAAGCCATTTAGAGTAGAGACACCTTCTTATGACTGGTTACAGCTCAAGCTTCGAGGCTAGTTCATGCCAATTCGGCTTTTTTTCTTCTTAATTAACATTTATTTTCTGCCAGCTAGCCCATTTTTAGTACTCATTTTTATTTACAGTATCGTTTCTCACGCTTTGTGTTTTGTTTTCGATTGATAGTAGTAGTAGGGGCTCATTAATGCTGATTAGATATTTGCTCTAAGGTCTTTTCTCCTTCTCTATAGGTGGCCATGCTCCCACTCACAGGTGCAATTCATTAACTAAGGTATATATATATATATATATATATATATATATATATATATATCAGGTGCGTACAAGCACACTTTTTTTTTTTTTTGTCGATTTGAGATTGTGACTGTTTGCGTCTTTCTTGAGGTAACTTAATAATATATAATTGTAAATGGAAGGCACGTAAATAGATGAATTATTACGTACAACTTGTCCTGTTCTGTCATGAATAGCTTTGATTGGTTAAAATTTTTTGGACACTGATTACTTGGACGACTGTACCGTATTTAAGATAATGTGGTTGTTATTTGGTTTTCTGTAAGAGCTTAATTCTAGAGCGTATTTAACCCCTTCAAGGTCCGGGAAATCCCGCGTTAATAGGTATTTTAGTGCATTAATGCCAACGAGACTGTCACGATGCTCCGAAAGTTGTGAATGATTGGCACAGTGGGTTCGTTGGGCCTTGCGTACAGCTTGGCTTGTGACGGGCACATATGGAATGTATCTGTGTTTGATATTTCCTTGTATTTTTTTTCATAAAATGTATTTCTCCCAGGAAGAGTGTCATGACTTATCGGTAGGTCTATACTAGCTCTCAACCCTTTTTTCCTTGCGCGCTTGAGTGCTATATGCTGAAGGAGCTAGTGGGCATGTTACACAGCAACGGCTTTTGTGAATGTCCGTATTGGCTTTTCCATTGCTTTTGTCTCCCATTGCAACTTTTCACCTCAACAACCTGCTGTGTGGGATACATAACTTCAGTGAAAAAAATCATGACAGAGATGATGGTTATAACCTTTTTACGCCCAGTTATAACTCGGCTTTCTGTTTGTAGGTGCATGTAACTAGTTTAAGGAATGATTTAAACAGTTCGATTATGATAAGTGTTTCACCCAGTTTGTGATGACGTTTTCATAGTATAGTACCAAGTAAACAATCATTTTGACAACTTTGTTTCACTTCCTTTGGGGACGATCTTCTTCGAGAAATTGCATGTAGGATGCTGTTCAACTCTATTAGTGATTTCATTTTATTCACAGGATAGTGGGACCCTGTAGGTTTAAGCCAGTGTGGCAATGTTTGAGACTGACCCGGTGGGGGTTCGATCCTGATAGGGATTGGACTGTATAATTTCTAATTTTGAATTGTATTAAATATGTAATTTACTGTGGAATTAACCTTTGGGCTTATGCTTTGATGGGAAGAATTGTTCGATCAGATCTTTAAGGTTTAAGATAGCAAAATAGATAAGATTTGTTTTCCTCATGAGTGTGCTGCTGCCTGAGAAGCGACCTTCGTTTGGTCGAGTGTTCCTATTTTTCAACAAATATATCTGTCATAGAGAGAGTATAATTACTTTATTCTAGATGCAACAGTGAAATATGTACCGATACAATGTAATTACAGTTGAACTGCTCAATGGTGTGATCTAACTTGAGATCTCCCCCACTCCCTGCACAGTACAGGAAGCCCCCTCCTAACCCTGGACTCAGGCAGGGGTTCTTAGGCCAGAGCACTGTGCTGAGGGGGTACCCCGCAGCTCACCCCCTCCCCCGCACCGCGGGGGCCTTTGTTACGACACTGGAACTGCTATTGTATAACCTCTAACTGTTCTTTATGTTTACATCTTGGTATAAGAAGCTATTTTATCCCTGGATGTTTTTATTCACTATGAAATGTTAAATGCTTTGTATTGAATATTTTGTGCACCGATTGTCTATACACTGTTTTATTTATTTTTTGTTTAACAGCACTTAAGAAGACTCTCAAAACACATGTTGACTTTTTTGCATTGACATCATGCGTTGAAGAAAATAGAGGATTTTGAAACATGCATGAGATGGAATTCATTTCCAGGTCAGTGCTATATACTCACATACATGTTACCATCATTGTGGGGACTGTGTGGGTACCTGCCTTGTGGGAACTAACCTTTTCCAATTGTCGCAAAAAAATTACAGAAAAATGTCAAAGATACAGAATCATGATACAAATAAAGTTTCATTACAGCACATGTACAGAACCAATCTTATGGGAACTTGAACATGGGTTACTAACCTTGTGAGGATGAACTCTAAACATTTAATTTGTGATTGAATACAGTCATGAACAAATTGCTAAATGCTATATTTCAGTGCTATACCTAAATTACATCAGTTTGTTCCTATAGGAACACCACGTCAAAGGAACACACACGTTGAGTTTTAATGATGATGCTTTTCTCAGGAGTAACAATAGCATGTTTAGCCTATTGCTGAGTGCTCACACCTTAACTCTTTGCTACCAGGCCATCTACCATAACCACCCCCCCCCCCCCCCCCCCCCCCCCCTGAGCAAATACTTTTTTTTTCTTTTTGCTATTTGGGGCAGTTCGTGCTTAGGCCCTCATAACTTCTAGTCCACATAAGCTACCCACACCAAATTTGTGTCCTTTCTTTTTTCAACATCCTAGGGATTCTAGAGGTACTGAGTTTTTGGGTTTCCCTGGAGGAGACAAAGAAATAAGACAAAATACAGCTACTTTTTTAAATTATTTTTTTATACGGGGTGAAAAAGGACTGCAAAAGAGAACTTGTGTTTTTTTTTTTTTTTTTTTTTTCTCCTGTGAAATGGCATCAACAAAGGGTTTGGGGTGCTAAAATCACTTTTTTCTGAGCTTTTAGGAACAGACAGAATTGAATCAGATAACCCACTTTATAACAAAATGTTAAATGCTGGCATTTTACTGGGACATACAGCATTTTTACTGTTTTTGTGCTTTCGGCCTCCTTCCAGTTAGTGACAGAAATGGGTGCAAAACCAAGACTGGATCCTGGACAGCTAAATATTTAAAAAAATTAGACATTATGAATTCGGCAAGGGGTCATTTGGGGGGGGCTTCGCACCATCCAGTTCGACTTATTTGAGTAGAATGGTGACCCTCAGGAACTAGGTGCTGCTCACTCATTTGTGGAATCTCCCCTTCTCCCCATCTCCCCTTCCAGTTCGACTTATTTGAGTAGAATGGTGACCCTCAGGAACTAGGTGCCGCACACTCATTTGTGGAATCTCCCCATCTCCCCTTCCAGTTCGACTTATTTGAGTATAATGGTGACCTTCATGAACTAGGTGCCGCACACTCATTTGTGGAATCTCCCCTTCAAGTTCGACTTATTTGAGTAGATTGGTGACCCTCTGGAACTAGGTGCTGCACACATTTGTGGAATCCCCCATCTCCATATCGCCCCATCTCATTCCAGTTAGACTTATTTGAGTAGAATGGTGACCCGCAGGAACAAGGTGCTGCGCACTCATTTGTGGAAATCTCCCCTCCCCCCCCCCCCCCCCCCCATTTCATTCCAGTTAGAATTATTTGAGTAGAATGGTGACCCTCAGGAACTAGGTGCCGCTGTAGGAGGCTGGACTGGCTTGTAGTGAGTGTGAGAAGGTAGCCTCTTTCTAGCCTTGTTACCCCCACTTTTGGCCTGTTTGTGAGTGTATGTCAGGGTGTTTGTCACTGTTTTCACTGTCTCACTGGGATCCTGATAGCCAGGCCTCAGTGCTCATAGTGAAAACACCATGTTTTCAGTATGGTTGTTATGTGTCACTGGGATCCTGCTGGTCAGGACCCCAGTGCTCATAGGTTTGTGGCCTATATGTATGTGTCACTGGGACCCTGTCACACAGGGCCCCAGTGCTCATAGGTGTGCATGTGTATGTTCCCTGTGTGGTGCCTAACTGTCTCACTGAGGCTCTGCTAACCAGAACCTCAGTGGTTATGCTCTCTCATTACTTTTAAATTGTCACTAACAGGCTAGTGACCAATTTTACCAATTCACATTGGCTTACTGGAACACCCTTATAATTCCCTAGTATATGGTACTGAGGTACCCAGGGTATTGGGGTTCCAGGAGATCCCTATGGGCTGCAGCATTTCTTTTGCCACCCATAGGGAGCTCTGACAATTCTTACACAGGCCTGCCACTGCAGCCTGAGTGAAATAACGTCCACGTTATTTCACAGCCATTTTACACTGCACTTAAGTAACTTATAAGTCACCTATATGTCTAACCTTTACCTGGTAAAGGTTAGGTGCAAAGTTACTTAGTGTGAGGGCACCCTGGCACTAGCCAAGGTGCCCCCACATTGTTCAGAGCCAATTCCCTGAACTTTGTGAGTGCGGGGACACCATTACACGCGTGCACTACATATAGGTCACTACCTATATGTAGCTTCACAATGGTAACTCCGAATATGGCCATGTAACATGTCTATGATCATGGAATTGCCCCCTCTATGCCATCCTGGCATAGTTGGCACATTCCCATGATCCCAGTGGTCTGTAGCACAGACCCTGGTACTGCCAAACTGCCCTTCCTGGGGTTTCACTGCAGCTGCTGCTGCTGCCAATCCCTCAGACCGGCATCTGCCCTCCTGGGGTCCAGCCAGGCCTGGCCCAGGATGGCAGAACAAAGAACTTCCTCTGAGAGAGGGTGTGACACCCTCTCCCTTTGGAAAATGGTGTGAAGGCAGGGGAGGAGTAGCCTCCCCCAGCCTCTGGAAATGCTTTCATGGGCACAGAGGAGCCCAATTCTGCATAAGCCAGTCTACACCGGTTCAGGGACCCCTTAGCCCCTGCTCTGGCGCGAAACTGGACAAAGGAAAGGGGAGTGACCACTCCCCTGACCTGCACCTCCCCTGGGAGGTGTCCAGAGCTCCTCCAGTGTGCTCCAGACCTCTGCCATCTTGGAAACAGAGGTGCTGCTGGCACACTGGACTGCTCTGAGTGGCCAGTGCCACCAGGTGACGTCAGACTCCTGCTGATAGGCTCCTTCAGGTGTTAGTAGCCTATCCTCTCTCCTAGGTAGCCAAACCCTCTTTTCTGGCTATTTAGGGTCTCTGTCTCTGGGGAAACTTTAGGTAACGAATGCAAGAGCTCATCCGAGTTCCTCTACATCTCTCTCTTCACCTTCTGATAAGGAAACGACCGCTGACCGCGCTGGAAGCCTGCAAACCTGCAACATAGTAGCAAAGACGACTACTGCAACTCTGTAACGCTGATCCTGCCGCCTTCTCGACTGTTTTCCTGCTTGTGCATGCTGTGGGGGTAGCCTGCCTCCTCTCTGCACCAGAAGCTCCGAAGAAATCTCCCGTGGGTCGACGGAATCTTCCCCCTGCAACCGCAGGCACCAAAAAGCTGCATTACTGGTCCCTTGGGTCTCCTCTCAGCACGACGAGCGAGGTCCCTCGAATCCAGCAACTCTGTCCAAGTGACCCCCACAGTCCAGTGACTCTTCAGCCCAAGTTTGGTGGAGGTAAGTCCTTGCCTCACCTCGCTGGGCTGCATTGCTGGGAACCGCGACTTTGCAGCTACTCCGGCCCCTGTGCACTTCCGGCAGAAATCCTTTGTGCACAGCCAAGCCTGGGTCCACGGCACTCTAACCTGCATTGCACGACTTTCTAAGTTGGTCTCCGGCGACGTGGGACTCCTTTGTGCAACTTCGGCGAGCACCGTTTCATGCATCCTCGTAGTGCCTGTTTCTGGCACTTCTCCGGGTGCTACCTGCTTCAGTGAGGGCTCTTTGTCTTGCTCGACGTCCCCTCTCTCTTCAGGTCCAATTTGCGACCTCCTGGTCCCTCCTGGGCCCCAGCAGCGTCCAAAAACGCCAAACGCACGATTTGCGACTAACAAGGCTTGTTGGCGTCCTTTCGGCGGGAAAATACTTCTGCACGACTTTTCAAGGCGAGAGGGATCTGTCCACCAAAGGGGAAGTCTCTAGCCCTTTTTGTTCCTGCAGAAACCTCAGCTTCTTCTGTCCAGTAGAAGCTTCTTCCTCCACAGGGCTTGGTCGCCCCACTCACTGCTGCCGCTCCTGCCTGCCTTTGCCGCCTCCTGCCTGCAGATTCCTTCACTCGCTGCTCCTGGGATTTCCCGCCGCTGCCTCCCTGCGGCCCCGCCCCCCTGGGATTCCATTCGCCGGACCGCTCCCGCCACCCAGCTGCTCCTCCCTCCCGGCTCCTTACTTATGACGCCCCCAGAGCGACCACGCAGCGGACGCGCGCAGCGGGAGCACCGACTGAGCGCCGAAGGTGCACCAAAGGTAAGCCCGTCTGCGCCCGTCCGCGCCTGGACCGCGTCCAGCGCCAGACCCCCTGGTCCTCGCCCTCGCCAGCACACCCTGCACAGCTACGATGCCAGAACCCTCCACGCACTCAACGCCGGCCGAAACACCGCCTGCTACCGAGCCACCCCGAGACGCACCCACGGACCCTTCACCTGCCTGACCTGCCGCTTCACCAGCCTACGACCCAACACTGCACCTACTAAACCGAGCCCCAGCAACAAACACCTGATGTGCATCCTGCTCAACACCCGCTCCGTTCACAGGCATGCCGTCGAACTCTGGAACCTCCTCGACTCGACAGCACCAGACATCGCCTTCCTGACGGAAACCTGGATGAACGCCTCCTCAGCACCCGACGTCGCCATCGCCGTCCCAGAAGGCTACAAAATCACCAGGAGGGACCGCGTCAACCAGACAGGAGGAGGCATCGCCATCATCCACAAGAACACCATCCGCATCACGACCAACTCCGATGACACCTTCACCTCCGCCGAACACCTCCACTTCCAGATACACACCAACCCCAAGACCACGCTCAGAGGCACCCTCATCTACGGACCACGCACACAGTTCAGCAAAGACATCACAGACTTCGTCAGCCCCCACGCCATCAATTCCACCGACTACATCCTCCTGGGGGACCTCAACTTCCACCTGGAGGACGACAAGGACCGCAACACCACTGCTCTACTGGACAACCTGGCCAACCTCTGACTCAAGCAACTGGTAACCACGCCGGCCACACGCTTGACCCAGTCTTCTCATCCAGCAAATATGTCACCTTCAGCCACTCCACCAATCTCCAGTGGACTGACCACAGCTGCGTCCACTTCAGCTTCAGTAAAACGACAACCCACCACCACCCTCAACAAACCCCCCGCAGGAGCTGGAACAAGATCACCGGCGACCAGCTCAACGGACCCCAACGAAGCCGCCAACAACCTCACACAGTGGATCACCAACTGCGCAGACGCCCTCGCACCACTGAAGAAGAACCCCCCCAGCAGACGCAGCAGCAAGAAAGCCTCCTGGTTCACCGACGAGCTCATCACCTCCAAGAAGAACTGCTGCTCCCTGGAGAACACCTGGCGCACCAACCAGACCACAGACAACATGACGGCCCTCAAACACGCCACCCGCAAACACCACCAACTGATCCGCGCCACAAAGAAGACAGCCTTCAAGGAACGACTGGACAACAACAACCACAACAGCAAGGAACTCTTCAGCATCGTCAAAGAGCTCTCCAACCCCGCCACCGGAAACAATGACATCACTCCCTCGCAAGACCTCTGCGACTCCCTCGCAGCCTTCTTCCACGACAAGATCGCCAACATTCACAACAGCTTCGGCCCACCAACCACAAACCCCACCACCGAACCGATGCCCCCCACCGCCACCCTCCGCACCTGGACCCCAGTCAGCACCGAAGACACAACACGCACAATGAACACCATCCACTCCGGATCCCCTACGGACCCCTGCCCACACCACATCTTCAACACGGCCGACCACATCATCGCACCCCACCTCCGTGACATCGTCAACGCCTCCTTCAACACCGCCACCTTCCCGGAGTGCTGGAAACACGCCGAGATCAGTGCCCTGCTGAAGAAACCAACTGCAGACCCCTCCGACCTCAAGAACTACCGCCCCATCTCGCTCCTCCCGTTTCCTGCCAAAGTCATCGAGAAGACTGTCAACAGACAGCTAGCCGCCTTCCTCGAGACCAACGGATCCCTCGACCACTCGCAATCCGGCTTCCGAGCCAACCACAGCACGGAGACCGCCCTCATCGCAGCCACAGACGACATCAGATCCCTAATGGACAATGGGGAAACTGCGGCCCTCATCCTCCTGGACCTCTCCGCAGCGTTCGACACTGTCTGCCACCGCACCCTTGTACAGCGCCTGAACAACACCGGCATCCAGGAGAAGGCCCTGGAGTGGATCACCTCATTCCTCGCCGGAAGAACCCAGAGAGTCCGCCTCCCCCCGTTCCGGTCAGCGGCCACCGAAGTCATCTGCGGAGTTCCACAAGGGTCATCGCTCAGCCCCACCCTCTTCAACGTCTATATGAGCCCCCTCGCAACCATCGCACGTCAACACAACCTCAAGATCATCACCTACGCCGACGACACCCAGCTGATCCTCTCCCTCACCAGCGACCCGGACGCCGCCAGAGCCAGCCTACACGAAGGGATGAAAGACGTCGCTGAATGGATGAAGAACAGCCGCCTGAAACTGAACTCAGACAAGACGGAGGTCCTCATCCTGGGATCATCACCATCCGCCTGGGACGACTCCTGGTGGCCCCCGCCCTGGGAGCCACCCCCAAGCCAACGGACCACGCTCTCAACCTAGGCTTCATCCTGGACTCCTCCCTCTCGATGACCAGACAAGTCAACGTCGTCTCATCTTCATGCTTCAACACCCTGCGCATGCTTCGAAAGATCTTCCGGTGGATCCCCACCGAGACCAGGAAGACGGTCACCCAGGCCCTCGTCACCAGTCGGCTGGACTACGGGAACGCCCTCTACGCCGGCGCCACCGCCAAACTCCAGAAGAAACTCCAACGGATCCAGAACGCCTCAGCATGACTCATCCTGGACATCCCCCGACACAGCCACATCTCCGAACACCTGAGAGACCTGCACTGGCTCCCCGTCAACAAAAGAATCACGTTCCGACTCCTCACCCACGCACACAAGGCCCTCCACGACCTGGGCCCCAAGTTCCTCAACAGCCGCCTGACCTTCCACAAGCCCACCCGCCAGCTCCGCTCCGCCAGCCTCGCTCTCGCCACCGTCCCCCGCATCCGCAGAGCCACCGCCGGAGGAAGATCCTTCTCCTACCTGGCAGCCAAGACATGGAACTCCCTCCCCATCCACCTCCGGACAACGCAAGACCATCTCGCCTTCAGGAAGCAACTCAAGACCTGGCTGTTCGAGCAGTAGCGTTCCCCCCCCCCCCCCCCCCCCCAGCACCTTGAGACCCTCCGGGTGAGCAGTGCGCTATACAAATGCCTTTGATTCTTTGCACCCGCAGCTGGCATTTCCTGGGCATCTGCCCATCTCCAACTTGCTTGTGACTTATAGACTTGGTCCCCTTGTTCCACAGGTAACCTAGATTGGAAATCCACAGTTGTTGCATTGCTGGTTTGTGTCTTTCCTGCATTATTCCTCTAACACGACTACTTTGTCCTTAGGGGAACTTTAGTGCACTTTGCACTCACTTTTCAGGGTCTTGGGGAGGGTTATTTTTCTAACTCTCACTATTTTCTAATAGTCCCAGCGACCCTCTACAAGGTCACATAGGTTTGGGGTCCATTCGTGGTTCGCATTCCACTTTTGGAGTATATGGTTTGTGTTGCCCCTATCCCTATGTTTCCCCATTGCATCCTATTGTAACTATACATTGTTTCCACTGTTTTCTAAGACTATACTGCATATTTTTGCTATTGTGTATATATATCTTGTGTATATTTCCTATCCTCTCACTGAGGGTACACTCTGAGATACTTTGGCATATTGTCATAAAAATAAAGTACCTTTATTTTTAGTATAACTGTGTATTGTGTTTTCTTATGATATTGTGCATATGACACTAAGTGGTACTGTAGTAGCTTCACACGTCTCCTAGTTCAGCCTAAGCTGCTCTGCTAAGCTACCATTATCTATCAGCCTAAGCTGCTAGACACCCTATACACTAATAAGGGATAACTGGGCCTGGTGCAAGGTGCAAGTACCCCTTGGTACTCACTACAAGCCAGTCCAGCCTCCTACAGGCACTACACCGGGAACACACACATATAGGCCACACACTTATGAGCACTGGGGTCCTGACTAGCAGGGTCCCAATGACACATAACAAACATACTGAAAACATAGGGTTTTCACTATGAGCACTGGGCCCTGGCTAGCAGTATCCCAGTGAGAGAGTGAAAACACCCTGGCATACACTCACAAACAGGCCAAAAGTGGGGGTAACAAGGCTAGAAAGAGGCTACTTTCTCACACCTGGGTACTTCAGTACCATATACTAGGGAATTATAAGGGTGTTCAAGTAAGCCAATGTAAATTGGTAAAATTGGTCACTAGCCTGTTAGTGACAATTTGAAAGAAATGAGAGAGCATAACCACTGAGGTTCTGATTAGCAGAGCCTCAGTGAGACAGTTAGGCATCACACAGGTAACACATTCAGGCACACTTATGAGCACTGGGGCCCTGGGTTACCAGGGTCCCAGTGACACATACAACTAAAACAATATATATACAGTGAAAAATGGGGGTAACATGCCAGGCAAGATGGTACTTTCCTACACTCCCCATCCCAGTTAGACTTATTTGAGTAGAATGGTGACCCTCAGGACCTAGGTGCCGCGCACTCATTCGTGGAATCTCCCCATCTCCCCGACCCTCAGGAACTAGGTGCCGCGCACTCATTCGTGGAATCTCCCCATCTCACCGACCCTCAGGAACTAGGTGCCGCGCACTCATTTGTGGAATCTCCCCATCGTAGAATGGTGACCCTCAGGAACTAGGTGCCGCGCACTCATTTGTGGAATCTCCCCATGTCCCTGGAGTAGAATGGTGACCCTCAGGAACTAGGTGCCGCACACGCATTCGTGGAATCTTCCCATCTCATTCCAGTTAGACTTATTTGAGTAGAATGGTGACCCTCGGGAACTAGGTGCTGCGCACTCATTCGTGGACATCTCCCCATCTCATTCCAGTTAGACTTATTTGAGTAGAATGGTGACCCTCTGGAACTAGGTGCCGCGCACTCATTCGTGGACATCTCCCCATCTCATTCCAGTTAGACTTATTTGAGTAGAATGGTGACCCTCGGGAACTAGGTGCTGCGCACTCATTCGTGGAATCTCCCCATGAACTAGGTGCCGCGCACTCATTCGTGGAATCTCCCCATCTCCCCATGAACTAGGTGCTGCGCACTCATTCGTGGAATCTCCCCATCTCCCCAGGTGCCGCGCACTCATTCGTGCAATCTCCTCATCTCCGAGGTGCCGCGCACTCATTAGTGGAATCTCCCCATCTCATTCCAGTTAGACTTATTTGAGTAAAATGGTGACCCTCGGGAACTAGGGGCCGCGCACTCATTCGTGGAATCTCCCCATCTCATTCCAGTTAGACTTATTTGAGTAGAATGGTGACCCTCTGGAACTAGGTGCCGCGCACTCATTCGTGGAATCTCCCATCTCCCTTGAGTCGAATGGTGACCCTCGGGAACTAGGTGCCGCGCACTCATTCGTGGAATTCTCCCCATCTCATTCCAGTTAGACTTATTTGAGTAGAATGGTGACCCTCGGGAACTAGGTGCCGCGCACTCATTCATGGAATCTCCCCATCTCCCCGACCATCAGGAACTAGGTGCTGCGCACTCATTCGTGGAATCTCCCCATCTCATTCCAGTTAGACTTATTTGAGTAGAATGGTGACCCTCGGGAACTAGGTCCCGCGCACTCATTCGTGGAATCTCCCCATCTCATTCCAGTTAGACTTATTTGAGTAGAATGGTGACCCTCGTGAACTAGGTCCCGCGCACTCATTCGTGGAATCTCCCCCATGAACTAGGTGCCGCGCACTCATTCGTGGAATCTCCCCATCTCCCCATGAACTAGGTGCTGCGCACTCATTCGTGGAATCTCCCCATCTCCCCATGAACTAGGTGCTGCGCACTCATTCGTGGAATCTCCCCATCTCCCCATGAACTAGGTGCCGCGCACTCATTCGTGGAATCTCCCCATCTCCGAGGGGCCGCGCACTCATTCGTGGAATCTCCCCATCTCCGAGGTGCCGCGCACTCATTCGTGGAATCTCCCCATCTCCGAGGTGCCGCGCACTCATTCGTGTAATCTCCCCATCTCCGAGGTGCCACGCACTCATTCGTGTAATCTCCCCATCTCCCAGGTGCCGCGCACTCATTTGTGTAATCTCCCCATCTCATTCTAGTTAGACTTATTTGAGTAGAATGGTGACCCTCGGGAACTAGGTGCCGCGCACTCATTCGTGGACATCTCCCCATCTCATTCTAGTTAGACTTATTTGAGTAGAATGGTGACCCTCGGGAACTAGGTGCCGCGCACTCATTCATGGAATCTCCCCATCTCCCCGACCCTCAGGAACTAGGTGCCGCGCACTCATTCGTGGAATCTCCCCATCTCATTCTAGTTAGACTTATTTGAGTAGAATGGTGACCCTCGGGAACTAGGTGCCGCGCACTCATTCGTGGAATCTCCCCATCTCCTCATCTCCCCATCTCATTCCAGTTAGACTTATTTGAGTAGAATGGTGACCCTCGGGAACTAGGTCCCGCGCACTCATTCGTGGACATCTCCCCATCTCATTCCAGTTAGACTTATTTGAGTAGAATGGTGACCCTCGGGAACTAGGTGCCGCGCACTCATTCGTGGACATCTCCCCATCTCATTCTAGTTAGACTTATTTGAGTAGAATGGTGACCCTCGGGAACTAGGTGCTGCGCACTCATTCGTGGAATCTCCCCATGAACTAGGTGCCGCGCACTCATTCGTGGAATCTCCCCATCTCCCCATGAACTAGGTGCTGCGCACTCATTCGTGGAATCTCCCCATCTCCCCAGGTGCCGCGCACTCATTCGTGCAATCTCCTCATCTTCGAGGTGCCGCGCACTCATTCGTGGAATCTCCCCATCTCCGAGGTGCCGCGCACTCATTCGTGGAATCTCCCCATCTCCGAGGTGCCGCGCACTCATTCGTGGAATCTCCCCATCTCCGAGGTGCCGCGCACTCATTCGTGGAATCTCCCCATCTCCGAGGTGCCGCGCACTCATTCGAGGAATCTCCCCATCTCCGAGGTGCCGCGCACTCATTCGTGGAATCTCCCCATCTCCGAGGTGCCGCGCACTCATTCGTGGAATCTCCCCATCTCCGAGGTGCCGCGCACTCCTTCGTGGAATCTCCCCATCTCCGAGGTGCCGCGCACTCCTTCGTGGAATCTCCCCATCTCCCAGGTGCCGCGCACTCCTTCGTGGAATCTCCCAGGTGCCGCGCACTCCTTCGTGGAATCTCCCAGGTGCCGCGCACTCCTTCGTGGAATCTCCCCATCTCCCAGGTGCCGCGCACTCCTTCGTGGAATCTCCCCATCTCCCCATCTCCCAGGTGCCGCGCACTCATTCGTGGAATCTCCCCATCTCCCAGGTGCCGCGCACTCATTCGTGGAATCTCCCCATCTCCCAAGGAACTAGGTGCCGCGCACTCATTCGTGGAATCTCCCCATCTCCCCAGGAACTAGGTGCCGCGCACTCATTCGTGGAATCTCCCCATCTCCCCAGGAACTAGGTGCCGCGCACTCATTCGTGGAATCTCCCCATCTCCCCAGGAACTAGGTGCCGCGCACTCATTCGTGGAATCTCCCCATCTCCCCAGGAACTAGGTGCCGCGCACTCATTCGTGGAATCTCCCCATCTCCCCAGGAACTAGGTGCCGCGCACTCATTAGTGGAATCTCCCCATCTCCCCATCTCATTCCAGTTAGACTTATTTGAGTAAAATGGTGACCCTCGGGAACTAGGGGCCGCGCACTCATTCGTGGAATCTCCTCATAGTTAGACTTATTTGAGTAGAATGGTGACCCTCGGGAACTAGGGGCCGCGCACTCATTCGTGGAATCTCCCCATCTCATTCCAGTTAGACTTATTTGAGTAGAATGGTGACCCTTGGGAACTAGGTGCCGCGCACTCATTCGTGGAATCTCCCATCTCCCTTGAGTCGAATGGTGACCCTCAGGAACTAGGTGCCGCGCACTCATTTGTGGAATCTCCTCCATCTCCCCCGAGTAGAATGGTGACCTTCAGGAACTAGGTGCCGCCCACTCATGCGTGGAATCTCCCCTTCTCCCCTGAGTAGAATGGAGACCCTCAGGAACTAGGTTCTGCGCACTCCTTCGTGGAATCTCCCCATCTCCCCATCTCCCCATCTCCCCATCGTAGAATGGTGACCCTCCGGAACTAGGTGCCGCGCACTCATTCGTGGAGTCTCCCCATCGTAGAATGGTGACCCTCAGGAACTAGGTGCCGCGCACTCATTCGTGGAATCTCCTCCATCTCCCCCGAGTAGAATGGTGACCCTCAGGAACTAGGTGCCGCGCACTCATTCGTGGAATCTCCCCATCTCCGCTGAGTAGAATGGTGACCCTCGGGAACTAGGTGCCGCGCACTCATTCGTGAAATCTCCCCCATCTCCCCCGAGTAGAATGGTGACCCTCAGGAACTAGGTGCCGCGCACTCATTCGTGGAATCTCCCCATCTCCGCTGAGTAGAATGGTGACCCTCGGGAACTAGGTGCCGCGCACTCATTCGTGGAATCTCCTCCATCTCCCCCGAGTAGAATGGTGACCCTCAGGAACTAGGTGCCGCGCACTCATTCGTGGAATCTCCCCATCTCCACTGAGTAGAATGGTGACCCTCGGGAACTAGGTGCCGCGCACTCATTCGTGAAATCTCCTCCATCTCCCCCGAGTAGAATGGTGACCCTCCGGAACTAGGTGCCGCGCACTCATTCGTGGAATCTCCCCATCTCCGCTGAGTAGAATGGTGACCCTCGGGAACTAGGTGCCGCGCACTCATTCGTGGAATCTCCTCCATCTCCCCCGAGTAGAATGGTGACCCTCAGGAACTAGGTGCCGCGCACTCATTCGTGGAATCTCCCCATCTCCGCTGAGTAGAATGGTGACCCTCGGGAACTAGGTGCCGCGCACTCATTCGTGAAATCTCCTCCATCTCCCCCGAGTAGAATGGTGACCCTCAGGAACTAGGTGCCGCGCACTCATTCGTGGAATCTCCCCATCTCCGCTGAGTAGAATGGTGACCCTCGGGAACTAGGTGCCGCGCACTCATTCGTGGAATCTCCCCATGAACTAGGTGCCGCGCACTCATTCGTGGAATCTCCCCATCTCCCCATCGTAGAATGGTGACCCTCCGGAACTAGGTGCCGCGCACTCATTCGTGGAATCTCCCCCGGTGCCGCGCACTCATTCGTGGAATCTCCCCCGGTGCCGCGCACTCATTCGTGGAATCTCCCCCGGTGCCGCGCACTCATTCGTGGAATCTGCCCATCTCCCCAGGAACTAGGTGCCGCGCACTCATTCGTGGAATCTGCCCATCTCCCCATCTCCCCAGGAACTAGGTGCCGCGCACTCATTCGTGGAATCTGCCCATCTCCCCATCTCCCCAGGAACTAGGTGCCCCGCACTCATTCGTGGAATCTGCCCATCTCCCCATCTCCCCAGGAACTAGGTGCTCCGCACTCATTCGTGGAATCTGCCCATCTCCCCATCTCATTCCAGTTAGACTTATTTGAGAAGATTGGTGACCCTCGGTGTAGGAAAGTAACATCTTGCCTGGCATGTTACCCCCATTTTTCACTGTATATATGTTGTTTTAGTTGTATGTGTCACTGGGACCCTGGTAACCCAGGGCCCCAGTGCTCATAAGTGTGCCTGAATGTGTTACCTGTGTAGTGACTGTCTCACTGAGGCTCTGCTAATCAGAACCTCAGTGGTTATGCTCTCATTTCTTTCCAAATTGTCACTAACAGGCTAGTGACCATTTTTACCAATTTACATTGGCTTACTGGAACACCCTTATAATTCCCTAGTATATGGTACTGGGGTACCCGGGGTATTGGGGTTCCAGGAGATCCCTATGGGCTGCAGCATTTCTTTTGCCACCCATAGGGAGCTCTGACAATTCTTACACAGGCCTGCCACTGCAGCCTGAGTGAAATAACGTCCACGTTATTTCACAGCCATTTTACACTGCACTTAAGTAACTTATAAGTCACCTATATGTCTAACCTTTACCTGGTAAAGGTTAGGTGCAAAGTTACTTAGTGTGAGGGCACCCTGGCACTAGCCATGGTGCCCCCACATTGTTCAGAGCCAATTCCCTGAACTTTGTGAGTGCGGGGACACCATTACACGCGTGCACTACATATAGGTCACTACCTATATGTAGCTACACAATGGTAACTCCGAATATGGCCATGTAACATGTCTATGATCATGGAATTGCCCCCTCTATGCCATCCTGGCATAGTTGGCACAATCCCATGATCCCAGTGGTCTGTAGCACAGACCCTGGTACTGCCAGACTGAGGGGTTGGCAGCAGCAGCAGCTGCAGTGAAACCCCAGGAAGGGCAGACAGGCAGCTGCCCTCCTGGGGTCCAGCCAGGCCTGGCCCAGGATGGCAGAACAAAGAACTTCCTCTGAGAGAGGGTGTGACACCCTCTCCCTTTGGAAAATGGTGTGAAGGCAGGGGAGGAGTAGCCTCCCCCAGCCTCTGGAAATGCTTTGTTGGGCACAGATGTGCCCAATTCTGCATAAGCCAGTCTACACCGGTTCAGGGACCCCTTAGCCCCTGCTCTGGCGCGAAACTGGACAAAGGAAAGGGGAGTGACCACTCCCCTGACCTGCACCTCCCCTGGGAGGTGTCCAGAGCTCCTCCAGTGTGCTCCAGACCTCTGCCATCTTGGAAACAGAGGTGCTGCTGGCACACTGGACTGCTCTGAGTGGCCAGTGCCACCAGGTGACGTCAGAGACTCCTGCTGATAGGCTCCTTCAGGTGTTAGTAGCCTTTCCTCTCTCCTAGGTAGCCAAACCCTCTTTTCTGGCTATTTAGGGTCTCTGTCTCTGGGGAAACTTTAGATAACGAATGCAAGAGCTCATCCGAGTTCCTCTGCATCTCCCTCTTCACCTTCTGATAAGGAATCGACTGCTGACCGCGCTGGAAGCCTGCAAACCTGCAACATAGTAGCAAAGACGACTACTGCAACTCTGTAACGCTGATCCTGCCGCCTTCTCGACTGTTTTCCTGCTTGTGCATGCTGTGGGGGTAGCCTGCCTCCTCTCTGCACCAGAAGCTCCGAAGAAATCTCCCGTGGGTCGACGGAATCTTCCCCCTGCAACCGCAGGCACCAAAAAGCTGCATCACCGGTCCCTTGGGTCTCCTCTCAGCACAATGAGCGAGGTCACTCGAATCCAGCGACTCTGTCCAAGTGACCCCCACAGTCCAGTGACTCTTCAGCCCAAGTTTGGTGGAGGTAAGTCCTTGCCTCACCTCGCTGGGCTGCATTGCTGGGAACCGCGACTTTGCAGCTACTCCGGCCCCTGTGCACTTCCGGCGGAAATCCTTTGTGCACAGCCAAGCCTGGGTCCACGGCACTCTAACCTGCATTGCACGACTTTCTAAGTTGGTCTCCGGCGACGTGGGACTCCTTTGTGCAACTTCGGCGAGCACCGTTTCATGCATCCTCGTAGTGCCTGTTTCTGGCACTTCTCCGGGTGCTACCTGCTTTAGTGAGGGCTCTTTCTCTTGCTTGACGTCCCCTCTCTCTTCAGGTCCAATTTGCGACCTCCTGGGTCCCAGCAGCGTCCAAAAACGCCAAACGCACGATTTGCGCCTAGCAAGGCTTGTTTGCGTCCTTTCGGCGGGAAAACACTTCTGCACGACTCTCCAAGGCGAGAGGGATCCGTCCACCAAAGGGGAAGTCTCTAGCCCTTTTCGTTCCTGCAGAAACCTCAGCTTCTTCTGTCCAGTCGAAGCTTCTTTGCACCTGCAGCTGGCATTTCCTGGGCATCTGCCCATCTCCGACTTGCTTGTGACTTTTGGACTTAGTCCCCTTGTTCCACAGGCACAATAGATTGGAAATCCACAGTTGTTGCATTGCTGGTTTGTGTCTTTCCTGCATTATTCCTCTAACACAACTACTTTGTCCTTAGGGGAACTTTAGTGCACTTTGCACTCACTTTTCAGGGTCTTGGGGAGGGTTATTTTGCTAACTCTCACTATTTTCTAATAGTCCCAGCGACCCTCTACAAGGTCACATAGGTTTGGGGTCCATTCGTGGTTCGCATTCCACTTTTGGAGTATATGTTTTGCGTTGCCCCTATCCCTATGTTTCCCCATTGCATCCTATTGTAACTATACATTGTTTGCACTGTTTTCTAAGACTATACTGCATATTTTTGCTATTGTGTATATATATCTTGTGTATATTTCCTATCCTCTCACTGAGGGTACACTCTAAGATACTTTGGCATATTGTCATAAAAATAAAGTACCTTTATTTTTAGTATAACTGTGTATTGTGTTTTCTTATGATATTGTGCATATGACACTAAGAGCTACTGTAGTAGCTTCACATGTCTCCTAGTTCAGCCTAAGCTGCTCTGCTAAGCTACCATTATCTATCAGCCTAAGCTGCTAGACACCCTATACACTAATAAGGGATAACTGGGCCTGGTGCAAGGTGCAAGTACCCCTTGGTACTCACTACAAGCCAGTCCAGCCTCCTACACTCCCCATCTCATTCCAGTTAGACTTATTTGAGTAGAATGGTGACCCTCGGGAACTAGGTGCCGCGCACTCATTCGTGGACATCTCCCCATCTCATTCCAGTTAGACTTATTTGAGTAGAATGGTGACCCTCGGGAACTAGGTGCCTGTAGGAGGCTGGACTGGCTTGTAGTGAGTACCAAGGGGTACTTGCACCTTGCACCAGGCCCAGTTATCCCTTATTAGTGTATAGGGTGTCTAGCAGCTTAGGCTGATAGATAATGGTAGCTTAGCAGAGCAGCTTAGGCTGAACTAGGAGACGTGTGAAGCTACTACAGTACCACTTAGTGTCCTATGCACAATATCAGAAGAAAACACAATACACAGTTATACTAAAAATAAAGGTACTTTATTTTTATGACAATATGCCAAAGTATCTTAGAGTGTACCCTCAGTGAGAGGATAGGAAATATACACAATAGCAAAAATATGCAGTATAGTCTTAGAAAACAGTGCAAACAATGTATAGTTACAATAGGATGCAATGGGGAAACATAGAGATAGGGGGCAACACAAACCATATACTCCAAAAGTGGAATGCGAACCACGAATGGACCCCAAACCTATGTGACCTTGTAGAGGGTCGCTGGGACTATTAGAAAATAGTGAGAGTTAGAAAAATAACCCTCCCAAAGACCCTGAAAAGTGAGTGCAAAGTGCACTAAAGTTCCCCTAAGGACAAAATAGTTGTGTTAGAGGAATAATGCTGGAAAGACACAAACCAGCAATGCAACAACTGTGGATTTCCAATCTAGGTTACCTGTGGAACAAGGGGACCAAGTCTATAAGTCACAAGCAAGTCGGAGATGGGCAGATGCCCAGGAAATGCCAGCTGCGGGTGCAAAGAAGCTTTGACTGGACAGAAGAAGCTGAGGTTTCTGCAGGAACGAAAAGGGCTAGAGACTTCCCCTTTGGTGGACGGATTCCGCTCGCCGTGGAGAGTCGTGCAGAAGTATTTTCCCGCCGAAAGAACGCCAACAAGCCTTGCTACACGCAAATTGTACGTTTGGCGTTTTTGGACGCTGCTGGGGCCCAGGAGGTCGCAAATTGGACCTGCAGAGAGAAGGGACGTCGAGCAAGACAAAGAGCCCTCACTGAAGCAGGTAGCACCCGGAGAAGTGCCAGAAACAGGCACTACAAGGATTCGTGAAACGGTGCTCGCCGAAGTTGCACAAAGGAGTCCCACGTCGCCGGAGACCAACTTAGAAAGTCGTGCAATGCAGGATAGAGTGCCGTGGACCCAGGCTTGGCTGTGCACGAAGGATTTCCGCCGGAAGTGCACAGGGGCCGGAGTACCTGCAAAGTCGCGGTTCCCAGCAATGCAGCCCAGCGAGGTGAGGCAAGGACTTACCTCCACCAAACTTGGGCTGAAGAGTCACTGGACTGTGAGGGTCACTTGGACAGCGTCGCTGGATTCGAGGGACCTCGCTCGTCGTGCTGAGAGGAGACCCAAGGGACCGGTAATGCAGCTTTTTGGTGCCTGCGGTTGCAGGGGGAAGATTCCGTCGACCCACGGGAGATTTCTTCGGAGCTTCTGGTGCAGGGAGGAGGCAGACTACCCCCACAGCATGCACAAGCAGGAAAACAGTCGAAGGCGGCAGGATCAGCGTTACAGAGTTGCAGTAGTCGTCTTTGCTACTATGTTGCAGGTTTGCAGGCTTCCAGCGCGGTCAGCGGTCGATTCCTTATCAGAAGGTGAAGAGAGAGATGCAGAGGAACTCGGCTGAGCTCATGCATTCGTTATCTAAAGTTTCCCCAGAGACCGAGACCCTAAATAGCCACAAAAGAGGGTTTGGCTACCTAGGAGAGAGGAAAGGCTACTAACACCTGAAAGAGCCTATCAGCAGGAGTCTGACGTCACCTGGTGGCACTGGCCACTCAGAGCAGTCCAGTGTGCCAGCAGCACCTCTGTTTCCAAGATGGCAGAGGTCTGGAGCACACTGGAGGAGCTCTGGACACCTCCCAGGGGAGGTGCAGGTCAGGGGAGTGGTCACTCCCCTTTCCTTTGTCCAGTTTCGCGCCAGAGCAGGGGCTAAGGGGTCCCTGAACCGGTGTAGACTGGCTTATGCAGAAATGGGCACATCTGTGCCCAACAAAGCATTTCCAGAGGCTGGGGGAGGCTACTCCTCCCCTGCCTTCACACCATTTTCCAAAGGGAGAGGGTGTCACACCCTCTCTCGGAGGAAGTTCTTTGTTCTGCCATCCTGGGCCAGGCCTGGCTGGACCCCAGGAGGGCAGCTGCCTGTCTGAGGGGTTGGCAGCAGCAGCAGCTGCAGTGAAACCCCAGGAAGGGCAGTCTGGCAGTACCAGGGTCTGTGCTACAGACCACTGGGATCATGGAATTGTACCAACAATGCCAGGATGGCATAGAGGGGGCAATTCCATGATCATAGACATGTTACATGGCCATATTTGGAGTTACCATGGTGAAGCTACATATAGGTAGTGACCTATATGTAGTGCACGCGTGTAATGGTGTCCCCGCACTCACAAAGTTCAGTGAATTGGCTCTGAACAATGTGGGGGCACCTTGGCTAGTGCCAGGGTGCCCTCACACTAAGTAACTTTGCACCTAACCTTTACCAGGTAAAGGTTAGACATATAGGTGACTTATAAGTTACTTAAGTGCACTGTAAAATGGCTGTGAAATAACGTGGACGTTATTTCACTCAGGCTGCAGTGGCAGGCCTGTGTAAAAATTGTCAGAGCTCCCTATGGGTGGCAAAAGAAATGCTGCAGCCCATAGGGATCTCCTGGAACCCCAATACCCTGGGTACCTCAGTACCATATACTAGGGAATTATAAGGGTGTTCCAGTAAGCCAATGTAAATTGGTAAAAATGGTCACTAGCCTGTTAGTGACAATTTGGAAAGAAATGAGAGAGCATAACCACTGAGGTTCTGATTAGCAGAGCCTCAGTGAGACAGTTAGTCACTACACAGGTAACTCATTCAGGCACACTTATGAGCACTGGGGCCCTGGGTTACCATGGTCCCAGTGACACATACAACTAAAACAACATATATACAGTGAAAAATGGGGGTAACATGCCAGGCAAGATGGTACTTTCCTACAGTGCCGCGCACTCATTCGTGGACATCTCCCCATAGTTAGACTTATTTGAGTAGAATGGTGACCCTCTGGAACTAGGTGCCGCGCACTCATTCGTGGACATCTCCCCATCTCCCCATCTCATTCCAGTTAGACTTATTTGAGTAGAATGGTGACCCTCGGGAACT